>NW_027364012.1:0-343737 GCF_046119375.1 Phyllobates terribilis | reverse complement strand
GGACGTTTTTCAATGGCAAAAATCAATGAATATTGTAAATGCACAAACAGTAATTTCTCCACATTGCAAGGTGCAATTCTGAATTTATTTGCTTTTTCCTGCTCCTCTTAGCATGATAAAGAAGATTCAAAGAGAGTGAGATGCCAGCTCCTTTCATTCAGTCAGTAGCTTCAAACATTTCTGGTATATAAATAACATGATGTTTTTCAATGGCAAAAATCAATGAATATTGTAAATGCACAAACAGTAATTTCTCCGCATTGCAAGGTGCAATTCTGAAATTTTTTGCTTTTTCCTGTTCCTCTTAGCATGATAAAGAAGATTCAAAGAGAGTGAGATGCCAGCTCCTTTCATTCAGTCAGTAGCTTCAATCATTTCTGGACGTTTCTCAATGGCAAAAATCAATGAATATTGTAAATGCACAAACTGTAATTTCTCCGCATTGCAAGGTGCAATTCTGAAATTTTTTGCTTTTTCCTGCTCCTCTTAGCATGATAAAGAAGATTCAAAGAGAGTGAGATGCCAGCTCCTTTCCTTCAGTCAGTAGCTTCAATCATTTCTGGTATATGAATAACATGATGTTTTTCAATGGCAAAAATCAATGAATTTTGTAAATGCACAAACAGTAATTTCTCCGCATTGCAAGGCGCAATTCTGAAATTTTTTGCTTTTTCCTGCTCCTCTTAGCATGATAAAGAAGATTCAAAGAGAGTGAGATGCCAGCTCCTTTCATTCAGTCAGTAGCTTCAATCATTTCTGGACATTTTTCAATGGCAAAAATCAATGAATATTGTAAATGCACAAACAGTAATTTCTCCGCATTGCAAGGTGCAATTCTGAAATTTTTTGCTTTTTCCTGCTCCTCTTAGCATGATAAAGAAGATTCAAAGAGAGTGAGATGCCAGCTCCTTTCATTCAGTCAGTAGCTTCAATCATTTCTGGACGTTTTTCAATGGCAAAAATCAATGAATATTGTAAATGCACAAACAGTAATTTCTCCGCATTGCAAGGTGCAATTCTGAAATTTTTTGCTTTTTCCTGCTCCTCTTAGCATGATAAAGAAGATTCAAAGAGAGTGAGGTGCCAGCTCCTTTCATTCAGTCAGGAGCTTCAAACATTTCTGGTATATGAATAACATGTTTTTCAATGGCAAAAATCAATGAATATTGTAAATGCACAAACAGTAATTTCTCCGCATTGCAAGGTGCAATTCTGAAATTTTTTGCTTTTTCCTGCTCCTCTTAGCATGATAAAGAAGATTCAAAGAGAGTGAGATGCCAGCTCCTTTCATTCAGTCAGTAGCTTCAATCATTTCTGGACGTTTTTCAATGGCAAAAATCAATGAATATTGTAAATGCACAAACTGTAATTTCTCCACATTGCAAGGTGCAATTCTGAAATTTTTTGCTTTTTCCTGCTCCTCTTAGCATGATAAAGAAGATTCAAAGAGAGTGAGATGCCAGCTCCTTTCATTCAGTCAGTAGCTTCAATCATTTCTGGACGTTTTTCAATGGCAAAAATCAACGAATATTGTAAATGCACAAACAGTAATTTCTCCGCATTGCAAGGTGCAATTCTGAAATTTTTTGCTTTTTCCTGCTCCTCTTAGCATGATAAAGAAGATTCAAAGAGAGTGAGATGCCAGCTCCTTTCATTCAGTCAGTAGCTTCAAACATTTCTGGTATATAAATAACATGATGTTTTTCAATGGCAAAAATCAATGAATATTGTAAATGCACAAACAGTAATTTCTCCGCATTGCAAGGTGCAATTCTGAAATTTTTTGCTTTTTCCTGTTCCTCTTAGCATGATAAAGAAGATTCAAAGAGAGTGAGATGCCAGCTCCTTTCATTCAGTCAGTAGCTTCAATCATTTCTGGACATTTTTCAATGGCAAAAATCAATGAATATTGTAAATGCACAAACAGTAATTTCTCCGCATTGCAAGGTGCAATTCTGAAATTTTTTGCTTTTTCCTGCTCCTCTTAGCATGATAAAGAAGATTCAAAGAGAGTGAGATGCCAGCTCCTTTCATTCAGTCAGTAGCTTCAATCATTTCTGGACGTTTTTCAATGGCAAAAATCAATGAATATTGTAAATGCACAAACAGTAATTTCTCCGCATTGCAAGGTGCAATTCTGAAATTTTTTGCTTTTTCCTGCTCCTCTTAGCATGATAAAGAAGATTCAAAGAGAGTGAGGTGCCAGCTCCTTTCATTCAGTCAGGAGCTTCAAACATTTCTGGTATATTAATAACATGTTTTTCAATGGCAAAAATCAATGAATATTGTAAATGCACAAACAGTAATTTCTCCGCATTGCAAGGTGCAATTCTGAAATTTTTTGCTTTTTCCTGCTCCTCTTAGCATGATAAAGAAGATTCAAAGAGAGTGAGATGCCAGCTCCTTTCATTCAGTCAGTAGCTTCAATCATTTCTGGACGTTTTTCAATGGCAAAAATCAATGAATATTGTAAATGCACAAACTGTAATTTCTCCACATTGCAAGGTGCAATTCTGAAATTTTTTGCTTTTTCCTGCTCCTCTTAGCATGATAAAGAAGATTCAAAGAGAGTGAGATGCCAGCTCCTTTCATTCAGTCAGTAGCTTCAATCATTTCTGGACGTTTTTCAATGGCAAAAATCAATGAATATTGTAAATGCACAAACTGTAATTTCTCCGCATTGCAAGGTGCAATTCTGAAATTTTTTGCTTTTTCCTGCTCCTCTTAGCATGATAAAGAAGATTCAAAGAGAGTGAGATGCCAGCTCCATTCATTGAGTCAGTAGCTTCAATCATTTCTGGACGTTTTTCAATGGCAAAAATCAATGAATATTGTAAATGCACAAACAGTAATTTCTCCGCATTGCAAGGTGCAATTCTGAAATTTTTTGCTTTTTCCTGCTCCTCTTAGAATGATAAAGAAGATTCAAAGAGAGTGAGATGCCAGCTCCTTTCATTCAGTCAGTACCTTCAATCATTTCTGGACGTTTTTCAATGGCAAAAATCAATGAATATTGTAAATGCACAAACAGTAATTTCTCCGCATTGCAAGGTGCAATTCTGAAATTTTTTGCTTTTTCCTGCTCCTCTTAGCATGATAAAGAAGATTCAAAGAGAGTGAGATGCCAGTTCCTTTCATTCAGTCAGTAGCTTCAAACATTTCTGGTATATGAATAACATGATGTTTTTCAATGGCAAAAATCAATGAATATTGTAAATGCACAAACAGTAATTTCTCCGCATTGCAAGGTGCAAGTCTGAAATTTTTTGCTTTTTCCTGCTCCTCTTAGCATGATAAAGAAGATTCAAAGAGAGTGAGATGCCAGCTCCTTTCATTCAGTCAGTAGCTTCAAACATTTCTGGTATATGAATAACATGATGTTTTTCAATGGCAAAAATCAATGAATATTGTAAATGCACAAACAGTAATTTCTCCGCATTGCAAGGTGCAAGTCTGAAATTTTTTGCTTTTTCCTGCTCCTCTTAGCATGATAAAGAAGATTCAAAGAGAGTGAGATGCCAGCTACTTTCATTCAGTCAGTAGCTTCAATCATTTCTGGACGTTTTTCAATGGTAAAAATCAATGAATATTGTAAATGCACAAACAGTAATTTCTCCACATTGCAAGGTGCAATTCTGAAATTTTTTGCTTTATCCTGCTCCTCTTAGCATGATAAAGAAGATTCAAAGAGATTGAGATGCCAGCTCCTTTCATTCAGTCAGTAGCTTCAAACATTTCTGGTATATGAATAACATGATGTTTTTCAATGGCAAAAATCAATGAATATTGTAAATGCACAAACAGTAATTTCTCCGCATTGCAAGGTGCAATTCTGAAATTTTTTGCTTTTTCCTGCTCCTCTTAGCATGATAAAGAAGATTCAAAGAGAGTGAGATGCCAGCTCCTTTCATTCAGTCAGTAGCTTCAAACATTTCTGGTATATGAATAACATGATGTTTTTCAATGGCAAAAATCAATGAATATTGTAAATGCACAAACAGTAATTTCTCCGCATTGCAAGGTGCAAGTCTGAAATGTTTTGCTTTTTCCTGCTCCTCTTAGCATGATAAAGAAGATTCAAAGAGAGTGAGATGCCAGCTACTTTCATTCAGTCAGTAGCTTCAATCATTTCTGGACGTTTTTCAATGGTAAAAATCAATGAATATTGTAAATGCACAAACAGTAATTTCTCCACATTGCAAGGTGCAATTCTGAAATTTTTTGCTTTTTCCTGCTCCTCTTAGCATGATAAAGAAGATTCAAAGAGAGTGAGATGCCAGCTCCTTTCATTCAGTCAGTAGCTTCAAACATTTCTGGTATATGAATAACATGATGTTTTTCAATGGCAAAAATCAATGAATATTGTAAATGCACAAACAGTAACTTCTCCGCATTGCAAGGTGCAATTCTGAAATTTTTTGCTTTTTCCTGCTCCTCTTAGCATGATAAAGAAGATTCAAAGAGAGTGAGATGCCAGCTCCTTTCATTCAGTCAGTAGCTTCAATCATTTCTGGATGTTTTTCAATGGCAAAAATCAATGAATATTGTAAATGCACAAACTGTAATTTCTCCGCATTGCAAGGTGCAATTCTGAAATTTTTTGCTTTTTCCTGCTCCTCTTAGCATGATAAAGAAGATTCAAAGAGAGTGAGATGCCAGCTCCTTTCATTCAGTCAGTAGCTTCAATCATTTCTGGACGTTTTTCAATGGCAAAAATCAATGAATATTGTAAATGCACAAACAGTAATTTCTCCGCATTGCAAGGTGCAATTCTGAAATTTTTTGCTTTTTCCTGCTCCTCTTAGCATGATAAAGAAGATTCAAAGAGAGTGAGATGCCAGCTCCTTTCATTCAGTCAGTACCTTCAATCATTTCTGGACGTTTTTCAATGGCAAAAATCAATGAATATTGTAAATGCACAAACAGTAATTTTTCCGCATTGCAAGGTGCAATTCTGAAATTTTTTGCTTTTTCCCGCTCCTCTTAGCATGATAAAGAAGATTCAAAGAGAGTGAGGTGCCAGCTCCTTTCATTCAGTCAGTAGCTTCAAACATTTCTGGTATATGAATAACATGTTTTTCAATGGCAAAAATCAATGAATATTGTAAATGCACAAACAGTAATTTCTCCGCATTGCAAGGTGCAATTCTGAAATTTTTTGCTTTTTCCTGCTCCTCTTAGCATGATAAAGAAGATTCAAAGAGAGTGAGATGCCAGCTCCTTTCATTCAGTCAGTAGCTTCAATCATTTCTGGACGTTTTTCAATGGCAAAAATCAATGAATATTGTAAATGCACAAACAGTAATTTCTCCGCATTGCAAGGTGCAATTCTGAAATTTTTTGCTTTCTCCTGCTCCTCTTAGCATGATAAAGAAGATTCAAAGAGAGTGAGATGCCAGCTCCTTTCATTCAGTCAGTAGCTTCAATCATTTCTGGACGTTTTTCAATGGCAAAAATCAATGAATATTGTAAATGCACAAACTATAATTTCTCCGCATTGCAAGGTGCAATTCTGAAATTTTTTGCTTTTTCCTGCTCCTCTTAGCATGATAAAGAAGATTCAAAGAGAGTGAGATGCCAGCTCCTTTCATACAGTCAGTAGCTTCAAACATTTCTGGTATATGAATAACATGATGTTTTTCAATGGCAAAAATCAATGAATATTGTAAATGCACAAACAGTAATTTCTCCGCATTGCAAGGTGCAAGTCTGAAATTTTTTGCTTTTTCCTGCTCCTCTTAGCATGATAAAGAAGATTCAAAGAGAGTGAGATGCCAGCTACTTTCATTCAGTCAGTAGCTTCAATCATTTCTGGACGTTTTTCAAAGGTAAAAATCAATGAATATTGTAAATGCACAAACAGTAATTTCTCCACATTGCAAGGTGCAATTCTAAAATTTTTTGCTTTTTCCTGCTCCTCTTAGCATGATAAAGAAGATTCAAAGAGAGTGAGATGCCAGCTCCTTTCATTCAGTCAGTAGCTTCAAACATTTCTGGTATATGAATAACATGATGTTTTTCAATGGCAAAAATCAATGAATATTGTAAATGCACAAACAGTAATTTCTCCGCATTGCAAGGTGCAATTCTGAAATTTTTTGCTTTTTCCTGCTCCTCTTAGCATGATTCAAAGAGAGTGAGATGCCAGCTCCTTTCATTCAGTCAGTAGCTTCAATCATTTCTGGACATTTTTCAATGGCAAAAATCAATGAATATTGTAAATGCACAAACAGTAATTTCTCCGCATTGCAAGGTGCAATTCTGAAATTTTTTGCTTTTTCCTGCTCCTCTTAGCATGATAAAGAAGATTCAAAGAGAGTGAGATGTCAGCTCCTTTCATTCAGTCAGTAGCTTCAAACATTTCTGGTATATGAATAACATGATGTTTTTCAATGGCAAAAATCAATGAATATTGTAAATGCACAAACAGTAATTTCTCCGCATTGCAAGGTGCAATTCTGAAATTTTTTGCTTTTTCCTGCTCCTCTTAGCATGATAAAGAAGATTCAAAGAGAGTGAGATGCCAGCTCCTTTCATTCAGTCAGTAGCTTCAAACATTTCTGGTATATGAATAACATGATGTTTTTCAATGGCAAAAATCAATGAATATTGTAAATGCACAAATAGTAATTTCTCCGCATTGCAAGGTGCAAGTCTGAAATTTTTTGCTTTTTCCTGCTCCTCTTAGCATGATAAAGAAGATTCAAAGAGAGTGAGATGCCAGCTACTTTCATTCAGTCAGTAGCTTCAATCATTTCTGGACGTTTTTCAATGGTAAAAATCAATGAATATTGTAAATGCACAAACAGTAATTTCTCCACATTGCAAGGTGCAATTCTGAAATTTTTTGCTTTTTCCTGCTCCTCTTAGCATGATAAAGAAGATTCAAAGAGATTGAGATGCCAGCTCCTTTCATTCAGTCAGTAGCTTCAAACATTTCTTGTATATGAATAACATGATGTTTTTCAATGGCAAAAATCAATGAATATTGTAAATGCACAAACAGTAATTTCTCCGCATTGCAAGGTACAATTCTGAAATTTTTTGCTTTTTCCTGCTCCTCTTAGCATGATAAAGAAGATTCAAAGAGAGTGAGATGCCAGCTCCTTTCATTCAGTCAGTAGCTTCAAACATTTCTTGTATATGAATAACATGATGTTTTTCAATGGCAAAAATCAATGAATATTGTAAATGCACAAACAGTAATTTCTCCGCATTGCAAGGTACAATTCTGAAATTTTTTGCTTTTTCCTGCTCCTCTTAGCATGATAAAGAAGATTCAAAGAGAGTGAGATGCCAGCTACTTTCATTCAGTCAGTAGCTTCAATCATTTCTGGACGTTTTTCAATGGTAAAAATCAATGAATATTGTAAATGCACAAACAGTAATTTCTCCACATTGCAAGGTGCAATTCTGAATTTTTTTGCTTTTTCCTGCTCCTCTTAGCATGATAAAGAAGATTCAAAGAGAGTGAGATGCCAGCTCCTTTCATTCAGTCAGTAGCTTCAAACATTTCTGGTATATAAATAACATGATGTTTTTCAATGGCAAAAATCAATGAATATTGTAAATGCACAAACAGTAATTTCTCCGCATTGCAAGGTGCAATTCTGAAATTTTTTGCTTTTTCCTGTTCCTCTTAGCATGATAAAGAAGTTTCAAAGAGAGTGAGATGCCAGCTCCTTTCATTCAGTCAGTAGCTTCAATCATTTCTGGACGTTTCTCAATGGCAAAAATCAATGAATATTGTAAATGCACAAACTGTAATTTCTCCGCATTGCAAGGTGCAATTCTGAAATTTTTTGCTTTTTCCTGCTCCTCTTAGCATGATAAAGAAGATTCAAAGAGAGTGAGATGCCAGCTCCTTTCATTCAGTCAGTAGCTTCAATCATTTCTGGACGTTTTTCAATGGCAAAAATCAATGAATATTGTAAATGCACAAACAGTAATTTCTCCGCATTGCAAGGCGCAATTCTGAAATTTTTTGCTTTTTCCTGCTCCTCTTAGCATGATAAAGAAGATTCAAAGAGAGTGAGATGCCAGCTCCTTTCATTCAGTCAGTACCTTCAATCATTTCTGGACGTTTTTCAATGGCAAAAATCAATGAATATTGTAAATGCACAAACAGTAATTTCTCCGCATTGCAAGGTGCAATTCTGAAATTTTTTGCTTTTTCCCGCTCCTCTTAGCATGATAAAGAAGATTCAAAGAGAGTGAGATGCCAGCTCCTTTCATTCAGTCAGTAGCTTCAAACATTTCTGGTATATGAATTACATGTTTTTCAATGGCAAAAATCAATGAATATTGTAAATGCACAAACAGTAATTTCTCCGCATTGCAAGGTGCAATTCTGAAATTTTTTGCTTTTTCCTGCTCCTCTTAGCATGATAAAGAAGATTCAAAGAGAGTGAGATGCCAGCTCCTTTCATTCAGTCAGTAGCTTCAATCATTTCTGGACGTTTTTCAATGGCAAAAATCAATGAATATTGTAAATGCACAAACAGTAATTTCTCCGCATTGCAAGGTGCAATTCTGAAATTTTTTGCTTTTTCCTGCTTCTCTTAGCATGATAAAGAAGATTCAAAGAGAGTGAGATGCCAGCTCCTTTCATTCAGTCAGTAGCTTCAATCATTTCTGGACGTTTTTCAATGGCAAAAATCAATGAATATTGTAAATGCACAAAAAGTAATTTCTCCGCATTGCAAGGTGCAATTCTGAAATTTTTTGCTTTTTCCTGCTCCTCTTAGCATGATAAAGAAGATTCAAAGAGAGTGAGATGCCAGCTCCTTTCATTCAGTCAGTAGCTTCAAACATTTCTGGTATATGAATAACATGATGTTTTTCAATGGCAAAAATCAATGAATATTGTAAATGCACAAACAGTAATTTCTCCGCATTGCAAGGTGCATTTCTGAAATTTTTTGCTTTTTCCTGCTCCTCTTAGCATGATAAAGAAGATTCAAAGAGAGTGAGATGCCAGCTCCTTTCATTCAGTCAGTAGCTTCAATCATTTCTGGACGTTTTTCAATGGCAAAAATCAATGAATATTGTAAATGCACAAACAGTAATTTCTCCGCATTGCAAGGTGCAATTCTGAAATTTTTTGCTTTTTCCTGCTCCTCTTAGCATGATAAAGAAGATTCAAAGAGATTGAGATGCCAGCTCCTTTCCTTCAGTCAGTAGCTTCAATCATTTCTGGTATATGAATAACATGATGTTTTTCAATGGCAAAAATCAATGAATTTTGTAAATGCACAAACAGTAATTTCTCCGCATTGCAAGGCGCAATTCTGAAATTTTTTGCTTTTTCCTGCTCCTCTTAGCATGATAAAGAAGATTCAAAGAGAGTGAGATGCCAGCTCCTTTCATTCAGTCAGTAGCTTCAATCATTTCTGGACATTTTTCAATGGCAAAAATCAATGAATATTGTAAATGCACAAACAGTAATTTCTCCGCATTGCAAGGTGCAATTCTGAAATTTTTTGCTTTTTCCTGCTCCTCTTAGCATGATAAAGAAGATTCAAAGAGAGTGAGATGCCAGCTCCTTTCATTCAGTCTGTAGCTTCAATCATTTCTGGACGTTTTTCAATGGCAAAAATCAATGAATATTGTAAATGCACAAACAGTAATTTCTCCGCATTGCAAGGTGCAATTCTGAAATTTTTTGCTTTTTCCTGCTCCTCTTAGCATGATAAAGAAGATTCAAAGAGAGTGAGGTGCCAGCTCCTTTCATTCAGTCAGGAGCTTCAAACATTTCTGGTATATGAATAACATGTTTTTCAATGGCAAAAATCAATGAATATTGTAAATGCACAAACAGTAATTTCTCCGCATTGCAAGGTGCAATTCTGAAATTTTTTGCTTTTTCCTGCTCCTCTTAGCATGATAAAGAAGATTCAAAGAGAGTGAGATGCCAGCTCCTTTCATTCAGTCAGTAGCTTCAATCATTTCTGGACGTTTTTCAATGGCAAAAATCAATGAATATTGTAAATGCACAAACTGTAATTTCTCCGCATTGCAAGGTGCAATTCTGAAATTTTTTGCTTTTTCCTGCTCCTCTTAGCATGATAAAGAAGATTCAAAGAGAGTGAGATGCCAGCTCCTTTCATTCAGTCAGTAGCTTCAATCATTTCTGGACGTTTTTCAATGGCAAAAATCAACGAATATTGTAAATGCACAAACAGTAATTTCTCCGCATTGCAAGGTGCAATTCTGAAATTTTTTGCTTTTTCCTGCTCCTCTTAGCATGATAAAGAAGATTCAAAGAGAGTGAGATGCCAGCTCCTTTCATTCAGTCAGTAGCTTCAATCATTTCTGGACGTTTTTCAATGGCAAAAATCAATGAATATTGTAAATGCACAAACTGTAATTTCTCCGCATTGCAAGGTGCAATTCTGAAATTTTTTGCTTTTTCCTGCTCCTCTTAGCATGATAAAGAAGATTCAAAGAGAGTGAGATGCCAGCTCCATTCATTGAGTCAGTAGCTTCAATCATTTCTGGACGTTTTTCAATGGCAAAAATCAATGAATATTGTAAATGCACAAACAGTAATTTCTCCGCATTGCAAGGTGCAATTCTGAAATTTTTTGCTTTTTCCTGCTCCTCTTAGAATGATAAAGAAGATTCAAAGAGAGTGAGATGCCAGCTCCTTTCATTCAGTCAGTACCTTCAATCATTTCTGGACGTTTTTCAATGGCAAAAATCAATGAATATTGTAAATGCACAAACAGTAATTTCTCCGCATTGCAAGGTGCAATTCTGAAATTTTTTGCTTTTTCCTGCTCCTCTTAGCATGATAAAGAAGATTCAAAGAGAGTGAGATGCCAGTTCCTTTCATTCAGTCAGTAGCTTCAAACATTTCTGGTATATGAATAACATGATGTTTTTCAATGGCAAAAATCAATGAATATTGTAAATGCACAAACAGTAATTTCTCCGCATTGCAAGGTGCAAGTCTGAAATTTTTTGCTTTTTCCTGCTCCTCTTAGCATGATAAAGAAGATTCAAAGAGAGTGAGATGCCAGCTCCTTTCATTCAGTCAGTAGCTTCAAACATTTCTGGTATATGAATAACATGATGTTTTTCAATGGCAAAAATCAATGAATATTGTAAATGCACAAACAGTAATTTCTCCGCATTGCAAGGTGCAAGTCTGAAATTTTTTGCTTTTTCCTGCTCCTCTTAGCATGATAAAGAAGATTCAAAGAGAGTGAGATGCCAGCTACTTTCATTCAGTCAGTAGCTTCAATCATTTCTGGACGTTTTTCAATGGTAAAAATCAATGAATATTGTAAATGCACAAACAGTAATTTCTCCACATTGCAAGGTGCAATTCTGAAATTTTTTGATTTATCCTGCTCCTCTTAGCATGATAAAGAAGATTCAAAGAGATTGAGATGCCAGCTCCTTTCATTCAGTCAGTAGCTTCAAACATTTCTGGTATATGAATAACATGATGTTTTTCAATGGCAAAAATCAATGAATATTGTAAATGCACAAACAGTAATTTCTCCGCATTGCAAGGTGCAATTCTGAAATTTTTTGCTTTTTCCTGCTCCTCTTAGCATGATAAAGAAGATTCAAAGAGAGTGAGATGCCAGCTCCTTTCATTCAGTCAGTAGCTTCAAACATTTCTGGTATATGAATAACATGATGTTTTTCAATGGCAAAAATCAATGAATATTGTAAATGCACAAACAGTAATTTCTCCGCATTGCAAGGTGCAAGTCTGAAATTTTTTGCTTTTTCCTGCTCCTCTTAGCATGATAAAGAAGATTCAAAGAGAGTGAGATGCCAGCTACTTTCATTCAGTCAGTAGCTTCAATCATTTCTGGACGTTTTTCAATGGTAAAAATCAATGAATATTGTAAATGCACAAACAGTAATTTCTCCACATTGCAAGGTGCAATTCTGAAATTTTTTGCTTTTTCCTGCTCCTCTTAGCATGATAAAGAAGATTCAAAGAGAGTGAGATGCCAGCTCCTTTCATTCAGTCAGTAGCTTCAAACATTTCTGGTATATGAATAACATGATGTTTTTCAATGGCAAAAATCAATGAATATTGTAAATGCACAAACAGTAATTTCTCCGCATTGCAAGGTGCAATTCTGAAATTTTTTGCTTTTTCCTGCTCCTCTTAGCATGATAAAGAAGATTCAAAGAGAGTGAGATGCCAGCTCCTTTCATTCAGTCAGTAGCTTCAATCATTTCTGGATGTTTTTCAATGGCAAAAATCAATGAATATTGTAAATGCACAAACTGTAATTTCTCCGCATTGCAAGGTGCAATTCTGAAATTTTTTGCTTTTTCCTGCTCCTCTTAGCATGATAAAGAAGATTCAAAGAGAGTGAGATGCCAGCTCCTTTCATTCAGTCAGTAGCTTCAATCATTTCTGGACGTTTTTCAATGGCAAAAATCAATGAATATTGTAAATGCACAAACAGTAATTTCTCCGCATTGCAAGGTGCAATTCTGAAATTTTTTGCTTTTTCCTGCTCCTCTTAGCATGATAAAGAAGATTCAAAGAGAGTGAGATGCCAGCTCCTTTCATTCAGTCAGTACCTTCAATCATTTCTGGACGTTTTTCAATGGCAAAAATCAATGAATATTGTAAATGCACAAACAGTAATTTTTCCGCATTGCAAGGTGCAATTCTGAAATTTTTTGCTTTTTCCCGCTCCTCTTAGCATGATAAAGAAGATTCAAAGAGAGTGAGGTGCCAGCTCCTTTCATTCAGTCAGTAGCTTCAAACATTTCTGGTATATGAATAACATGGTTTTCAATGGCAAAAATCAATGAATATTGTAAATGCACAAACAGTAATTTCTCCGCATTGCAAGGTGCAATTCTGAAATTTTTTGCTTTTTCCTGCTCCTCTTAGCATGATAAAGAAGATTCAAAGAGAGTGAGGTGCCAGCTCCTTTCATTCAGTCAGGAGCTTCAAACATTTCTGGTATATGAATAACATGTTTTTCAATGGCAAAAATCAATGAATATTGTAAATGCACAAACAGTAATTTCTCCGCATTGCAAGGTGCAATTCTGAAATTTTTTGCTTTTTCCTGCTCCTCTTAGCATGATAAAGAAGATTCAAAGAGAGTGAGATGCCAGCTCCTTTCATTCAGTCAGTAGCTTCAATCATTTCTGGACGTTTTTCAATGGCAAAAATCAATGAATATTGTAAATGCACAAACTGTAATTTCTCCGCATTGCAAGGTGCAATTCTGAAATTTTTTGCTTTTTCCTGCTCCTCTTAGCATGATAAAGAAGATTCAAAGAGAGTGAGATGCCAGCTCCTTTCATTCAGTCAGTAGCTTCAATCATTTCTGGACGTTTTTCAATGGCAAAAATCAACGAATATTGTAAATGCACAAACAGTAATTTCTCCGCATTGCAAGGTGCAATTCTGAAATTTTTTGCTTTTTCCTGCTCCTCTTAGCATGATAAAGAAGATTCAAAGAGAGTGAGATGCCAGCTCCTTTCATTCAGTCAGTAGCTTCAATCATTTCTGGACGTTTTTCAATGGCAAAAATCAATGAATATTGTAAATGCACAAACTGTAATTTCTCCGCATTGCAAGGTGCAATTCTGAAATTTTTTCTTTTTCCTGCTCCTCTTAGCATGATAAAGAAGATTCAAAGAGAGTGAGATGCCAGCTCCATTCATTGAGTCAGTAGCTTCAATCATTTCTGGACGTTTTTCAATGGCAAAAATCAATGAATATTGTAAATGCACAAACAGTAATTTCTCCGCATTGCAAGGTGCAATTCTGAAATTTTTTGCTTTTTCCTGCTCCTCTTAGAATGATAAAGAAGATTCAAAGAGAGTGAGATGCCAGCTCCTTTCATTCAGTCAGTACCTTCAATCATTTCTGGACGTTTTTCAATGGCAAAAATCAATGAATATTGTAAATGCACAAACAGTAATTTCTCCGCATTGCAAGGTGCAATTCTGAAATTTTTTGCTTTTTCCTGCTCCTCTTAGCATGATAAAGAAGATTCAAAGAGAGTGAGATGCCAGTTCCTTTCATTCAGTCAGTAGCTTCAAACATTTCTGGTATATGAATAACATGATGTTTTTCAATGGCAAAAATCAATGAATATTGTAAATGCACAAACAGTAATTTCTCCGCATTGCAAGGTGCAAGTCTGAAATTTTTTGCTTTTTCCTGCTCCTCTTAGCATGATAAAGAAGATTCAAAGAGAGTGAGATGCCAGCTCCTTTCATTCAGTCAGTAGCTTCAAACATTTCTGGTATATGAATAACATGATGTTTTTCAATGGCAAAAATCAATGAATATTGTAAATGCACAAACAGTAATTTCTCCGCATTGCAAGGTGCAAGTCTGAAATTTTTTGCTTTTTCCTGCTCCTCTTAGCATGATAAAGAAGATTCAAAGAGAGTGAGATGCCAGCTACTTTCATTCAGTCAGTAGCTTCAATCATTTCTGGACGTTTTTCAATGGTAAAAATCAATGAATATTGTAAATGCACAAACAGTAATTTCTCCACATTGCAAGGTGCAATTCTGAAATTTTTTGCTTTATCCTGCTCCTCTTAGCATGATAAAGAATATTCAAAGAGATTGAGATGCCAGCTCCTTTCATTCAGTCAGTAGCTTCAAACATTTCTGGTATATGAATAACATGATGTTTTTCAATGGCAAAAATCAATGAATATTGTAAATGCACAAACAGTAATTTCTCCGCATTGCAAGGTGCAATTCTGAAATTTTTTGCTTTTTCCTGCTCCTCTTAGCATGATAAAGAAGATTCAAAGAGAGTGAGATGCCAGCTCCTTTCATTCAGTCAGTAGCTTCAAACATTTCTGGTATATGAATAACATGATGTTTTTCAATGGCAAAAATCAATGAATATTGTGAATGCACAAACAGTAATTTCTCCGCATTGCAAGGTGCAAGTCTGAAATTTTTTGCTTTTTCCTGCTCCTCTTAGCATGATAAAGAAGATTCAAAGAGAGTGAGATGCCAGCTACTTTCATTCAGTCAGTAGCTTCAATCATTTCTGGACGTTTTTCAATGGTAAAAATCAATGAATATTGTAAATGCACAAACAGTAATTTCTCCACATTGCAAGGTGCAATTCTGAAATTTTTTGCTTTTTCCTGCTCCTCTTAGCATGATAAAGAAGATTCAAAGAGAGTGAGATGCCAGCTCCTTTCATTCAGTCAGTAGCTTCAAACATTTCTGGTATATGAATAACATGATGTTTTTCAATGGCAAAAATCAATGAATATTGTAAATGCACAAACAGTAATTTCTCCGCATTGCAAGGTGCAATTCTGAAATTTTTTGCTTTTTCCTGCTCCTCTTAGCATGATAAAGAAGATTCAAAGAGAGTGAGATGCCAGCTCCTTTCATTCAGTCAGTAGCTTCAATCATTTCTGGATGTTTTTCAATGGCAAAAATCAATGAATATTGTAAATGCACAAACTGTAATTTCTCCGCATTGCAAGGTGCAATTCTGAAATTTTTTGCTTTTTCCTGCTCCTCTTAGCATGATAAAGAAGATTCAAAGAGAGTGAGATGCCAGCTCCTTTCATTCAGTCAGTAGCTTCAATCATTTCTGGACGTTTTTCAATGGCAAAAATCAATGAATATTGTAAATGCACAAACAGTAATTTCTCCGCATTGCAAGGTGCAATTCTGAAATTTTTTGCTTTTTCCTGCTCCTCTTAGCATGATAAAGAAGATTCAAAGAGAGTGAGATGCCAGCTCCTTTCATTTAGTCAGTACCTTCAATCATTTCTGGACGTTTTTCAATGGCAAAAATCAATGAATATTGTAAATGCACAAACAGTAATTTTTCCGCATTGCAAGGTGCAATTCTGAAATTTTTTGCTTTTTCCCGCTCCTCTTAGCATGATAAAGAAGATTCAAAGAGAGTGAGGTGCTAGCTCCTTTCATTCAGTCAGTAGCTTCAAACATTTCTGGTATATGAATAACATGGTTTTCAATGGCAAAAATCAATGAATATTGTAAATGCACAAACAGTAATTTCTCCGCATTGCAAGGTGCAATTCTGAAATTTTTTGCTTTTTCCTGCTCCTCTTAGCATGATAAAGAAGATTCAAAGAGAGTGAGATGCCAGCTCCTTTCATTCAGTCAGTAGCTTCAATCATTTCTGGACGTTTTTCAATGGCAAAAATCAATGAATATTGTAAATGCACAAACAGTAATTTCTCCGCATTGCAAGGTGCAATTCTGAAATTTTTTGCTTTTTCCTGCTCCTCTTAGCATGATAAAGAAGATTCAAAGAGAGTGAGATGCCAGCTCCTTTCATTCAGTCAGTAGCTTCAATCATTTCTGGACGTTTTTCAATGGCAAAAATCAATGAATATTGTAAATGCACAAACAGTAATTTCTCCGCATTGCAAGGTGCAATTCTGAAATTTTTTGCTTTTTCCTGCTCCTCTTAGCATGATAAAGAAGATTCAAAGAGAGTGAGATGCCAGCTCCTTTCATTCAGTCAGTAGCTTCAAACATTTCTGGTATATGAATAACATGATGTTTTTCAATGGCAAAAATCAATGAATATTGTAAATGCACAAACAGTAATTTCTCCGCATTGCAAGGTGCAAGTCTGAAATTTTTTGCTTTTTCCTGCTCCTCTTAGCATGATAAAGAAGATTCAAAGAGAGTGAGATGCCAGCTACTTTCATTCAGTCAGTAGCTTCAATCATTTCTGGACGTTTTTCAATGGCAAAAATCAATGAATATTGTAAATGCACAAACAGTAATTTCTCCACATTGCAAGGTGCAATTCTAAAATTTTTTGCTTTTTCCTGCTCCTCTTAGCATGATAAAGAAGATTCAAAGAGAGTGAGATGCCAGCTCCTTTCATTCAGTCAGTAGCTTCAAACATTTCTGGTATATGAATAACATGATGTTTTTCAATGGCAAAAATCAATGAATATTGTAAATGCACAAACAGTAATTTCTCCGCATTGCAAGGTGCAATTCTGAAATTTTTTGCTTTTTCCTGCTCCTCTTAGCATGATTCAAAGAGAGTGAGATGCCAGCTCCTTTCATTCAGTCAGTAGCTTCCATCATTTCTGGACATTTTTCAATGGCAAAAATCAATGAATATTGTAAATGCACAAACAGTAATTTCTCCGCATTGCAAGGTGCAATTCTGAAATTTTTTGCTTTTTCCTGCTCCTCTTAGCATGATAAAGAAGATTCAAAGAGAGTGAGATGTCAGCTCCTTTCATTCAGTCAGTAGCTTCAAACATTTCTGGTATATGAATAACATGATGTTTTTCAATGGCAAAAATCAATGAATATTGTAAATGCACAAACAGTAATTTCTCCGCATTGCAAGGTGCAATTCTGAAATTTTTTGCTTTTTCCTGCTCCTCTTAGCATGATAAAGAAGATTCAAAGAGAGTGAGATGCCAGCTCCTTTCATTCAGTCAGTAGCTTCAAACATTTCTGGTATATGAATAACATGATGTTTTTCAATGGCAAAAATCAATGAATATTGTAAATGCACAAATAGTAATTTCTCCGCATTGCAAGGTGCAAGTCTGAAATTTTTTGCTTTTTCCTGCTCCTCTTAGCATGATAAAGAAGATTCAAAGAGAGTGAGATGCCAGCTACTTTCATTCAGTCAGTAGCTTCAATCATTTCTGGACGTTTTTCAATGGTAAAAATCAATGAATATTGTAAATGCACAAACAGTAATTTCTCCACATTGCAAGGTGCAATTCTGAAATTTTTTGCTTTTTCCTGCTCCTCTTAGCATGATAAAGAAGATTCAAAGAGATTGAGATGCCAGCTCCTTTCATTCAGTCAGTAGCTTCAAACATTTCTTGTATATGAATAACATGATGTTTTTCAATGGCAAAAATCAATGAATATTGTAAATGCACAAACAGTAATTTCTCCGCATTGCAAGGTGCAATTCTGAAATTTTTTGCTTTTTCCTGCTCCTCTTAGCATGATAAAGAAGATTCAAAGAGAGTGAGATGCCAGCTCCTTTCATTCAGTCAGTAGCTTCAAACATTTCTGGTATATGAATAACATGATGTTTTTCAATGACAAAAATCAATGAATATTGTAAATGCACAAACAGTAATTTCTCCGCATTGCAAGGTGCAAGTCTGAAATTTTTTGCTTTTTCCTGCTCCTCTTAGCATGATAAAGAAAATTCAAAGAGAGTGAGATGCCAGCTACTTTCATTCAGTCAGTAGCTTCAATCATTTCTGGACGTTTTTCAATGGTAAATATCAATGAATATTGTAAATGCACAAACAGTAATTTCTCCACATTGCAAGGTGCAATTCTAAAATTTTTTGCTTTTTCCTGCTCCTCTTAGCATGATAAAGAAGATTCAAAGAGAGTGAGATGCCAGCTCCTTTCATTCAGTCAGTAGCTTCAAACATTTCTGGTATATGAATAACATGATGTTTTTCAATGGCAAAAATCAATGAATATTGTAAATGCACAAACAGTAATTTCTCCGCATTGCAAGGTGCAATTCTGAAATTTTTTGCTTTTTCCTGCTCCTCTTAGCATGATAAAGAAGATTCAAAGAGAGTGAGATGCCAGCTCCTTTCATTCAGTCAGTAGCTTCAATCATTTCTGGATGTTTTTCAATGGCAAAAATCAATGAATATTGTAAATGCACAAACTGTAATTTCTCCGCATTGCAAGGTGCAATTCTGAAATTTTTTGCTTTTTCCTGCTCCTCTTAGCATGATAAAGAAGATTCAAAGAGAGTGAGATGCCAGCTCCTTTCATTCAGTCAGTAGCTTCAATCATTTCTGGACGTTTTTCAATGGCAAAAATCAATGAATATTGTAAAT
Source organism: Phyllobates terribilis (assembly GCF_046119375.1). Taxonomy (NCBI): domain Eukaryota; kingdom Metazoa; phylum Chordata; class Amphibia; order Anura; family Dendrobatidae; genus Phyllobates; species Phyllobates terribilis. The sequence goes on along the minus strand of NW_027364012.1, from coordinate 324,910 downwards.
GCACAAACAGTAATTTCTCCGCATTGCAAGGTGCAATTCTGAAATTTTTTGCTTTTTCCTGCTCCTCTTAGCATGATAAAGAAGATTCAAAGAGAGTGAGATGCCAGCTCCTTTCATTCAGTCAGTACCTTCAATCATTTCTGGACGTTTTTCAATGGCAAAAATCAATGAATATTGTAAATGCACAAACAGTAATTTTTCCGCATTGCAAGGTGCAATTCTGAAATTTTTTGCTTTTTCCCGCTCCTCTTAGCATGATAAAGAAGATTCAAAGAGAGTGAGGTGCCAGCTCCTTTCATTCAGTCAGTAGCTTCAAACATTTCTGGTATATGAATAACATGGTTTTCAATGGCAAAAATCAATGAATATTGTAAATGCACAAACAGTAATTTCTCCGCATTGCAAGGTGCAATTCTGAAATTTTTTGCTTTTTCCTGCTCCTCTTAGCATGATAAAGAAGATTCAAAGAGAGTGAGGTGCCAGCTCCTTTCATTCAGTCAGGAGCTTCAAACATTTCTGGTATATGAATAACATGTTTTTCAATGGCAAAAATCAATGAATATTGTAAATGCACAAACAGTAATTTCTCCGCATTGCAAGGTGCAATTCTGAAATTTTTTGCTTTTTCCTGCTCCTCTTAGCATGATAAAGAAGATTCAAAGAGAGTGAGATGCCAGCTCCTTTCATTCAGTCAGTAGCTTCAATCATTTCTGGACGTTTTTCAATGGCAAAAATCAATGAATATTGTAAATGCACAAACTGTAATTTCTCCGCATTGCAAGGTGCAATTCTGAAATTTTTTGCTTTTTCCTGCTCCTCTTAGCATGATAAAGAAGATTCAAAGAGAGTGAGATGCCAGCTCCTTTCATTCAGTCAGTAGCTTCAATCATTTCTGGACGTTTTTCAATGGCAAAAATCAACGAATATTGTAAATGCACAAACAGTAATTTCTCCGCATTGCAAGGTGCAATTCTGAAATTTTTTGCTTTTTCCTGCTCCTCTTAGCATGATAAAGAAGATTCAAAGAGAGTGAGATGCCAGCTCCTTTCATTCAGTCAGTAGCTTCAATCATTTCTGGACGTTTTTCAATGGCAAAAATCAATGAATATTGTAAATGCACAAACTGTAATTTCTCCGCATTGCAAGGTGCAATTCTGAAATTTTTTGCTTTTTCCTGCTCCTCTTAGCATGATAAAGAAGATTCAAAGAGAGTGAGATGCCAGCTCCATTCATTGAGTCAGTAGCTTCAATCATTTCTGGACGTTTTTCAATGGCAAAAATCAATGAATATTGTAAATGCACAAACAGTAATTTCTCCGCATTGCAAGGTGCAATTCTGAAATTTTTTGCTTTTTCCTGCTCCTCTTAGAATGATAAAGAAGATTCAAAGAGAGTGAGATGCCAGCTCCTTTCATTCAGTCAGTACCTTCAATCATTTCTGGACGTTTTTCAATGGCAAAAATCAATGAATATTGTAAATGCACAAACAGTAATTTCTCCGCATTGCAAGGTGCAATTCTGAAATTTTTTGCTTTTTCCTGCTCCTCTTAGCATGATAAAGAAGATTCAAAGAGAGTGAGATGCCAGTTCCTTTCATTCAGTCAGTAGCTTCAAACATTTCTGGTATATGAATAACATGATGTTTTTCAATGGCAAAAATCAATGAATATTGTAAATGCACAAACAGTAATTTCTCCGCATTGCAAGGTGCAAGTCTGAAATTTTTTGCTTTTTCCTGCTCCTCTTAGCATGATAAAGAAGATTCAAAGAGAGTGAGATGCCAGCTCCTTTCATTCAGTCAGTAGCTTCAAACATTTCTGGTATATGAATAACATGATGTTTTTCAATGGCAAAAATCAATGAATATTGTAAATGCACAAACAGTAATTTCTCCGCATTGCAAGGTGCAAGTCTGAAATTTTTTGCTTTTTCCTGCTCCTCTTAGCATGATAAAGAAGATTCAAAGAGAGTGAGATGCCAGCTACTTTCATTCAGTCAGTAGCTTCAATCATTTCTGGACGTTTTTCAATGGTAAAAATCAATGAATATTGTAAATGCACAAACAGTAATTTCTCCACATTGCAAGGTGCAATTCTGAAATTTTTTGCTTTTTCCTGCTCCTCTTAGCATGATAAAGAAGATTCAAAGAGAGTGAGATGCCAGCTCCTTTCATTCAGTCAGTAGCTTCAAACATTTCTGGTATATGAATAACATGATGTTTTTCAATGGCAAAAATCAATGAATATTGTAAATGCACAAACAGTAATTTCTCCGCATTGCAAGGTGCAATTCTGAAATTTTTTGCTTTTTCCTGCTCCTCTTAGCATGATAAAGAAGATTCAAAGAGAGTGAGATGCCAGCTCCTTTCATTCAGTCAGTAGCTTCAATCATTTCTGGATGTTTTTCAATGGCAAAAATCAATGAATATTGTAAATGCACAAACTGTAATTTCTCCGCATTGCAAGGTGCAATTCTGAAATTTTTTGCTTTTTCCTGCTCCTCTTAGCATGATAAAGAAGATTCAAAGAGAGTGAGATGCCAGCTCCTTTCATTCAGTCAGTAGCTTCAATCATTTCTGGACGTTTTTCAATGGCAAAAATCAATGAATATTGTAAATGCACAAACAGTAATTTCTCCGCATTGCAAGGTGCAATTCTGAAATTTTTTGCTTTTTCCTGCTCCTCTTAGCATGATAAAGAAGATTCAAAGAGAGTGAGATGCCAGCTCCTTTCATTCAGTCAGTACCTTCAATCATTTCTGGACGTTTTTCAATGGCAAAAATCAATGAATATTGTAAATGCACAAACAGTAATTTTTCCGCATTGCAAGGTGCAATTCTGAAATTTTTTGCTTTTTCCCGCTCCTCTTAGCATGATAAAGAAGATTCAAAGAGAGTGAGGTGCCAGCTCCTTTCATTCAGTCAGTAGCTTCAAACATTTCTGGTATATGAATAACATGGTTTTCAATGGCAAAAATCAATGAATATTGTAAATGCACAAACAGTAATTTCTCCGCATTGCAAGGTGCAATTCTGAAATTTTTTGCTTTTTCCTGCTCCTCTTAGCATGATAAAGAAGATTCAAAGAGAGTGAGATGCCAGCTCCTTTCATTCAGTCAGTAGCTTCAATCATTTCTGGACGTTTTTCAATGGCAAAAATCAATGAATATTGTAAATGCACAAACAGTAATTTCTCCGCATTGCAAGGTGCAATTCTGAAATTTTTTGCTTTTTCCTGCTCCTCTTAGCATGATAAAGAAGATTCAAAGAGAGTGAGATGCCAGCTCCTTTCATTCAGTCAGTAGCTTCAATCATTTCTGGACGTTTTTCAATGGCAAAAATCAATGAATATTGTAAATGCACAAACAGTAATTTCTCCGCATTGCAAGGTGCAATTCTGAAATTTTTTGCTTTTTCCTGCTCCTCTTAGCATGATAAAGAAGATTCAAAGAGAGTGAGATGCCAGCTCCTTTCATTCAGTCAGTAGCTTCAAACATTTCTGGTATATGAATAACATGATGTTTTTCAATGGCAAAAATCAATGAATATTGTAAATGCACAAACAGTAATTTCTCCGCATTGCAAGGTGCAAGTCTGAAATTTTTTGCTTTTTCCTGCTCCTCTTAGCATGATAAAGAAGATTCAAAGAGAGTGAGATGCCAGCTACTTTCATTCAGTCAGTAGCTTCAATCATTTCTGGACGTTTTTCAATGGCAAAAATCAATGAATATTGTAAATGCACAAACAGTAATTTCTCCACATTGCAAGGTGCAATTCTAAAATTTTTTGCTTTTTCCTGCTCCTCTTAGCATGATAAAGAAGATTCAAAGAGAGTGAGATGCCAGCTCCTTTCATTCAGTCAGTAGCTTCAAACATTTCTGGTATATGAATAACATGATGTTTTTCAATGGCAAAAATCAATGAATATTGTAAATGCACAAACAGTAATTTCTCCGCATTGCAAGGTGCAATTCTGAAATTTTTTGCTTTTTCCTGCTCCTCTTAGCATGATTCAAAGAGAGTGAGATGCCAGCTCCTTTCATTCAGTCAGTAGCTTCCATCATTTCTGGACATTTTTCAATGGCAAAAATCAATGAATATTGTAAATGCACAAACAGTAATTTCTCCGCATTGCAAGGTGCAATTCTGAAATTTTTTGCTTTTGACTGCTCCTCTTAGCATGATAAAGAAGATTCAAAGAGAGTGAGATGTCAGCTCCTTTCATTCAGTCAGTAGCTTCAAACATTTCTGGTATATGAATAACATGATGTTTTTCAATGGCAAAAATCAATGAATATTGTAAATGCACAAACAGTAATTTCTCCGCATTGCAAGGTGCAATTCTGAAATTTTTTGCTTTTTCCTGCTCCTCTTAGCATGATAAAGAAGATTCAAAGAGAGTGAGATGCCAGCTCCTTTCATTCAGTCAGTAGCTTCAAACATTTCTGGTATATGAATAACATGATGTTTTTCAATGGCAAAAATCAATGAATATTGTAAATGCACAAATAGTAATTTCTCCGCATTGCAAGGTGCAAGTCTGAAATTTTTTGCTTTTTCCTGCTCCTCTTAGCATGATAAAGAAGATTCAAAGAGAGTGAGATGCCAGCTACTTTCATTCAGTCAGTAGCTTCAATCATTTCTGGACGTTTTTCAATGGTAAAAATCAATGAATATTGTAAATGCACAAACAGTAATTTCTCCACATTGCAAGGTGCAATTCTGAAATTTTTTGCTTTTTCCTGCTCCTCTTAGCATGATAAAGAAGATTCAAAGAGATTGAGATGCCAGCTCCTTTCATTCAGTCAGTAGCTTCAAACATTTCTTGTATATGAATAACATGATGTTTTTCAATGGCAAAAATCAATGAATATTGTAAATGCACAAACAGTAATTTCTCCGCATTGCAAGGTGCAATTCTGAAATTTTTTGCTTTTTCCTGCTCCTCTTAGCATGATAAAGAAGATTCAAAGAGAGTGAGATGCCAGCTCCTTTCATTCAGTCAGTAGCTTCAAACATTTCTGGTATATGAATAACATGATGTTTTTCAATGGCAAAAATCAATGAATATTGTAAATGCACAAACAGTAATTTCTCCGCATTGCAAGGTGCAAGTCTGAAATTTTTTGCTTTTTCCTGCTCCTCTTAGCATGATAAAGAAAATTCAAAGAGAGTGAGATGCCAGCTACTTTCATTCAGTCAGTAGCTTCAATCATTTCTGGACGTTTTTCAATGGTAAATATCAATGAATATTGTAAATGCACAAACAGTAATTTCTCCACATTGCAAGGTGCAATTCTAAAATTTTTTGCTTTTTCCTGCTCCTCTTAGCATGATAAAGAAGATTCAAAGAGAGTGAGATGCCAGCTCCTTTCATTCAGTCAGTAGCTTCAAACATTTCTGGTATATGAATAACATGATGTTTTTCAATGGCAAAAATCAATGAATATTGTAAATGCACAAACAGTAATTTCTCCGCATTGCAAGGTGCAATTCTGAAATTTTTTGCTTTTTCCTGCTCCTCTTAGCATGATTCAAAGAGAGTGAGATGCCAGCTCCTTTCATTCAGTCAGTAGCTTCCATCATTTCTGGACATTTTTCAATGGCAAAAATCAATGAATATTGTAAATGCACAAACAGTAATTTCTCCGCATTGCAAGGTGCAATTCTGAAATTTTTTGCTTTTTCCTGCTCCTCTTAGCATGATAAAGAAGATTCAAAGAGAGTGAGATGTCAGCTCCTTTCATTCAGTCAGTAGCTTCAAACATTTCTGGTATATGAATAACATGATGTTTTTCAATGGCAAAAATCAATGAATATTGTAAATGCACAAACAGTAATTTCTCCGCATTGCAAGGTGCAATTCTGAAATTTTTTGCTTTTTCCTGCTCCTCTTAGCATGATAAAGAAGATTCAAAGAGAGTGAGATGCCAGCTCCTTTCATTCAGTCAGTAGCTTCAAACATTTCTGGTATATGAATAACATGATGTTTTTCAATGGCAAAAATCAATGAATATTGTAAATGCACAAATAGTAATTTCTCCGCATTGCAAGGTGCAAGTCTGAAATTTTTTGCTTTTTCCTGCTCCTCTTAGCATGATAAAGAAGATTCAAAGAGAGTGAGATGCCAGCTACTTTCATTCAGTCAGTAGCTTCAATCATTTCTGGACGTTTTTCAATGGTAAAAATCAATGAATATTGTAAATGCACAAACAGTAATTTCTCCACATTGCAAGGTGCAATTCTGAAATTTTTTGCTTTTTCCTGCTCCTCTTAGCATGATAAAGAAGATTCAAAGAGAGTGAGATGCCAGCTCCTTTCATTCAGTCAGTAGCTTCAATCATTTCTGGACGTTTTTCAATGGCAAAAATCAATGAATATTGTAAATGCACAAACAGTAATTTCTCCGCATTGCAAGGTGCAATTCTGAAATTTTTTGCTTTTTCCTGCTCCTCTTAGCATGATAAAGAAGATTCAAAGAGAGTGAGATGCCAGCTCCTTTCATTCAGTCAGTAGCTTCAAACATTTCTGGTATATGAATAACATGATGTTTTTCAATGGCAAAAATCAATGAATATTGTAAATGCACAAACAGTAATTTCTCCGCATTGCAAGGTGCAAGTCTGAAATTTTTTGCTTTTTCCTGCTCCTCTTAGCATGATAAAGAAGATTCAAAGAGAGTGAGATGCCAGCTACTTTCATTCAGTCAGTAGCTTCAATCATTTCTGGACGTTTTTCAATGGCAAAAATCAATGAATATTGTAAATGCACAAACAGTAATTTCTCCACATTGCAAGGTGCAATTCTAAAATTTTTTGCTTTTTCCTGCTCCTCTTAGCATGATAAAGAAGATTCAAAGAGAGTGAGATGCCAGCTCCTTTCATTCAGTCAGTAGCTTCAAACATTTCTGGTATATGAATAACATGATGTTTTTCAATGGCAAAAATCAATGAATATTGTAAATGCACAAACAGTAATTTCTCCGCATTGCAAGGTGCAATTCTGAAATTTTTTGCTTTTTCCTGCTCCTCTTAGCATGATTCAAAGAGAGTGAGATGCCAGCTCCTTTCATTCAGTCAGTAGCTTCCATCATTTCTGGACATTTTTCAATGGCAAAAATCAATGAATATTGTAAATGCACAAACAGTAATTTCTCCGCATTGCAAGGTGCAATTCTGAAATTTTTTGCTTTTGACTGCTCCTCTTAGCATGATAAAGAAGATTCAAAGAGAGTGAGATGTCAGCTCCTTTCATTCAGTCAGTAGCTTCAAACATTTCTGGTATATGAATAACATGATGTTTTTCAATGGCAAAAATCAATGAATATTGTAAATGCACAAACAGTAATTTCTCCGCATTGCAAGGTGCAATTCTGAAATTTTTTGCTTTTTCCTGCTCCTCTTAGCATGATAAAGAAGATTCAAAGAGAGTGAGATGCCAGCTCCTTTCATTCAGTCAGTAGCTTCAAACATTTCTGGTATATGAATAACATGATGTTTTTCAATGGCAAAAATCAATGAATATTGTAAATGCACAAATAGTAATTTCTCCGCATTGCAAGGTGCAAGTCTGAAATTTTTTGCTTTTTCCTGCTCCTCTTAGCATGATAAAGAAGATTCAAAGAGAGTGAGATGCCAGCTACTTTCATTCAGTCAGTAGCTTCAATCATTTCTGGACGTTTTTCAATGGTAAAAATCAATGAATATTGTAAATGCACAAACAGTAATTTCTCCACATTGCAAGGTGCAATTCTGAAATTTTTTGCTTTTTCCTGCTCCTCTTAGCATGATAAAGAAGATTCAAAGAGATTGAGATGCCAGCTCCTTTCATTCAGTCAGTAGCTTCAAACATTTCTTGTATATGAATAACATGATGTTTTTCAATGGCAAAAATCAATGAATATTGTAAATGCACAAACAGTAATTTCTCCGCATTGCAAGGTGCAATTCTGAAATTTTTTGCTTTTTCCTGCTCCTCTTAGCATGATAAAGAAGATTCAAAGAGAGTGAGATGCCAGCTCCTTTCATTCAGTCAGTAGCTTCAAACATTTCTGGTATATGAATAACATGATGTTTTTCAATGGCAAAAATCAATGAATATTGTAAATGCACAAACAGTAATTTCTCCGCATTGCAAGGTGCAAGTCTGAAAGTTTTTGCTTTTTCCTGCTCCTCTTAGCATGATAAAGAAAATTCAAAGAGAGTGAGATGCCAGCTACTTTCATTCAGTCAGTAGCTTCAATCATTTCTGGACGTTTTTCAATGGTAAATATCAATGAATATTGTAAATGCACAAACAGTAATTTCTCCACATTGCAAGGTGCAATTCTAAAATTTTTTGCTTTTTCCTGCTCCTCTTAGCATGATAAAGAAGATTCAAAGAGAGTGAGATGCCAGCTCCTTTCATTCAGTCAGTAGCTTCAAACATTTCTGGTATATGAATAACATGATGTTTTTCAATGGCAAAAATCAATGAATATTGTAAATGCACAAACAGTAATTTCTCCGCATTGCAAGGTGCAATTCTGAAATTTTTTGCTTTTTCCTGCTCCTCTTAGCATGATTCAAAGAGAGTGAGATGCCAGCTCCTTTCATTCAGTCAGTAGCTTCCATCATTTCTGGACATTTTTCAATGGCAAAAATCAATGAATATTGTAAATGCACAAACAGTAATTTCTCCGCATTGCAAGGTGCAATTCTGAAATTTTTTGCTTTTTCCTGCTCCTCTTAGCATGATAAAGAAGATTCAAAGAGAGTGAGATGTCAGCTCCTTTCATTCAGTCAGTAGCTTCAAACATTTCTGGTATATGAATAACATGATGTTTTTCAATGGCAAAAATCAATGAATATTGTAAATGCACAAACAGTAATTTCTCCGCATTGCAAGGTGCAATTCTGAAATTTTTTGCTTTTTCCTGCTCCTCTTAGCATGATAAAGAAGATTCAAAGAGAGTGAGATGCCAGCTCCTTTCATTCAGTCAGTAGCTTCAAACATTTCTGGTATATGAATAACATGATGTTTTTCAATGGCAAAAATCAATGAATATTGTAAATGCACAAATAGTAATTTCTCCGCATTGCAAGGTGCAAGTCTGAAATTTTTTGCTTTTTCCTGCTCCTCTTAGCATGATAAAGAAGATTCAAAGAGAGTGAGATGCCAGCTACTTTCATTCAGTCAGTAGCTTCAATCATTTCTGGACGTTTTTCAATGGTAAAAATCAATGAATATTGTAAATGCACAAACAGTAATTTCTCCACATTGCAAGGTGCAATTCTGAAATTTTTTGCTTTTTCCTGCTCCTCTTAGCATGATAAAGAAGATTCAAAGAGATTGAGATGCCAGCTCCTTTCATTCAGTCAGTAGCTTCAAACATTTCTTGTATATGAATAACATGATGTTTTTCAATGGCAAAAATCAATGAATATTGTAAATGCACAAACAGTAATTTCTCCGCATTGCAAGGTGCAATTCTGAAATTTTTTGCTTTTTCCTGCTCCTCTTAGCATGATAAAGAAGATTCAAAGAGAGTGAGATGCCAGCTCCTTTCATTCAGTCAGTAGCTTCAAACATTTCTGGTATATGAATAACATGATGTTTTTCAATGGCAAAAATCAATGAATATTGTAAATGCACAAACAGTAATTTCTCCGCATTGCAAGGTGCAATTCTGAAATTTTTTGCTTTTTCCTGCTCCTCTTAGCATGATTCAAAGAGAGTGAGATGCCAGCTCCTTTCATTCAGTCAGTAGCTTCCATCATTTCTGGACATTTTTCAATGGCAAAAATCAATGAATATTGTAAATGCACAAACAGTAATTTCTCCGCATTGCAAGGTGCAATTCTGAAATTTTTTGCTTTTTCCTGCTCCTCTTAGCATGATAAAGAAGATTCAAAGAGAGTGAGATGTCAGCTCCTTTCATTCAGTCAGTAGCTTCAAACATTTCTGGTATATGAATAACATGATGTTTTTCAATGGCAAAAATCAATGAATATTGTAAATGCACAAACAGTAATTTCTCCGCATTGCAAGGTGCAATTCTGAAATTTTTTGCTTTTTCCTGCTCCTCTTAGCATGATAAAGAAGATTCAAAGAGAGTGAGATGCCAGCTCCTTTCATTCAGTCAGTAGCTTCAAACATTTCTGGTATATGAATAACATGATGTTTTTCAATGGCAAAAATCAATGAATATTGTAAATGCACAAATAGTAATTTCTCCGCATTGCAAGGTGCAAGTCTGAAATTTTTTGCTTTTTCCTGCTCCTCTTAGCATGATAAAGAAGATTCAAAGAGAGTGAGATGCCAGCTACTTTCATTCAGTCAGTAGCTTCAATCATTTCTGGACGTTTTTCAATGGTAAAAATCAATGAATATTGTAAATGCACAAACAGTAATTTCTCCACATTGCAAGGTGCAATTCTGAAATTTTTTGCTTTTTCCTGCTCCTCTTAGCATGATAAAGAAGATTCAAAGAGATTGAGATGCCAGCTCCTTTCATTCAGTCAGTAGCTTCAAACATTTCTTGTATATGAATAACATGATGTTTTTCAATGGCAAAAATCAATGAATATTGTAAATGCACAAACAGTAATTTCTCCGCATTGCAAGGTGCAATTCTGAAATTTTTTGCTTTTTCCTGCTCCTCTTAGCATGATAAAGAAGATTCAAAGAGAGTGAGATGCCAGCTCCTTTCATTCAGTCAGTAGCTTCAAACATTTCTGGTATATGAATAACATGATGTTTTTCAATGGCAAAAATCAATGAATATTGTAAATGCACAAACAGTAATTTCTCCGCATTGCAAGGTGCAAGTCTGAAATTTTTTGCTTTTTCCTGCTCCTCTTAGCATGATAAAGAAAATTCAAAGAGAGTGAGATGCCAGCTACTTTCATTCAGTCAGTAGCTTCAATCATTTCTGGACGTTTTTCAATGGTAAAAATCAATGAATATTGTAAATGCACAAACAGTAATTTCTCCACATTGCAAGGTGCAATTCTGAAATTTTTTGCTTTTTCCTGCTCCTCTTAGCATGATAAAGAAGATTCAAAGAGAGTGAGATGCCAGCTCCTTTCATTCAGTCAGTAGCTTCAAACATTTCTGGTATATAAATAACATGATGTTTTTCAATGGCAAAAATCAATGAATATTGTAAATGCACAAACAGTAATTTCTCCGCATTGCAAGGTGCAATTCTGAAATTTTTTGCTTTTTCCTGTTCCTCTTAGCATGATAAAGAAGATTCAAAGAGAGTGAGATGCCAGCTCCTTTCATTCAGTCAGTAGCTTCAATCATTTCTGGACGTTTCTCAATGGCAAAAATCAATGAATATTGTAAATGCACAAACTGTAATTTCTCCGCATTGCAAGGTGCAATTCTGAAATTTTTTGCTTTTTCCTGCTCCTCTTAGCATGATAAAGAAGATTCAAAGAGAGTGAGATGCCAGCTCCTTTCATTCAGTCAGTAGCTTCAATCATTTCTGGACGTTTTTCAATGGCAAAAATCAATGAATATTGTAAATGCACAAACAGTAATTTCTCCGCATTGCAAGGTGCAATTCTGAAATTTTTTGCTTTTTCCTGCTCCTCTTAGCATGATAAAGAAGATTCAAAGAGAGTGAGATGCCAGCTCCTTTCATTCAGTCAGTACCTTCAATCATTTCTGGACGTTTTTCAATGGCAAAAATCAATGAATATTGTAAATGCACAAACAGTAATTTCTCCGCATTGCAAGGTGCAATTCTGAAATTTTTTGCTTTTTCCCGCTCCTCTTAGCATGATAAAGAAGATTCAAAGAGAGTGAGGTGCCAGCTCCTTTCATTCAGTCAGTAGCTTCAAACATTTCTGGTATATGAATTACATGTTTTTCAATGGCAAAAATCAATGAATATTGTAAATGCACAAACAGTAATTTCTCCGCATTGCAAGGTGCAATTCTGAAATTTTTTGCTTTTTCCTGCTCCTCTTAGCATGATAAAGAAGATTCAAAGAGAGTGAGATGCCAGCTCCTTTCATTCAGTCACTAGCTTCAATCATTTCTGGACGTTTTTCAATGGCAAAAATCAATGAATATTGTAAATGCACAAACAGTAATTTCTCCGCATTGCAAGGTGCAATTCTGAAATTTTTTGCTTTTTCCTGCTCCTCTTAGCATGATAAAGAAGATTCAAAGAGAGTGAGATGCCAGCTCCTTTCATTCAGTCAGTAGCTTCAATCATTTCTGGACGTTTTTCAATGGCAAAAATCAATGAATATTGTAAATGCACAAAAAGTAATTTCTCCGCATTGCAAGGTGCAATTCTGAAATTTTTTGCTTTTTCCTGCTCCTCTTAGCATGATAAAGAAGATTCAAAGAGAGTGAGATGCCAGCTCCTTTCATTCAGTCAGTAGCTTCAAACATTTCTGGTATATGAATAACATGATGTTTTTCAATGGCAAAAATCAATGAATATTGTAAATGCACAAACAGTAATTTCTCCGCATTGCAAGGTGCAAGTCTGAAATTTTTTGCTTTTTCCTGCTCCTCTTAGCATGATAAAAAAGATTCAAAGAGAGTGAGATGGCAGCTACTTTCATTCAGTCAGTAGCTTCAATCATTTCTGGACGTTTTTCAATGGTAAAAATCAATGAATATTGTAAATGCACAAACAGTAATTTCTCCACATTGCAAGGTGCAATTCTGAAATTTTTTGCTTTTTCCTGCTCCTCTTAGCATGATAAAGAAGATTCAAAGAGAGTGAGATGCCAGCTCCTTTCATTCAGTCAGTAGCTTCAAACATTTCTGGTATATGAATAACATGATGTTTTTCAATGGCAAAAATCAATGAATATTGTAAATGCACAAACAGTAATTTCTCCGCATTGCAAGGTGCAATTCTGAAATTTCTTGCTTTTTCCTGCTCCTCTTAGCATGATAAAGAAGATTCAAAGAGAGTGAGATGCCAGCTCCTTTCATTCAGTCAGTAGCTTCAAACATTTCTGGTATATGAATAACATGATGTTTTTCAATGGCAAAAATCAATGAATATTGTAAATGCACAAACAGTAATTTCTCCGCATTGCAAGGTGCAAGTCTGAAATTTTTTGCTTTTTCCTGCTCCTCTTAGCATGATAAAGAAAATTCAAAGAGAGTGAGATGCCAGCTACTTTCATTCAGTCAGTAGCTTCAATCATTTCTGGACGTTTTTCAATGGTAAAAATCAATGAATATTGTAAATGCACAAACAGTAATTTCTCCACATTGCAAGGTGCAATTCTAAAATTTTTTGCTTTTTCCTGCTCCTCTTAGCATGATAAAGAAGATTCAAAGAGAGTGAGATGCCAGCTCCTTTCATTCAGTCAGTAGCTTCAAACATTTCTGGTATATGAATAACATGATGTTTTTCAATGGCAAAAATCAATGAATATTGTAAATGCACAAACAGTAATTTCTCCGCATTGCAAGGTGCAATTCTGAAATTTTTTGCTTTTTCCTGCTCCTCTTAGCATGATTCAAAGAGAGTGAGATGCCAGCTCCTTTCATTCAGTCAGTAGCTTCCATCATTTCTGGACATTTTTCAATGGCAAAAATCAATGAATATTGTAAATGCACAAACAGTAATTTCTCCGCATTGCAAGGTGCAATTCTGAAATTTTTTGCTTTTTCCTGCTCCTCTTAGCATGATAAAGAAGATTCAAAGAGAGTGAGATGTCAGCTCCTTTCATTCAGTCAGTAGCTTCAAACATTTCTGGTATATGAATAACATGATGTTTTTCAATGGCAAAAATCAATGAATATTGTAAATGCACAAACAGTAATTTCTCCGCATTGCAAGGTGCAATTCTGAAATTTTTTGCTTTTTCCTGCTCCTCTTAGCATGATAAAGAAGATTCAAAGAGAGTGAGATGCCAGCTCCTTTCATTCAGTCAGTAGCTTCAAACATTTCTGGTATATGAATAACATGATGTTTTTCAATGGCAAAAATCAATGAATATTGTAAATGCACAAATAGTAATTTCTCCGCATTGCAAGGTGCAAGTCTGAAATTTTTTGCTTTTTCCTGCTCCTCTTAGCATGATAAAGAAGATTCAAAGAGAGTGAGATGCCAGCTACTTTCATTCAGTCAGTAGCTTCAATCATTTCTGGACGTTTTTCAATGGTAAAAATCAATGAATATTGTAAATGCACAAACAGTAATTTCTCCACATTGCAAGGTGCAATTCTGAAATTTTTTGCTTTTTCCTGCTCCTCTTAGCATGATAAAGAAGATTCAAAGAGATTGAGATGCCAGCTCCTTTCATTCAGTCAGTAGCTTCAAACATTTCTTGTATATGAATAACATGATGTTTTTCAATGGCAAAAATCAATGAATATTGTAAATGCACAAACAGTAATTTCTCCGCATTGCAAGGTGCAATTCTGAAATTTTTTGCTTTTTCCTGCTCCTCTTAGCATGATAAAGAAGATTCAAAGAGAGTGAGATGCCAGCTCCTTTCATTCAGTCAGTAGCTTCAAACATTTCTGGTATATGAATAACATGATGTTTTTCAATGGCAAAAATCAATGAATATTGTAAATGCACAAACAGTAATTTCTCCGCATTGCAAGGTGCAAGTCTGAAATTTTTTGCTTTTTCCTGCTCCTCTTAGCATGATAAAGAAAATTCAAAGAGAGTGAGATGCCAGCTACTTTCATTCAGTCAGTAGCTTCAATCATTTCTGGATGTTTTTCAATGGTAAAAATCAATGAATATTGTAAATGCACAAACAGTAATTTCTCCACATTGCAAGGTGCAATTCTGAAATTTTTTGCTTTTTCCTGCTCCTCTTAGCATGATAAAGAAGATTCAAAGATAGTGAGATGCCAGCTCCTTTCATTCAGTCAGTAGCTTCAAACATTTCTGGTATATAAATAACATGATGTTTTTCAATGGCAAAAATCAATGAATATTGTAAATGCACAAACAGTAATTTCTCCGCATTGCAAGGTGCAATTCTGAAATTTTTTGCTTTTTCCTGTTCCTCTTAGCATGATAAAGAAGATTCAAAGAGAGTGAGATGCCAGCTCCTTTCATTCAGTCAGTAGCTTCAATCATTTCTGGACGTTTCTCAATGGCAAAAATCAATGAATATTGTAAATGCACAAACTGTAATTTCTCCGCATTGCAAGGTGCAATTCTGAAATTTTTTGCTTTTTCCTGCTCCTCTTAGCATGATAAAGAAGATTCAAAGAGAGTGAGATGCCAGCTCCTTTCATTCAGTCAGTAGCTTCAATCATTTCTGGACGTTTTTCAATGGCAAAAATCAATGAATATTGTAAATGCACAAACAGTAATTTCTCCGCATTGCAAGGTGCAATTCTGAAATTTTTTGCTTTTTCCTGCTCCTCTTAGCATGATAAAGAAGATTCAAAGAGAGTGAGATGCCAGCTCCTTTCATTCAGTCAGTACCTTCAATCATTTCTGGACGTTTTTCAATGGCAAAAATCAATGAATATTGTAAATGCACAAACAGTAATTTCTCCGCATTGCAAGGTGCAATTCTGAAATTTTTTGCTTTTTCCCGCTCCTCTTAGCATGATAAAGAAGATTCAAAGAGAGTGAGGTGCCAGCTCCTTTCATTCAGTCAGTAGCTTCAAACATTTCTGGTATATGAATTACATGTTTTTCAATGGCAAAAATCAATGAATATTGTAAATGCACAAAAAGTAATTTCTCCGCATTGCAAGGTGCAATTCTGAAATTTTTTGCTTTTTCCTGCTCCTCTTAGCATGATAAAGAAGATTCAAAGAGAGTGAGATGCCAGCTCCTTTCATTCAGTCAGTAGCTTCAAACATTTCTGGTATATGAATAACATGATGTTTTTCAATGGCAAAAATCAATGAATATTGTAAATGCACAAACAGTAATTTCTCCGCATTGCAAGGTGCAAGTCTGAAATTTTTTGCTTTTTCCTGCTCCTCTTAGCATGATAAAAAAGATTCAAAGAGAGTGAGATGGCAGCTACTTTCATTCAGTCAGTAGCTTCAATCATTTCTGGACGTTTTTCAATGGTAAAAATCAATGAATATTGTAAATGCACAAACAGTAATTTCTCCACATTGCAAGGTGCAATTCTGAAATTTTTTGCTTTTTCCTGCTCCTCTTAGCATGATAAAGAAGATTCAAAGAGAGTGAGATGCCAGCTCCTTTCATTCAGTCAGTAGCTTCAAACATTTCTGGTATATGAATAACATGATGTTTTTCAATGGCAAAAATCAATGAATATTGTAAATGCACAAACAGTAATTTCTCCGCATTGCAAGGTGCAATTCTGAAATTTCTTGCTTTTTCCTGCTCCTCTTAGCATGATAAAGAAGATTCAAAGAGAGTGAGATGCCAGCTCCTTTCATTCAGTCAGTAGCTTCAATCATTTCTGGTATATGAATAACATGATGTTTTTCAATGGCAAAAATCAATGAATATTGTAAATGCACAAACAGTAATTTCTCCGCATTGCAAGGTGCAATTCTGAAATTTTTTGCTTTTTCCTGCTCCTCTTAGCATGATAAAGAAGATTCAAAGAGAGTGAGATGCCAGCTCCTTTCATTCAGTCAGTAGCTTCAATCATTTCTGGACTTTTTTCAACGGCAAAAATCAATGAATATTGTAAATGCACAAACAGTAATTTCTCCGCATTGCAAGGTGCAATTCTGAAATTTTTTGCTTTTTCCTGCTCCTCTTAGCATGATAAAGAAGATTCAAAGAGAGTGAGATGCCAGCTCCTTTCATTCAGTCAGTAGCTTCAATCATTTCTGGACGTTTTTCAATGGCAAAAATCAATGTATATTGTAAATGCACAAACAGTAATTTCTCCGCATTGCAAGGTGCAATTCTGAAATTTTTTGCTTTTTCCTGCTCCTCTTAGCATGATAAAGAAGATTCAAAGAGAGTGAGATGCCAGCTCCTTTCATTCAGTCAGTAGCTTCAATCATTTCTGGACGTTTTTCAATGGCAAAAATCAATGAATATTGTAAATGCACAAACAGTAATTTCTCCGCATTGCAAGGTGCAATTCTGAAATTTTTTGCTTTTTCCTGCTCCTCTTAGCATGATAAAGAAGATTCAAAGAGAGTGAGATGCCAGCTCCTTTCATTCAGTCAGTAGCTTCAAACATTTCTGGTATATGAATAACATGATGTTTTTCAATGGCAAAAATCAATGAATTTTGTAAATGCACAAACAGCAATTTCTCCGCATTGCAAGGTGCAATTCTGAAATTTTTTGCTTTTTCCTGCTCTTCTTAGCATGATAAAGAAGATTCAAAGAGAGTGAGATGCCAGCTCCTTTCATTCAGTCAGTAGCTTCAATCATTTCTGGACGTTTTTCAATGGCAAAAATCAATGAATATTGTAAATGCACAAACAGTAATTTCTCCGCATTGCGAGGTGCAATTCTGAAATTTTTTGCTTTTTCCTGCTCCTCTTAGCATGATAAAGAAGATTCAAAGAGAGTGAGATGCCAGCTCCTTTCATTCAGTCAGTAGCTTCAATCATTTCTGGTATGTGAATAACATGATGTTTTTCAATGGCAAAAATCAATGAATATTGTAAATGCACAAACAGTAATTTCTCCGCATTGCAAGGTGCAATTCTGAAATGTTTTGCTTTTTCCTGCTCCTCTTAGCATGATAAAGAAGATTCAAAGAGAGTGAGATGCCAACTCCTTTCATTCAGTCAGTAGCTTCAATCATTTCTGGTATATGAATAACATGATGTTTTTCAATGGCAAAAATCAATGAATATTGTAAATGCACAAACAGTAATTTATTCGCATTGCAAGGTGCAATTCTGAAATTTTTTGGTTTTTCCTGCTCCTCTTAGCATGATAAAGAAGATTCAAAGAGAGTGAGATGCCAGCTCCTTTCATTCAGTCAGTAGCTTCAAACATTTCTGGTATATGAATAACATGATGTTTTTCAATGGCAAAAATCAATGAATATTGTAAATGCACAAACAGTAATTTCTCCGCATTGCAAGGTGCAATTCTGAAATTTTTTGCCTTTTCCTGCTATTCTTAGCATGATAAAGAAGATTCAAAGAGAGTGAGATGCCAGCTCCTTTCATTAAGTCAGTAGCTTCAATCATTTCTGGACGTTTTTCAATGGCAAAAATCAATGAATATTGTAAATGCACAAACAGTAATTTCTCCGCATTGCAAGGTGCAATTCTGAAATTTTTTGCTTTTTCCTGCTCCTCTTAGCATGATAAAGAAGATTCAAAGAGAGTGAGATTCCAGCTCCTTTCATTCAGTCAGTAGCTTCAAACATTTCTGGTATATGAATAACATGATGTTTTTCAATGGCAAAAATCAATGAATATTGTAAATGCACAAACAGTAATTTCTCCGCATTGCAAGGTGCAATTCTGAAATTTTTTGCTTTTTCCTGCTCCTCTTAGCATGATAAAGAAGATTCAAAGAGAGTGAGATGCCAGCTCCTTTCATTCAGTCAGTAGCTTCAATCATTTCTGGTATATGAATAACATCATGTTTTTCAATGGCAAAAATCAATGAATATTGTAAATGCACAAACAGTAATTTCTCCGCATTGCAAGGTGCAATTCTGAAATTTTTTGCTTTTTCCTGCTCCTCTTAGCATGATAAAGAAGATTCAAAGAGAGTGAGATGCCAGCTCCTTTCATTCAGTCGGTAGGTTCAATCATTTCTGGACGTTTTTCAATGGCAAAAATCAATGAATATTGTAAATGCACAAACAGTAATTTCTCCGCATTGCAAGGTGCAATTCTGAAATTTTTTGCTTTTTCCTGCTCCTCTTAGCATGATAAAGAAGATTCAAAGAGAGTGAGATGCCAGCTCCTTTCATTCAGTCAGTAGCTTCAATCATTTCTGGACGTTTTTCAATGGCAAAAATCAATGAATATTGTAAATGCACAAACAGTAATTTCTCCGCATTGCAAGGTGCAATTCTGAAATTTTTTGCTTTTTCCTGCTCCTCTTAGCATGATAAAGAAGATTCAAAGAGAGTGAGATGCCAGCTCCTTTCATTCAGTCAGTAGCTTCAAACATTTCTGGTATATGAATAACATGATGTTTTTCAATGGCAAAAATCAATGAATTTTGTAAATGCACAAACAGCAATTTCTCCGCATTGCAAGGTGCAATTCTG
Source organism: Phyllobates terribilis (assembly GCF_046119375.1). Lineage (NCBI taxonomy): Eukaryota > Metazoa > Chordata > Amphibia > Anura > Dendrobatidae > Phyllobates > Phyllobates terribilis. The sequence continues at coordinate 305,776 of NW_027364012.1, read as the reverse complement.
AAATTTTTTGCTTTTTCCTGCTCCTCTTAGCATGATAAAGAAGATTCAAAGAGAGTGAGATGCCAGCTCCTTTCATTCAGTCAGTAGCTTCAATCATTTCTGGACGTTTTTCAATGGCAAAAATCAATGAATATTGTAAATGCACAAACAGTAATTTCTCCGCATTGCGAGGTGCAATTCTGAAATTTTTTGCTTTTTCCTGCTCCTCTTAGCATGATAAAGAAGATTCAAAGAGAGTGAGATGCCAGCTCCTTTCATTCAGTCAGTAGCTTCAATCATTTCTGGTATATGAATAACATGATGTTTTTCAATGGCAAAAATCAATGAATATTGTAAATGCACAAACAGTAATTTCTCCGCATTGCAAGGTGCAATTCTGAAATTTTTTGCTTTTTCCTGCTCCTCTTAGCATGATAAAGAAGATTCAAAGAGAGTGAGATGCCAGCTCCTTTCATTCAGTCAGTAGCTTCAATCATTTCTGGTATATGAATAACATGATGTTTTTCAATGGCAAAAATCAATGAATATTGTAAATGCAAAAACAGTAATTTATTCGCATTGCAAGGTGCAATTCTGAAATTTTTTGCTTTTTCCTGCTCCTTTTAGCATGATAAAGAAGATTCAAAGAGAGTGAGATGCCAGCTCCTTTCATTCAGTCAGTAGCTTCAAACATTTCTGGTATATGAATAACATGATGTTTTTCAATGGCAAAAATCAATGAATATTGTAAATGCACAAACAGTAATTTCTCCGCATTGCAAGGTGCAATTCTGAAATTTTTTGCCTTTTCCTGCTCCTCTTAGCATGATAAAGAAGATTCAAAGAGAGTGAGATGCCAGCTCCTTTCATTGAGTCAGTAGCTTCAATCATTTCTGGACGTTTTTCAATGGCAAAAATCAATGAATATTGTAAATGCACAAACAGTAATTTCTCCGCATTGCAAGGTGCAATTCTGAAATTTTTTGCTTTTTCCTGCTCCTCTTAGCATGATAAAGAAGATTCAAAGAGAGTGAGATGCCAGCTCCTTTCATTCAGTCAGTAGCTTCAAACATTTCTGGTATATGAATAACATGATGTTTTTCAATGGCAAAAATCAATGAATATTGTAAATGCACAAACAGTAATTTCTCCGCATTGCAAGGTGCAATTCTGAAATTTTTTGCTTTTTCCTGCTCCTCTTAGCATGATAAAGAAGATTCAAAGAGAGTGAGATGCCAGCTCCTTTCATTCAGTCAGTAGCTTCAATCATTTCTGGACGTTTTTCAATGGCAAAAATCAATGAATATTGTAAATGCACAAACAGTAATTTCTCCGCATTGCAAGGTGCAATTCTGAAATTTTTTGCTTTTTCCTGCTCCTCTTAGCATGATAAAGAAGATTCAAAGAGAGTGAGATGCCAGCTCCTTTCATTCAGTCAGTAGCTTCAATCATTTCTGGTATATGAATAACATGATGTTTTTCAATGGCAAAAATCAATGAATATTGTAAATGCACAAACAGTAATTTCTCCGCATTGCAAGGTGCAATTCTGAAATTTTTTGCTTTTTCCTGCTCCTCTTAGCATGATAAAGAAGATTCAAAGAGAGTGAGATGCTAGCTCCTTTCATTCAGTCAGTAGCTTCAATCATTTCTGGACGTTTTTCAATGGCAAAAATCAATGAATATTGTAAATGCACAAACAGTAATTTCTCCGCATTGCAAGGTGCAATTCTGAAATTTTTTGCTTTTTCCTGCTCCTTTTAGCATGATAAAGAAGATTCAAAGAGAGTGACATGCCAGCTCCTTTCATTCAGTCAGTAGCTTCAAACATTTCTGGTATATGAATAACATGATGTTTTTCAATGGCAAAAATCAATGAATATTGTAAATGCACAAACAGTAATTTCTCCGCATTGCAAGGAGCAATTCTGAAATTTTTTGCATTTTCCTGCTCCTCTTAGCATGATAAAGAAGATTCAAATAGAGTGAGATGCCAGCTCCTTTCATTCAGTCAGTAGCTTCAATCATTTCTGGACGTTTTTCAATGGCAAAAATCAATGAATATTGTAAATGCACAAACAGTAATTTCTCCGCATTGCAAGGTGCAATTCTGAAATTTTTTGCTTTTTCCTGCTCCTCTTAGCATGATAAAGAAGATTCAAAGAGAGTGAGATGCCAGCTCCTTTCATTCAGTCAGTAGCTTCAAACATTTCTGGACGTTTTTCAATGGCAAAAATCAATGAATATTGTAAATGCACAAACAGTAATTTCTCCGCATTGCAAGGTGCAATTCTGAAATTTTTTGCTTTTTCCTGCTCCTCTTAGCATGATAAAGAAGATTCAAAGAGAGTGAGATGCCAGCTCCTTTCATTCAGTCAGTAGCTTCAATCATTTCTGGTATATGAATAACATGATGTTTAACAATGGCAAAAATCAATGAATATTGTAAATGCACAAACAGCAATTTCTCCGCATTGCAAGGTGCAATTCTGAAATTTTTTGCTTTTTCCTGCTCCTCTTAGCATGATAAAGAAGATTCAAAGAGAGTGAGATGCCAGCTCCTTTCATTCAGTCAGTAGCTTCAATCATTTCTGGTATATGAATAACATGATGTTTTTCAATGGCAAAAATCAATGAATATTGTAAATGCAAAAACAGTAATTTATTCGCATTGCAAGGTGCAATTCTGAAATTTTTTGCTTTTTCCTGCTCCTTTTAGCATGATAAAGAAGATTCAAAGAGAGTGAGATGCCAGCTCCTTTCATTCAGTCAGTAGCTTCAAACATTTCTGGTATATGAATAACATGATGTTTTTCAATGGCAAAAATCAATGAATATTGTAAATGCACAAACAGTAATTTCTCCGCATTGCAAGGTGCAATTCTGAAATTTTTTGCCTTTTCCTGCTCCTCTTAGCATGATAAAGAAGATTCAAAGAGAGTGAGATGCCAGCTCCTTTCATTGAGTCAGTAGCTTCAATCATTTCTGGACGTTTTTCAATGGCAAAAATCAATGAATATTGTAAATGCACAAACAGTAATTTCTCCGCATTGCAAGGTGCAATTCTGAAATTTTTTGCTTTTTCCTGCTCCTCTTAGCATGATAAAGAAGATTCAAAGAGAGTGAGATGCCAGCTCCTTTCATTCAGTCAGTAGCTTCAAACATTTCTGGTATATGAATAACATGATGTTTTTCAATGGCAAAAATCAATGAATATTGTAAATGCACAAACAGTAATTTCTCCGCATTGCAAGGTGCAATTCTGAAATTTTTTGCTTTTTCCTGCTCCTCTTAGCATGATAAAGAAGATTCAAAGAGAGTGAGATGCCAGCTCCTTTCATTCAGTCAGTAGCTTCAATCATTTCTGGACGTTTTTCAATGGCAAAAATCAATGAATATTGTAAATGCACAAACAGTAATTTCTCCGCATTGCAAGGTGCAATTCTGAAATTTTTTGCTTTTTCCTGCTCCTCTTAGCATGATAAAGAAGATTCAAAGAGAGTGAGATGCCAGCTCCTTTCATTCAGTCAGTAGCTTCAATCATTTCTGGTATATGAATAACATGATGTTTTTCAATGGCAAAAATCAATGAATATTGTAAATGCACAAACAGTAATTTCTCCGCATTGCAAGGTGCAATTCTGAAATTTTTTGCTTTTTCCTGCTCCTCTTAGCATGATAAAGAAGATTCAAAGAGAGTGAGATGCTAGCTCCTTTCATTCAGTCAGTAGCTTCAATCATTTCTGGACGTTTTTCAATGGCAAAAATCAATGAATATTGTAAATGCACAAACAGTAATTTCTCCGCATTGCAAGGTGCAATTCTGAAATTTTTTGCTTTTTCCTGCTCCTTTTAGCATGATAAAGAAGATTCAAAGAGAGTGACATGCCAGCTCCTTTCATTCAGTCAGTAGCTTCAAACATTTCTGGTATATGAATAACATGATGTTTTTCAATGGCAAAAATCAATGAATATTGTAAATGCACAAACAGTAATTTCTCCGCATTGCAAGGAGCAATTCTGAAATTTTTTGCATTTTCCTGCTCCTCTTAGCATGATAAAGAAGATTCAAATAGAGTGAGATGCCAGCTCCTTTCATTCAGTCAGTAGCTTCAATCATTTCTGGACGTTTTTCAATGGCAAAAATCAATGAATATTGTAAATGCACAAACAGTAATTTCTCCGCATTGCAAGGTGCAATTCTGAAATTTTTTGCTTTTTCCTGCTCCTCTTAGCATGATAAAGAAGATTCAAAGAGAGTGAGATGCCAGCTCCTTTCATTCAGTCAGTAGCTTCAAACATTTCTGGACGTTTTTCAATGGCAAAAATCAATGAATATTGTAAATGCACAAACAGTAATTTCTCCGCATTGCAAGGTGCAATTCTGAAATTTTTTGCTTTTTCCTGCTCCTCTTAGCATGATAAAGAAGATTCAAAGAGAGTGAGATGCCAGCTCCTTTCATTCAGTCAGTAGCTTCAATCATTTCTGGTATATGAATAACATGATGTTTAACAATGGCAAAAATCAATGAATATTGTAAATGCACAAACAGTAATTTCTCCGCATTGCAAGGTGCAATTCTGAAATTTTTTGCTTTTTCCTGCTCCTCTTAGCATGATAAAGAAGATTCAAAGAGAGTGAGATGCCAGCTCCTTTCATTCAGTCAGTAGCTTCAATCATTTCTGGATGTTTTTCAATGGCAAAAATCAATGAATATTGTAAATGCACAAACAGTAATTTCTCCGCATTGCAAGGTGCAATTCTGAAATTTTTTGCTTTTTCCTGCTCCTCTTAGCATGATAAAGAAGATTCAAAGAGAGTGAGATGCCAGCTCCTTTCATTCAGTCAGTAGCTTCAATCATTTCTGGACGTTTTTCAACGGCAAAAATCAATGAATATTGTAAATGCACAAACAGTAATTTCTCCGCATTGCAAGGTGCAATTCTGAAATTTTTTGCTTTTTCCTGCTCCTCTTAGCATGATAAAAAAGATTCAAAGAGAGTGAGATGCCAGCTCCTTTCATTCAGTCAGTAGCTTCAATCATTTCTGGACGTTTTTCAATGGCAAAAATCAATGAATATTGTAAATGCACAAACAGTAATTTCTCCGCATTGCAAGGTGCAATTCTGAAATTTTTTGCTTTTTCCTGCTCCTCTTAGCATGATAAAGAAGATTCAAACAGAGTGAGATGCCAGCTCCTTTCATTCAGTCAGTAGCTTCAATCATTTCTGGACGTTTTTCAATGGCAAAAATCAATGAATATTGTAAATGCACAAACAGTAATTTCTCCGTATTGCAAGGTGCAATTCTGAAATTTTTTGCTTTTTCCTGCTCCTCTTAGCATGATAAAGAAGATTCAAAGAGAGTGAGATGCCAGCTCCTTTCATTCAGTCAGTAGCTTCAATCATTTCTGGACGTTTTTCAATGGCAAAAATCAATGAATATTGTAAATGCACAAGCAGTAATTTCTCCGCATTGCAAGGTGCAATTCTGAAATTTTTTGCTTTTTCCTGCTCCTCTTAGCATGATAAAGAAGATTCAAAGAGACTGAGATGCCAGCTCCTTTCATTCAGTCAGTAGCTTCAATCATTTCTGGACGTTTTTCAATGGCAAAAATCAATGAATATTGTAAATGCACAAACAGTAATTTCTCCGCATTGCAAGGTGCAATTCTGAAATTTTTTACTTTTTCCTGCTCCTCTTAGCATGAAAAAGAAGATTCAAAGAGAGTGAGATGCCAGCTCCTTTCATTCAGTCAGTAGCTTCAATCATTTCTGGTATATGAATAACATGATGTTTTTCAATGGCAAAAATCAATGAATATTGTAAATGCACAAACAGTAATTTCTCCGCATTGCAAGGTGCAATTCTGAAATTTTTTGCTTTTTCCTGCTCCTCTTAGCATGATAAAGAAGATTCAAAGAGAGTGAGATGCCAGCTCCTTTCATTCAGTCAGTAGCTTCAATCATTTCTGGACGTTTTTCAATGGCAAAAATCAATGAATATTGTAAATGCACAAACAGTAATTTCTCCGCATTGCAAGGTGCAATTCTGAAATTTTTTGCTTTTTCCTGCTCCTCTTAGCATGATAAAGAAGATTCAAAGAGAGTGAGATGCCAGCTCCTTTCATTCAGTCAGTAGCTTCAATCATTTCTGGTATATGAATAACATGATGTTTTTCAATGGCAAAAATCAATGAATATTGTAAATGCACAAACAGTAATTTCTCCGCATTGCAAGGTGCAATTCTGAAATTTTTTGCTTTTTCCTGCTCCTCTTAGCATGATAAAGAAGATTCAAAGAGAGTGAGATGCCAGCTCCTTTCATTCAGTCAGTAGCTTCAAACATTTCTGGACGTTTTTCAATGGCAAAAATCAATGAATATTGTAAATGCACAAACAGTAATTTCTCCGCATTGCAAGGTGCAATTCTGAAATTTTTTGCTTTTTCCTGCTCCTCTTAGCATGATAAAGAAGATTCAAAGAGAGTGAGATGCCAGCTCCTTTCATTCAGTCAGTAGCTTCAATCATTTCTGGTATATGAATAACATGATGTTTAACAATGGCAAAAATCAATGAATATTGTAAATGCACAAACAGTAATTTCTCCGCATTGCAAGGTGCAATTCTGAAATTTTTTGCTTTTTCCTGCTCCTCTTAGCATGATAAAGAAGATTCAAAGAGAGTGAGATGCCAGCTCCTTTCATTCAGTCAGTAGCTTCAATCATTTCTGGATGTTTTTCAATGGCAAAAATCAATGAATATTGTAAATGCACAAACAGTAATTTCTCCGCATTGCAAGGTGCAATTCTGAAATTTTTTGCTTTTTCCTGCTCCTCTTAGCATGATAAAGAAGATTCAAAGAGAGTGAGATGCCAGCTCCTTTCATTCAGTCAGTAGCTTCAATCATTTCTGGACGTTTTTCAACGGCAAAAATCAATGAATATTGTAAATGCACAAACAGTAATTTCTCCGCATTGCAAGGTGCAATTCTGAAATTTTTTGCTTTTTCCTGCTCCTCTTAGCATGATAAAGAAGATTCAAAGAGAGTGAGATGCCAGCTCCTTTCATTCAGTCAGTAGCTTCAATCATTTCTGGACGTTTTTCAATGGCAAAAATCAATGAATATTGTAAATGCACAAACAGTAATTTCTCCGCATTGCAAGGTGCAATTCTGAAATTTTTTGCTTTTTCCTGCTCCTCTTAGCATGATAAAGAAGATTCAAAGAGAGTGAGATGCCAGCTCCTTTCATTCAGTCAGTAGCTTCAATCATTTCTGGACGTTTTTCAATGGCAAAAATCAATGAATATTGTAAATGCACAAACTAATTTCTCCGTATTGCAAGGTGCAATTCTGAAATTTTTTGCTTTTTCCTGCTCCTCTTAGCATGATAAAGAAGATTCAAAGAGAGTGAGATGCCAGCTCCTTTCATTCAGTCAGTAGCTTCAATCATTTCTGGACGTTTTTCAATGGCAAAAATCAATGAATATTGTAAATGCACAAGCAGTAATTTCTCCGCATTGCAAGGTGCAATTCTGAAATTTTTTGCTTTTTCCTGCTCCTCTTAGCATGATAAAGAAGATTCAAAGAGACTGAGATGCCAGCTCCTTTCATTCAGTCAGTAGCTTCAATCATTTCTGGACGTTTTTCAATGGCAAAAATCAATGAATATTGTAAATGCACAAACAGTAATTTCTCCGCATTGCAAGGTGCAATTCTGAAATTTTTTACTTTTTCCTGCTCCTCTTAGCATGAAAAAGAAGATTCAAAGAGAGTGAGATGCCAGCTCCTTTCATTCAGTCAGTAGCTTCAATCATTTCTGGTATATGAATAACATGATGTTTTTCAATGGCAAAAATCAATGAATATTGTAAATGCACAAACAGTAATTTCTCCGCATTGCAAGGTGTAATTCTGAATTTTTTTGCTTTTTCCTGCTCCTCTTAGCATGATAAAGAAGATTCAAAGAGAGTGAGATGCCAGCTCCTTTCATTCAGTCAGTAGCTTCAATCATTTCTGGACGTTTTTCAATGGCAAAAATCAATGAATATTGTAAATGCACAAACAGTAATTTCTCCGCATTGCAAGGTGCAATTCTGAAATTTTTTGCTTTTTCCTGCTCCTCTTAGCATGATAAAGAAGATTCAAAGAGAGTGAGATGCCAGCTCCTTTCATTCAGTCAGTAGCTTCAATCATTTCTGGTATATGAATAACATGATGTTTTTCAATGGCAAAAATCAATGAATATTGTAAATGCACAAACAGTAATTTCTCCGCATTGCAAGGTGCAATTCTGAAATTTTTTGCTTTTTCCTGCTCCTCTTAGCATGATAAAGAAGATTCAAAGAGAGTGGGATGCCAGCTCCTTTCTTTCAGTCAGTAGCTTCAATCATTTCTGGTATATGAATAACATGATGTTTTTCAATGGCAAAAATCAATGAATATTATAAATGCACAAACAGTAATTTCTCCGCATTGCAAGGTGCAATTCTGAAATTTTTTGCCTTTTCCTGCTCCTCTTAGCATGATAAAGAAGATTCAAAGAGAGTGAGATGCCAGCTCCTTTCATTCAGTCAGTAGCTTCAATCATTTCTGGACGTTTTTCAATGGCAAAAATCAATGAATATTGTAAATGCACAAACAGTAATTTCTCCGCATTGCAAGGTGCAATTCTGAAATTTTTTGCTTTTTCCTGCTCCTCTTAGCATGATAAAGAAGATTCAAAGAGAGTGAGATGCCAGCTCCTTTCATTCAGTCAGTAGCTTCAAACATTTCTGGTATATGAATAACATGATGTTTTTCAATGGCAAAAATCAATGAATATTGTAAATGCACAAACAGTAATTTCTCCGCATTGCAAGGTGCAATTCTGAAATTTTTTGCTTTTTCCTGCTCCTCTTAGCATGATAAAGAAGATTCAAAGAGAGTGAGATGCCAGCTCCTTTCATTCAGTCAGTAGCTTCAATCATTTCTGGACGTTTTTCAATGGCAAAAATCAATGAATATTGTAAATGCACAAACAGTAATTTCTCCGCATTGCAAGGTGCAATTCTGAAATTTTTTGCTTTTTCCTGCTCCTCTTAGCATGATAAAGAAGATTCAAAGAGAGTGAGATGCCAGCTCCTTTCATTCAGTCAGTAGCTTCAATCATTTCTGGACGTTTTTCAATGGCAAAAATCAATGAATATTGTAAATGCACAAACTGCAATTTCTCCGCATTGCAAGGTGCAATTCTGAAATTTTTTGCTTTTTCCTGCTCCTCTTAGCATGATAAAGAAGATTCAAAGAGAGTGAGATGCCAGCTCCTTTCATTCAGTCAGTAGCTTCAATCATTTCTGGTATATGAATAACATGATGTTTTTCAATGGCAAAAATCAATGAATATTGTAAATGCACAAACAGTAGTTTCTCCGCATTGCAAGGTGCAATTCTGATATTTTTTGCTTTTTCCTGCTCCTCTTAGCATGATAAAGAAGATTCAAAGAGAGTGAGATGCCAGCTCCTTTCATTCAGTCAGTAGCTTCAATCATTTCTGGACGTTTTTCAATGGCAAAAATCATTGAATATTGTAAATGCACAAACAGTAATTTCTCCGCATTGCAAGGTGCAATTCTGAAATTTTTTGCTTTTTCCTGCTCCTCTTAGCATGATAAAGAAGATTCAAAGAGAGTGAGATGCCAGCTCCTTTCATTCAGTCAGTAGCTTCAATCATTTCTGGACGTTTTTCAATGGCAAAAATCAATGAATATTGTAAATGCACAAACAGTAATTTCTCCGCATTGCAAGGTGCAATTCTGAAATTTTTTGCTTTTTCCTGCTCCTCTTAGCATGATAAAGAAGATTCAAAGAGAGTGAGATGCCAGCTCCTTTCATTCAGTCAGTAGCTTCAATCATTTCTGGACGTTTTTCAATGGCAAAAATCAATGAATATTGTAAATGCACAAACTGCAATTTCTCCGCATTGCAAGGTGCAATTCTGAAATTTTTTGCTTTTTCCTGCTCCTCTTAGCATGATAAAGAAGATTCAAAGAGAGTGAGATGCCAGCTCCTTTCATTCAGTCAGTAGCTTCAATCATTTCTGGTATATGAATAACATGATGTTTTTCAATGGCAAAAATCAATGAATATTGTAAATGCACAAACAGTAGTTTCTCCGCATTGCAAGGTGCAATTCTGAAATTTTTTGCTTTTTCCTGCTCCTCTTAGCATGATAAAGAAGATTCAAAGAGAGTGAGATGCCAGCTCCTTTCATTCAGTCAGTAGCTTCAATCATTTCTGGACGTTTTTCAATGGCAAAAATCATTGAATATTGTAAATGCACAAACAGTAATTTCTCCGCATTGCAAGGTGCAATTCTGAAATTTTTTACTTTTTACTGCTCCTCTTAGCATGATAAAGAAGATTCAAAGAGAGTGAGATGCCACAGCTCCTTTCATTCAGTCAGTAGCTTCAATCATTTCTGGTATATGAATAACATGATGTTTTTCAATCGCAAAAATCAATGAATATTGTAAATGCACAAACAGTAATTTCTCCGCATTGCAAGGTGCAATTCTGAAATGTTTTGCTTTTTCCTGCTCCTCTTAGCATGATAAAGAAGATTCAAAGAGAGTGAGATGCCAGCTCCTTTCATTCAGTCAGTAGCTTCAATCATTTCTGGACGTTTTTCAATGGCAAAAATCAATGAATATTGTAAATGCACAAACAGTAATTTCTCCGCATTGCAAGGTGCAATTCTGAAATTTTTTGCTTTTTCCTGCTCCTCTTAGCATGACAAAGAAGATTCAAAGAGAGTGAGATGCCAGATCCTTTCCTTCAGTCAGTAGCTTCAATCATTTCTGGTATATGAATAACATGATGTTTTTCAATGGCAAAAATCAATGAATTTTGTAAATGCACAAACAGTAATTTCTCCGCATTGCAAGGCGCAATTCTGAAATTTTTTCTTTTTCCTGCTCCTCTTAGCATGATAAAGAAGTTTCAAAGAGAGTGAGATGCCAGCTCCTTTCATTCAGTCAGTAGCTTCAATCATTTCTGGACATTTTTCAATGGCAAAAATCAATGAATATTGTAAATGCACAAACAGTAATTTCTCCGCATTGCAAGGTGCAATTCTGAAATTTTTTGCTTTTTCCTGCTCCTCTTAGCATGATAAAGAAGATTCAAAGAGAGTGAGATGCCAGCTCCTTTCATTCAGTCCGTAGCTTCAATCATTTCTGGACGTTTTTCAATGGCAAAAATCAATGAATATTGTAAATGCACAAACAGTAATTTCTCCGCATTGCAAGGTGCAATTCTGAAATTTTTTGCTTTTTCCTGCTCCTCTTAGCATGATAAAGAAGATTCAAAGAGAGTGAGATGCCAGCTCCTTTCATTCAGTCAGTAGCTTCAATCATTTCTGGACGTTTTTCAATGGCAAAAATCATTGAATATTGTAAATGCACAAACAGTAATTTCTCCGCATTGCAAGGTGCAATTCTGAAATTTTTTACTTTTTCCTGCTCCTCTTAGCATGATAAAGAAGATTCAAAGAGAGTGAGATGCCAGCTCCTTTCATTCAGTCAGTAGCTTCAATCATTTCTGGTATATGAATAACATGATGTTTTTCAATCGCAAAAATCAATGAATATTGTAAATGCACAAACAGTAATTTCTCCGCATTGCAAGGTGCAATTCTGAAATGTTTTGCTTTTTCCTGCTCCTCTTAGCATGATAAAGAAGATTCAAAGAGAGTGAGATGCCAGCTCCTTTCATTCAGTCAGTAGCTTCAATCATTTCTGGACGTTTTTCAATGGCAAAAATCAATGAATATTGTAAATGCACAAACAGTAATTTCTCCGCATTGCAAGGTGCAATTCTGAAATTTTTTGCTTTTTCCTGCTCCTCTTAGCATGACAAAGAAGATTCAAAGAGAGTGAGATGCCAGATCCTTTCCTTCAGTCAGTAGCTTCAATCATTTCTGGTATATGAATAACATGATGTTTTTCAATGGCAAAAATCAATGAATTTTGTAAATGCACAAACAGTAATTTCTCCGCATTGCAAGGCGCAATTCTGAAATTTTTTGCTTTTTCCTGCTCCTCTTAGCATGATAAAGAAGATTCAAAGAGAGTGAGATGCCAGCTCCTTTCATTCAGTCAGTAGCTTCAATCATTTCTGGACATTTTTCAATGGCAAAAATCAATGAATATTGTAAATGCACAAACAGTAATTTCTCCGCATTGCAAGGTGCAATTCTGAAATGTTTTGCTTTTTCCTGCTCCTCTTAGCATGATAAAGAAGATTCAAAGAGAGTGAGATGCCAGCTCCTTTCATTCAGTCAGTAGCTTCAATCATTTCTGGACGTTTTTCAATGGCAAAAATCAATGAATATTGTAAATGCACAAACAGTAATTTCTCCGCATTGCAAGGTGCAATTCTGAAATTTTTTGCTTTTTCCTGCTCCTCTTAGCATGACAAAGAAGATTCAAAGAGAGTGAGATGCCAGATCCTTTCCTTCAGTCAGTAGCTTCAATCATTTCTGGTATATGAATAACATGATGTTTTTCAATGGCAAAAATCAATGAATTTTGTAAATGCACAAACAGTAATTTCTCCGCATTGCAAGGCGCAATTCTGAAATTTTTTGCTTTTTCCTGCTCCTCTTAGCATGATAAAGAAGATTCAAAGAGAGTGAGATGCCAGCTCCTTTCATTCAGTCAGTAGCTTCAATCATTTCTGGACATTTTTCAATGGCAAAAATCAATGAATATTGTAAATGCACAAACAGTAATTTCTCCGCATTGCAAGGTGCAATTCTGAAATTTTTTGCTTTTTCCTGCTCCTCTTAGCATGATAAAGAAGATTCAAAGAGAGTGAGATGCCAGCTCCTTTCATTCAGTCAGTAGCTTCAATCATTTCTGGACGTTTTTCAATGGCAAAAATCAATGAATATTGTAAATGCACAAACAGTAATTTCTCCGCATTGCAAGGTGCAATTCTGAAATTTTTTGCTTTTTCCTGCTCCTCTTAGCATGAAAAAGAAGATTCAAAGAGAGTGAGATGCCAGCTCCTTTCATTCAGTCAGTAGCTTCAATCATTTCTGGACGTTTTTCAATGGCAAAAATCAATGAATATTGTAAATGCACAAACTGCAATTTCTCCGCATTGCAAGGTGCAATTCTGAAATTTTTTGCTTTTTCCTGCTTCTCTTAGCATGATAAAGAAGATTCATTGAGAGTGAGATGCCAGCTCCTTTCATTCAGTCAGTAGCTTCAATCATTTCTGGTATATGAATAACATGATGTTTTTCAATGGCAAAAATCAATGAATATTGTAAATGCACAAACAGTAATTTCTCCGCATTGCAAGGTGCAATTCTGAAATTTTTTGCTTTTTCCTGCTCCTCTTAGCATGATAAAGAAGATTCAAAGAGAGTGAGATGCCAGCTCCTTTCATTCAGTCAGTAGCTTCAATCATTTCTGGACGTTTTTCAATGGCAAAAATCATTGAATATTGTAAATGCACAAACAGTAATTTCTCCGCATTGCAAGGTGCAATTCTGAAATTTTTTACTTTTTCCTGCTCCTCTTAGCATGATAAAGAAGATTCAAAGAGAGTGAGATGCCACAGCTCCTTTCATTCAGTCAGTAGCTTCAATCATTTCTGGTATATGAATAACATGATGTTTTTCAATCGCAAAAATCAATGAATATTGTAAATGCACAAACAGTAATTTCTCCGCATTGCAAGGTGCAATTCTGAAATGTTTTGCTTTTTCCTGCTCCTCTTAGCATGATAAAGAAGATTCAAAGAGAGTGAGATGCCAGCTCCTTTCATTCAGTCAGTAGCTTCAATCATTTCTGGACGTTTTTCAATGGCAAAAATCAATGAATATTGTAAATGCACAAACAGTAATTTCTCCGCATTGCAAGGTGCAATTCTGAAATTTTTTGCTTTTTCCTGCTCCTCTTAGCATGACAAAGAAGATTCAAAGAGAGTGAGATGCCAGATCCTTTCCTTCAGTCAGTAGCTTCAATCATTTCTGGTATATGAATAACATGATGTTTTTCAATGGCAAAAATCAATGAATTTTGTAAATGCACAAACAGTAATTTCTCCGCATTGCAAGGCGCAATTCTGAAATTTTTTCTTTTTCCTGCTCCTCTTAGCATGATAAAGAAGTTTCAAAGAGAGTGAGATGCCAGCTCCTTTCATTCAGTCAGTAGCTTCAATCATTTCTGGACATTTTTCAATGGCAAAAATCAATGAATATTGTAAATGCACAAACAGTAATTTCTCCGCATTGCAAGGTGCAATTCTGAAATTTTTTGCTTTTTCCTGCTCCTCTTAGCATGATAAAGAAGATTCAAAGAGAGTGAGATGCCAGCTCCTTTCATTCAGTCAGTAGCTTCAATCATTTCTGGACGTTTTTCAATGGCAAAAATCAATGAATATTGTAAATGCACAAACAGTAATTTCTCCGCATTGCAAGGTGCAATTCTGAAATTTTTTGCTTTTTCCTGCTCCTCTTAGCATGATAAAGAAGATTCAAAGAGAGTGAGATGCCAGCTCCTTTCATTCAGTCAGTAGCTTCAATCATTTCTGGACGTTTTTCAATGGCAAAAATCATTGAATATTGTAAATGCACAAACAGTAATTTCTCCGCATTGCAAGGTGCAATTCTGAAATTTTTTACTTTTTCCTGCTCCTCTTAGCATGATAAAGAAGATTCAAAGAGAGTGAGATGCCAGCTCCTTTCATTCAGTCAGTAGCTTCAATCATTTCTGGTATATGAATAACATGATGTTTTTCAATCGCAAAAATCAATGAATATTGTAAATGCACAAACAGTAATTTCTCCGCATTGCAAGGCGCAATTCTGAAATTTTTTGCTTTTTCCTGCTCCTCTTAGCATGATAAAGAAGATTCAAAGAGAGTGAGATGCCAGCTCCTTTCATTCAGTCAGTAGCTTCAATCATTTCTGGACATTTTTCAATGGCAAAAATCAATGAATATTGTAAATGCACAAACAGTAATTTCTCCGCATTGCAAGGTGCAATTCTGAAATGTTTTGCTTTTTCCTGCTCCTCTTAGCATGATAAAGAAGATTCAAAGAGAGTGAGATGCCAGCTCCTTTCATTCAGTCAGTAGCTTCAATCATTTCTGGACGTTTTTCAATGGCAAAAATCAATGAATATTGTAAATGCACAAACAGTAATTTCTCCGCATTGCAAGGTGCAATTCTGAAATTTTTTGCTTTTTCCTGCTCCTCTTAGCATGACAAAGAAGATTCAAAGAGAGTGAGATGCCAGATCCTTTCCTTCAGTCAGTAGCTTCAATCATTTCTGGTATATGAATAACATGATGTTTTTCAATGGCAAAAATCAATGATTTTTGTAAATGCACAAACAGTAATTTCTCCGCATTGCAAGGCGCAATTCTGAAATTTTTTGCTTTTTCCTGCTCCTCTTAGCATGATAAAGAAGATTCAAAGAGAGTGAGATGCCAGCTCCTTTCATTCAGTCAGTAGCTTCAATCATTTCTGGACATTTTTCAATGGCAAAAATCAATGAATATTGTAAATGCACAAACAGTAATTTCTCCGCATTGCAAGGTGCAATTCTGAAATTTTTTGCTTTTTCCTGCTCCTCTTAGCATGATAAAGAAGATTCAAAGAGAGTGAGATGCCAGCTCCTTTCATTCAGTCAGTAGCTTCAATCATTTCTGGACGTTTTTCAATGGCAAAAATCAATGAATATTGTAAATGCACAAACAGTAATTTCTCCGCATTGCAAGGTGCAATTCTGAAATTTTTTGCTTTTTCCTGCTCCTCTTAGCATGATAAAGAAGATTCAAAGAGAGTGAGATGCCAGCTCCTTTCATTCAGTCAGTAGCTTCAATCATTTCTGGACGTTTTTCAATGGCAAAAATCAATGAATATTGTAAATGCACAAACTGCAATTTCTCCGCATTGCAAGGTGCAATTCTGAAATTTTTTGCTTTTTCCTGCTCCTCTTAGCATGATAAAGAAGATTCAAAGAGAGTGAGATGCCAGCTCCTTTCATTCAGTCAGTAGCTTCAATCATTTCTGGTATATGAATAACATGATGTTTTTCAATGGCAAAAATCAATGAATATTGTAAATGCACAAACAGTAATTTCTCCGCATTGCAAGGTGCAATTCTGAAATTTTTTGCTTTTTCCTGCTCCTCTTAGCATGATAAAGAAGATTCAAAGAGAGTGAGATGCCAGCTCCTTTCATTCAGTCAGTAGCTTCAATCATTTCTGGACGTTTTTCAATGGCAAAAATCAATGAATATTGTAAATGCACAAACTGCAATTTCTCCGCATTGCAAGGTGCAATTCTGAAATTTTTTGCTTTTTCCTGCTCCTCTTAGCATGATAAAGAAGATTCAAAGAGAGTGAGATGCCAGCTCCTTTCATTCAGTCAGTAGCTTCAATCATTTCTGGTATATGAATAACATGATGTTTTTCAATAGCAAAAATCAATGAATATTGTAAATGCACAAACAGTAATTTCTCCGCATTGCAAGGTGCAATTCTGAAATTTTTGGCTTTTTCCTGCTCCTCTTAGCATGATAAAGAAGATTCAAAGAGAGTGAGATGCCAGCTCCTTTCATTCAGTCAGTAGCTTCAATCATTTCTGGACGTTTTTCAATGGCAAAAATCAATGAATATTGTAAATGCACAAACAGTAATTTCTCCGCATTGCAAGGTGCAATTCTGAAATTTTTTGCTTTTTCCTGCTCCTCTTAGCATGATAAACAAGATTCAAAGAGAGTGAGATGCCAGCTCCTTTCATTCAGTCAGTAGCTTCAATCATTTCTGGAAGTTTTTCAATGGCAAAAATCATTGAATATTGTAAATGCACAAACAGTAATTTCTCCGCATTGCAAGGTGCAATTCTGAAATTTTTTACTTTTTCCTGCTCCTCTTAGCATGATAAAGAAGATTCAAAGAGAATGAGATGCCAGCTCCTTTCATTCAGTCAGTAGCTTCAATCATTTCTGGTATATGAATAACATGATGTTTTTCAATGGCAAAAATCAATGAATATTGTAAATGCACAAACAGTAATTTCTCCGCATTGCAAGGTGCAATTCTGAAATTTTTTGCCTTTTCCTGCTCCTCTTAGCATGATAAAGAAGATTCAAAGAGAGTGAGATGCCAGCTCCTTTCATTCAGTCAGTAGCTTCAATCATTTCTGGACGTTTTTCAATGGCAAAAATCAATGAATATTGTAAATGCACAAACAGTAATTTCTCCGCATTGCAAGGTGCAATTCTGAAATTTTTTGCTTTTACCTGCTCCTCTTAGCATGATAAAGAAGATTCAAAGAGAGTGAGATGCCAGCTCCTTTCATTCAGTCAGTAGCTTCAAACATTTCTGGTATATGAATAACATGATGTTTTTCAAAGGCAAAAATCAATGAATATTGTAAATGCACAAACAGTAATTTCTCCGCATTGCAAGGTGCAATTCTGAAATTTTTTGCTTTTTCCTGCTCCTCTTAGCATGATAAAGAAGATTCAAAGAGAGTGAGATGCCAGCTCCTTTCATTCAGTCAGTAGCTTCAATCATTTCTGGACGTTTTTCAATGGCAAAAATCAATGAATATTGTAAATGCACAAACAGTAATTTCTCCGCATTGCAAGGTGCAATTCTGAAATTTTTTGCTTTTTCCTGCTCCTCTTAGCATGATAAAGAAGATTCAAAGAGAGTGAGATGCCAGCTCCTTTCATTCAGTCAGTAGCTTCAATCATTTCTGGACGTTTTTCAATGGCAAAAATCAATGAATATTGTAAATGCACAAACTGCAATTTCTCCGCATTGCAAGGTGCAATTCTGAAATTTTTTGCTTTTTCCTGCTCCTCTTAGCATGATAAAGAAGATTCAAAGAGAGTGAGATGCCAGCTCCTTTCATTCAGTCAGTAGCTTCAATCATTTCTGGTATATGAATAACATGATGTTTTTCAATGGCAAAAATCAATGAATATTGTAAATGCACAAACAGTAATTTCTCCGCATTGCAAGGTGCAATTCTGAAATTTTTTGCTTTTTCCTGCTCCTCTTAGCATGATAAAGAAGATTCAAAGAGAGTGAGATGCCAGCTCCTTTCATTCAGTCAGTAGCTTCAATCATTTCTGGACGTTTTTCAATGGCAAAAATCATTGAATATTGTAAATGCACAAACAGTAATTTCTCCGCATTGCAAGGTGCAATTCTGAAATTTTTTACTTTTTCCTGCTCCTCTTAGCATGATAAAGAAGATTCAAAGAGAGTGAGATGCCAGCTCCTTTCATTCAGTCAGTAGCTTCAATCATTTCTGGTATATGAATAACATGATGTTTTTCAGTCGCAAAAATCAATGAATATTGTAAATGCACAAACAGTAATTTCTCCGCATTGCAAGGTGCAATTCTGAAATGTTTTGCTTTTTCCTGCTCCTCTTAGCATGATAAAGAAGATTCAAAGAGAGTGAGATGCCAGATCCTTTCCTTCAGTCAGTAGCTTCAATCATTTCTGGTATATGAATAACATGATGTTTTTCAATGGCAAAAATCAATGAATTTTGTAAATGCACAAACAGTAATTTCTCCGCATTGCAAGGCGCAATTCTGAAATTTTTTGCTTTTTCCTGCTCCTCTTAGCATGATAAAGAAGATTCAAAGAGAGTGAGATGCCAGCTCCTTTCATTCAGTCAGTAGCTTCAATCATTTCTGGACATTTTTCAATGGCAAAAATCAATGAATATTGTAAATGCACAAACAGTAATTTCTCCGCATTGCAAGGTGCAATTCTGAAATTTTTTGCTTTTTCCTGCTCCTCTTAGCATGATAAAGAAGATTCAAAGAGAGTGAGATGCCAGCTCCTTTCATTCAGTCAGTAGCTTCAATCATTTCTGGACGTTTTTCAATGGCAAAAATCAATGAATATTGTAAATGCACAAACAGTAATTTCTCCGCATTGCAAGGTGCAATTCTGAAATTTTTTGCTTTTTCCTGCTCCTCTTAGCATGATAAAGAAGATTCAAAGAGAGTGAGATGCCAGCTCCTTTCATTCAGTCAGTAGCTTCAATCATTTCTGGACGTTTTTCAATGGCAAAAATCATTGAATATTGTAAATGCACAAACAGTAATTTCTCCACATTGCAAGGTGCAATTCTGAAATTTTTTACTTTTTCCTGCTCCTCTTAGCATGATAAAGAAGATTCAAAGAGAGTGAGATGCCAGCTCCTTTCATTCAGTCAGTAGCTTCAATCATTTCTGGTATATGAATAACATGATGTTTTTCAATCG
This sequence comes from Phyllobates terribilis, assembly GCF_046119375.1. NCBI lineage: Eukaryota > Metazoa > Chordata > Amphibia > Anura > Dendrobatidae > Phyllobates > Phyllobates terribilis. The sequence continues at coordinate 286,495 of NW_027364012.1, read as the reverse complement.
CAAAAATCAATGAATATTGTAAATGCACAAACAGTAATTTCTCCGCATTGCAAGGTGCAATTCTGAAATGTTTTGCTTTTTCCTGCTCCTCTTAGCATGATAAAGAAGATTCAAAGAGAGTGAGATGCCAGCTCCTTTCATTCAGTCAGTAGCTTCAATCATTTCTGGACGTTTTTCAATGGCAAAAATCAATGAATATTGTAAATGCACAAACAGTAATTTCTCCGCATTGCAAGGTGCAATTCTGAAATTTTTTGCTTTTTCCTGCTCCTCATAGCATGACAAAGAAGATTCAAAGAGAGTGAGATGCCAGATCCTTTCCTTCAGTCAGTAGCTTCAATCATTTCTGGTATATGAATAACATGATGTTTTTCAATGGCAAAAATCAATGAATTTTGTAAATGCACAAACAGTAATTTCTCCGCATTGCAAGGCGCAATTCTGAAATTTTTTGCTTTTTCCTGCTCCTCTTAGCATGATAAAGAAGATTCAAAGAGAGTGAGATGCCAGCTCCTTTCATTCAGTCAGTAGCTTCAATCATTTCTGGACATTTTTCAATGGCAAAAATCAATGAATATTGTAAATGCACAAACAGTAATTTCTCCGCATTGCAAGGTGCAATTCTGAAATTTTTTGCTTTTTCCTGCTCCTCTTAGCATGATAAAGAAGATTCAAAGAGAGTGAGATGCCAGCTCCTTTCATTCAGTCAGTAGCTTCAATCATTTCTGGACGTTTTTCAATGGCAAAAATCAATGAATATTGTAATTGCACAAACAGTAATTTCTCCGCATTGCAAGGTGCAATTCTGAAATTTTTTGCTTTTTCCTGCTCCTCTTAGCATGATAAAGAAGATTCAAAGAGAGTGAGATGCCAGCTCCTTTCATTCAGTCAGTAGCTTCAATCATTTCTGGACGTTTTTCAATGGCAAAAATCAATGAATATTGTAAATGCACAAACTGCAATTTCTCCGCATTGCAAGGTGCAATTCTGAAATTTTTTGCTTTTTCCTGCTCCTCTTAGCATGATAAAGAAGATTCAAAGAGAGTGAGATGCCAGCTTCTTTCATTCAGTCAGTAGCTTCAATCATTTCTGGTATATGAATAACATGATGTTTTTCAATGGCAAAAATCAATGAATATTGTAAATGCACAAACAGTAATTTCTCCGCATTGCAAGGTGCAATTCTGAAATTTTTTGCTTTTTCCTGCTCCTCTTAGCATGATAAAGAAGATTCAAAGAGAGTGAGATGCCAGCTCCTTTCATTCAGTCAGTAGCTTCAATCATTTCTGGACGTTTTTCAATGGCAAAAATCAATGAATATTGTAAATGCACAAACTGCAATTTCTCCGCATTGCAAGGTGCAATTCTGAAATTTTTTGCTTTTTCCTGCTCCTCTTAGCATGATAAAGAAGATTCAAAGAGAGTGAGATGCCAGCTCCTTTCATTCAGTCAGTAGCTTCAATCATTTCTGGTATATGAATAACATGATGTTTTTCAATAGCAAAAATCAATGAATATTGTAAATGCACAAACAGTAATTTCTCCGCAGTGCAAGGTGCAATTCTGAAATTTTTGGCTTTTTCCTGCTCCTCTTAGCATGATAAAGAAGATTCAAAGAGAGTGAGATGCCAGCTCCTTTCATTCAGTCAGTAGCTTCAATCATTTCTGGACGTTTTTCAATGGCAAAAATCAATGAATATTGTAAATGCACAAACAGTAATTTCTCCGCATTGCAAGGTGCAATTCTGAAATTTTTTGCTTTTTCCTGCTCCTCTTAGCATGATAAACAAGATTCAAAGAGAGTGAGATGCCAGCTCCTTTCATTCAGTCAGTAGCTTCAATCATTTCTGGACGTTTTTCAATGGCAAAAATCATTGAATATTGTAAATGCACAAACAGTAATTTCTCCGCATTGCAAGGTGCAATTCTGAAATTTTTTACTTTTTCCTGCTCCTCTTAGCATGATAAAGAAGATTCAAAGAGAATGAGATGCCAGCTCCTTTCATTCAGTCAGTAGCTTCAATCATTTCTGGTATATGAATAACATGATGTTTTTCAATCGCAAAAATCAATGAATATTGTAAATGCACAAACAGTAATTTCTCCGCATTGCAAGGAGCAATTCTGAAATTTTTTGCTTTTTCCTGCTCCTCTTAGCATGATAAAGAAGATTCAAAGAGAGTGAGATGCCAGCTACTTTCATTCAGTCAGTAGCTTCAATCATTTCTGGACATTTTCAATGGCAAAAATCAATGAATATTGTAAATGCACAAACAGTAATTTCTCCGCATTGCAAGGTGCAATTCTGAAATTTTTTGCTTTTTCCTGCTCCTCTTAGCATGATAAAGAAGATTCAAAGAGAGTGAGATGCCAGCTCCTTTCATTCAGTCAGTAGCTTCAATCATTTCTGGACGTTTTTCAATGGCAAAAATCAATGAATATTGTAAATGCACAAACAGTAATTTCTCCGCATTGCAAGGTGCAATTCTGAAATTTTTTGCTTTTTCCTGCTCCTCTTAGCATGATAAAGAAGATTCAAAGAGAGTGAGGTGCCAGCTCCTTTCATTCAGTCAGGAGCTTCAAACATTTCTGGTATATGAATAACATGTTTTTCAATGGCAAAAATCAATGAATATTGTAAATGCACAAACAGTAATTTCTCCGCATTGCAAGGTGCAATTCTAAAATTTTTTGCTTTTTCCTGCTCCTCTTAGCATGATAAAGAAGATTCAAAGAGAGTGAGATGCCAGCTCCTTTCATTCAGTCAGTAGCTTCAATCATTTCTGGACGTTTTTCAATGGCAAAAATCAATGAATATTGTAAATGCACAAACTGTAATTTCTCCGCATTGCAAGGTGCAATTCTGAAATTTTTTGCTTTTTCCTGCTCCTCTTAGCATGATAAAGAAGATTCAAAGAGAGTGAGATGCCAGCTCCTTTCATTCAGTCAGTAGCTTCAATCATTTCTGGACGTTTTTCAATGGCAAAAATCAACGAATATTGTAAATGCACAAACAGTAATTTCTCCGCATTGCAAGGTGCAATTCTGAAATTTTTTGCTTTTTCCTGCTCCTCTTAGCATGATAAAGAAGATTCAAAGAGAGTGAGATGCCAGCTCCTTTCATTCAGTCAGTAGCTTCAATCATTTCTGGACGTTTTTCAATGGCAAAAATCAATGAATATTGTAAATGCACAAACTGTAATTTCTCCGCATTGCAAGGTGCAATTCTGAAATTTTTTGCTTTTTCCTGCTCCTCTTAGCATGATAAAGAAGATTCAAAGAGAGTGAGATGCCAGCTCCATTCATTGAGTCAGTAGCTTCAATCATTTCTGGACGTTTTTCAATGGCAAAAATCAATGAATATTGTAAATGCACAAACAGTAATTTCTCCGCATTGCAAGGTGCAATTCTGAAATTTTTTGCTTTTTCCTGCTCCTCTTAGAATGATAAAGAAGATTCAAAGAGAGTGAGATGCCAGCTCCTTTCATTCAGTCAGTACCTTCAATCATTTCTGGACGTTTTTCAATGGCAAAAATCAATGAATATTGTAAATGCACAAACAGTAATTTCTCCGCATTGCAAGTTGCAATTCTGAAATTTTTTGCTTTTTCCTGCTCCTCTTAGCATGATAAAGAAGATTCAAAGAGAGTGAGATGCCATTTCCTTTCATTCAGTCAGTAGCTTCAAACATTTCTGGTATATGAATAACATGATGTTTTTCAATGGCAAAAATCAATGAATATTGTAAATGCACAAACAGTAATTTCTCCGCATTGCAAGGTGCAAGTCTGAAATTTTTTGCTTTTTCCTGCTCCTCTTAGCATGATAAAGAAGATTCAAAGAGAGTGAGATGCCAGCTCCTTTCATTCAGTCAGTAGCTTCAAACATTTCTGGTATATGAATAACATGATGTTTTTCAATGGCAAAAATCAATGAATATTGTAAATGCACAAACAGTAATTTCTCCGCATTGCAAGGTGCAAGTCTGAAATTTTTTGCTTTTTCCTGCTCCTCTTAGCATGATAAAGGAGATTCAAAGAGAGTGAGATGCCAGCTACTTTCATTCAGTCAGTAGCTTCAATCATTTCTGGACATTTTTCAATGGTAAAAATCAATGAATATTGTAAATGCACAAACAGTAATTTCTCCACATTGCAAGGTGCAATTCTGAAATTTTTTGCTTTATCCTGCTCCTCTTAGCATGATAAAGAAGATTCAAAGAGATTGAGATGCCAGCTCCTTTCATTCAGTCAGTAGCTTCAAACATTTCTGGTATATGAATAACATGATGTTTTTCAATGGCAAAAATCAATGAATATTGTAAATGCACAAACAGTAATTTCTCCGCATTGCAAGGTGCAATTCTGAAATTTTTTGCTTTTTCCTGCTCCTCTTAGCATGATAAAGAAGATTCAAAGAGAGTGAGATGCCAGCTCCTTTCATTCAGTCAGTAGCTTCAAACATTTCTGGTATATGAATAACATGATGTTTTTCAATGGGAAAAATCAATGAATATTGTAAATGCACAAACAGTAATTTCTCCGCATTGCAAGGTGCAAGTCTGAAATTTTTTGCTTTTTCCTGCTCCTCTTAGCATGATAAAGAAGATTCAAAGAGAGTGAGATGCCAGCTACTTTCATTCAGTCAGTAGCTTCAATCATTTCTGGACGTTTTTCAATGGTAAAAATCAATGAATATTGTAAATGCACAAACAGTAATTTCTCCACATTGCAAGGTGCAATTCTGAAATTTTTTGCTTTTTCCTGCTCCTCTTAGCATGATAAAGAAGATTCAAAGAGAGTGAGATGCCAGCTCCTTTCATTCAGTCAGTAGCTTCAATCATTTCTGGATGTTTTTCAATGGCAAAAATCAATGAATATTGTAAATGCACAAACTGTAATTTCTCCGCATTGCAAGGTGCAATTCTGAAATTTTTTGCTTTTTCCTGCTCCTCTTAGCATGATAAAGAAGATTCAAAGAGAGTGAGATGCCAGCTCCTTTCATTCAGTCAGTAGCTTCAATCATTTCTGGACGTTTTTCAATGGCAAAAATCAATGAATATTGTAAATGCACAAACAGTAATTTCTCCGCATTGCAAGGTGCAATTCTGAAATTTTTTGCTTTTTCCTGCTCCTCTTAGCATGATAAAGAAGATTCAAAGAGAGTGAGATGCCAGCTCCTTTCATTCAGTCAGTACCTTCAATCATTTCTGGACGTTTTTCAATGGCAAAAATCAATGAATATTGTAAATGCACAAACAGTAATTTTTCCGCATTGCAAGGTGCAATTCTGAAATTTTTTGCTTTTTCCCGCTCCTCTTAGCATGATAAAGAAGATTCAAAGAGAGTGAGGTGCCAGCTCCTTTCATTCAGTCAGTAGCTTCAAACATTTCTGGTATATGAATAACATGTTTTTCAATGGCAAAAATCAATGAATATTGTAAATGCACAAACAGTAATTTCTCCGCATTGCAAGGTGCAATTCTGAAATTTTTTGCTTTTTCCTGCTCCTCTTAGCATGATAAAGAAGATTCAAAGAGAGTGAGATGCCAGCTCCTTTCATTCAGTCAGTAGCTTCAATCATTTCTGGATGTTTTTCAATGGCAAAAATCAATGAATATTGTAAATGCACAAACTGTAATTTCTCCGCATTGCAAGGTGCAATTCTGAAATTTTTTGCTTTTTCCTGCTCCTCTTAGCATGATAAAGAAGATTCAAAGAGAGTGAGATGCCAGCTCCTTTCATTCAGTCAGTAGCTTCAATCATTTCTGGACGTTTTTCAATGGCAAAAATCAATGAATATTGTAAATGCACAAACAGTAATTTCTCCGCATTGCAAGGTGCAATTCTGAAATTTTTTGCTTTTTCCTGCTCCTCTTAGCATGATAAAGAAGATTCAAAGAGAGTGAGATGCCAGCTCCTTTCATTCAGTCAGTACCTTCAATCATTTCTGGACGTTTTTCAATGGCAAAAATCAATGAATATTGTAAATGCACAAACAGTAATTTTTCCGCATTGCAAGGTGCAATTCTGAAATTTTTTGCTTTTTCCCGCTCCTCTTAGCATGATAAAGAAGATTCAAAGAGAGTGAGGTGCCAGCTCCTTTCATTCAGTCAGTAGCTTCAAACATTTCTGGTATATGAATAACATGTTTTTCAATGGCAAAAATCAATGAATATTGTAAATGCACAAACAGTAATTTCTCCGCATTGCAAGGTGCAATTCTGAAATTTTTTGCTTTTTCCTGCTCCTCTTAGCATGATAAAGAAGATTCAAAGAGCGTGAGATGCCAGCTCCTTTCATTCAGTCAGTAGCTTCAATCATTTCTGGACGTTTTTCAATGGCAAAAATCAATGAATATTGTAAATGCACAAACAGTAATTTCTCCGCATTGCAAGGTGCAATTCTGAAATTTTTTGCTTTTTCCTGCTCCTCTTAGCATGATAAAGAAGATTCAAAGAGAGTGAGATGCCAGCTCCTTTCATTCAGTCAGTAGCTTCAATCATTTCTGGACGTTTTTCAATGGCAAAAATCAATGAATATTGTAAATGCACAAACAGTAATTTCTCCGCATTGCAAGGTGCAATTCTGAAATTTTTTGCTTTTTCCTGCTCCTCTTAGCATGATAAAGAAGATTCAAAGAGAGTGAGATGCCAGCTCCTTTCATTCAGTCAGTAGCTTCAAACATTTCTGGTATATGAATAACATGATGTTTTTCAATGGCAAAAATCAATGAATATTGTAAATGCACAAACAGTAATTTCTCCGCATTGCAAGGTGCAAGTCTGAAATTTTTTGCTTTTTCCTGTTCCTCTTAGCATGATAAAGAAGATTCAAAGAGAGTGAGATGCCAGCTACTTTCATTCAGTCAGTAGCTTCAATCATTTCTGGACGTTTTTCAATGGTAAAAATCAATGAATATTGTAAATGCACAAACAGTAATTTCTCCACATTGCAAGGTGCAATTCTAAAATTTTTTGCTTTTTCCTGCTCCTCTTAGCATGATAAAGAAGATTCAAAGAGAGTGAGATGCCAGCTCCTTTCATTCAGTCAGTAGCTTCAAACATTTCTGGTATATGAATAACATGATGTTTTTCCATGGCAAAAATCAATGAATATTGTAAATGCACAAACAGTAATTTCTCCGCATTGTAAGGTGCAATTCTGAAATTTTTTGCTTTTTCCTGCTCCTCTTAGCATGATTCAAAGAGAGTGAGATGCCAGCTCCTTTCATTCAGTCAGTAGCTTCAATCATTTCTGGACATTTTTCAATGGCAAAAATCAATGAATATTGTAAATGCACAAACAGTAATTTCTCCGCATTGCAAGGTGCAATTCTGAAATTTTTTGCTTTTTCCTGCTCCTCTTAGCATGATAAAGAAGATTCAAAGAGAGTGAGATGTCAGCTCCTTTCATTCAGTCAGTAGCTTCAAACATTTCTGGTATATGAATAACATGATGTTTTTCAATGGCAAAAATCAATGAATATTGTAAATGCACAAACAGTAATTTCTCCGCATTGCAAGGTGCAATTCTGAAATTTTTTGCTTTTTCCTGCTCCTCTTAGCATGATAAAGAAGATTCAAAGAGAGTGAGATGCCAGCTCCTTTCATTCAGTCAGTAGCTTCAAACATTTCTGGTATATGAATAACATGATGTTTTTCAATGGCAAAAATCAATGAATATTGTAAATGCACAAATAGTAATTTCTCCGCATTGCAAGGTGCAAGTCTGAAATTTTTTGCTTTTTCCTGCTCCTCTTAGCATGATAAAGAAGATTCAAAGAGAGTGAGATGCCAGCTACTTTCATTCAGTCAGTAGCTTCAATCATTTCTGGACGTTTTTCAATGGTAAAAATCAATGAATATTGTAAATGCACAAACAGTAATTTCTCCACATTGCAAGGTGCAATTCTGAAATTTTTTGCTTTTTCCTGCTCCTCTTAGCATGATAAAGAAGATTCAAAGAGATTGAGATGCCAGCTCCTTTCATTCAGTCAGTAGCTTCAAACATTTCTTGTATATGAATAACATGATGTTTTTCAATGGCAAAAATCAATGAATATTGTAAATGCACAAACAGTAATTTCTCCGCATTGCAAGGTGCAATTCTGAAATTTTTTGCTTTTTCCTGCTCCTCTTAGCATGATAAAGAAGATTCAAAGAGAGTGAGATGCCAGCTCCTTTCATTCAGTCAGTAGCTTCAAACATTTCTGGTATATGAATAACATGATGTTTTTCAATGGCAAAAATCAATGAATATTGTAAATGCACAAACAGTAATTTCTCCGCATTGCAAGGTGCAAGTCTGAAATTTTTTGCTTTTTCCTGCTCCTCTTAGCATGATAAAGAAAATTCAAAGAGAGTGAGATGCCAGCTACTTTCATTCAGTCAGTAGCTTCAATCATTTCTGGACGTTTTTCAATGGTAAAAATCAATGAATATTGTAAATGCACAAACAGTAATTTCTCCACATTGCAAGGTGCAATTCTGAAATTTTTTGCTTTTTCCTGCTCCTCTTAGCATGATAAAGAAGATTCAAAGAGAGTGAGATGCCAGCTCCTTTCATTCAGTCAGTAGCTTCAAACATTTCTGGTATATAAATAACATGATGTTTTTCAATGGCAAAAATCAATGAATATTGTAAATGCACAAACAGTAATTTCTCCGCATTGCAAGGTGCAATTCTGAAATTTTTTGCTTTTTCCTGTTCCTCTTAGCATGATAAAGAAGATTCAAAGAGAGTGAGATGCCAGCTCCTTTCATTCAGTCAGTAGCTTCAATCATTTCTGGACGTTTCTCAATGGCAAAAATCAATGAATATTGTAAATGCACAAACTGTAATTTCTCCGCATTGCAAGGTGCAATTCTGAAATTTTTTGCTTTTTCCTGCTCCTCTTAGCATGATAAAGAAGATTCAAAGAGAGTGAGATGCCAGCTCCTTTCATTCAGTCAGTAGCTTCAATCATTTCTGGACGTTTTTCAATGGCAAAAATCAATGAATATTGTAAATGCACAAACAGTAATTTCTCTGCATTGCAAGGTGCAATTCTGAAATTTTTTGCTTTTTCCTGCTCCTCTTAGCATGATAAAGAAGATTCAAAGAGAGTGAGATGCCAGCTCCTTTCATTCAGTCAGTACCTTCAATCATTTCTGGACGTTTTTCAATGGCAAAAATCAATGAATATTGTAAATGCACAAACAGTAATTTCTCCGCATTGCAAGGTGCAATTCTGAAATTTTTTGCTTTTTCCCGCTCCTCTTAGCATGATAAAGAAGATTCAAAGAGAGTGAGGTGCCAGCTCCTTTCATTCAGTCAGTAGCTTCAAACATTTCTGGTATATGAATTACATGTTTTTCAATGGCAAAAATCAATGAATATTGTAAATGCACAAACAGTAATTTCTCCGCATTGCAAGGTGCAATTCTGAAATTTTTTGCTTTTTCCTGCTCCTCTTAGCATGATAAAGAAGATTCAAAGAGAGTGAGATGCCAGCTCCTTTCATTCAGTCAGTAGCTTCAATCATTTCTGGACGTTTTTCAATGGCAAAAATCAATGAATATTGTAAATGCACAAACAGTAATTTCTCCGCATTGCAAGGTGCAATTCTGAAATTTTTTGCTTTTTCCTGCTCCTCTTAGCATGATAAAGAAGATTCAAAGAGAGTGAGATGCCAGCTCCTTTCATTCAGTCAGTAGCTTCAATCATTTCTGGACGTTTTTCAATGGCAAAAATCAATGAATATTGTAAATGCACAAAAAGTAATTTCTCCGCATTGCAAGGTGCAATTCTGAAATTTTTTGCTTTTTCCTGCTCCTCTTAGCATGATAAAGAAGATTCAAAGAGAGTGAGATGCCAGCTCCTTTCATTCAGTCAGTAGCTTCAAACATTTCTGGTATATGAATAACATGATGTTTTTCAATGGCAAAAATCAATGAATATTGTAAATGCACAAACAGTAATTTCTCCGCATTGCAAGGTGCAAGTCTGAAATTTTTTGCTTTTTCCTGCTCCTCTTAGCATGATAAAAAAGATTCAAAGAGAGTGAGATGGCAGCTACTTTCATTCAGTCAGTAGCTTCAATCATTTCTGGACGTTTTTCAATGGTAAAAATCAATGAATATTGTAAATGCACAAACAGTAATTTCTCCACATTGCAAGGTGCAATTCTGAAATTTTTTGCTTTTTCCTGCTCCTCTTAGCATGATTCAAAGAGAGTGAGATGCCAGCTCCTTTCATTCAGTCAGTAGCTTCAATCATTTCTGGACATTTTTCAATGGCAAAAATCAATGAATATTGTAAATGCACAAACAGTAATTTCTCCGCATTGCAAGGTGCAATTCTGAAATTTTTTGCTTTTTCCTGCTCCTCTTAGCATGATAAAGAAGATTCAAAGAGAGTGAGATGTCAGCTCCTTTCATTCAGTCAGTAGCTTCAAACATTTCTGGTATATGAATAACATGATGTTTTTCAATGGCAAAAATCAATGAATATTGTAAATGCACAAACAGTAATTTCTCCGCATTGCAAGGTGCAATTCTGAAATTTTTTGCTTTTTCCTGCTCCTCTTAGCATGATAAAGAAGATTCAAAGAGAGTGAGATGCCAGCTCCTTTCATTCAGTCAGTAGCTTCAAACATTTCTGGTATATGAATAACATGATGTTTTTCAATGGCAAAAATCTATGAATATTGTAAATGCACAAATAGTAATTTCTCCGCATTGCAAGGTGCAAGTCTGAAATTTTTTGCTTTTTCCTGCTCCTCTTAGCATGATAAAGAAGATTCAAAGAGAGTGAGATGCCAGCTACTTTCATTCAGTCAGTAGCTTCAATCATTTCTGGACGTTTTTCAATGGTAAAAATCAATGAATATTGTAAATGCACAAACAGTAATTTCTCCACATTGCAAGGTGCAATTCTAAAATTTTTTGCTTTTTCCTGCTCCTCTTAGCATGATAAAGAAGATTCAAAGAGAGTGAGATGCCAGCTCCTTTCATTCAGTCAGTAGCTTCAAACATTTCTGGTATATGAATAACATGATGTTTTTCCATGGCAAAAATCAATGAATATTGTAAATGCACAAACAGTAATTTCTCCGCATTGTAAGGTGCAATTCTGAAATTTTTTGCTTTTTCCTGCTCCTCTTAGCATGATTCAAAGAGAGTGAGATGCCAGCTCCTTTCATTCAGTCAGTAGCTTCAATCATTTCTGGACATTTTTCAATGGCAAAAATCAATGAATATTGTAAATGCACAAACAGTAATTTCTCCGCATTGCAAGGTGCAATTCTGAAATTTTTTGCTTTTTCCTGCTCCTCTTAGCATGATAAAGAAGATTCAAAGAGAGTGAGATGTCAGCTCCTTTCATTCAGTCAGTAGCTTCAAACATTTCTGGTATATGAATAACATGATGTTTTTCAATGGCAAAAATCAATGAATATTGTAAATGCACAAACAGTAATTTCTCCGCATTGCAAGGTGCAATTCTGAAATTTTTTGCTTTTTCCTGCTCCTCTTAGCATGATAAAGAAGATTCAAAGAGAGTGAGATGCCAGCTCCTTTCATTCAGTCAGTAGCTTCAAACATTTCTGGTATATGAATAACATGATGTTTTTCAATGGCAAAAATCAATGAATATTGTAAATGCACAAATAGTAATTTCTCCGCATTGCAAGGTGCAAGTCTGAAATTTTTTGCTTTTTCCTGCTCCTCTTAGCATGATAAAGAAGATTCAAAGAGAGTGAGATGCCAGCTACTTTCATTCAGTCAGTAGCTTCAATCATTTCTGGACGTTTTTCAATGGTAAAAATCAATGAATATTGTAAATGCACAAACAGTAATTTCTCCACATTGCAAGGTGCAATTCTGAAATTTTTTGCTTTTTCCTGCTCCTCTTAGCATGATAAAGAAGATTCAAAGAGATTGAGATGCCAGCTCCTTTCATTCAGTCAGTAGCTTCAAACATTTCTTGTATATGAATAACATGATGTTTTTCAATGGCAAAAATCAATGAATATTGTAAATGCACAAACAGTAATTTCTCCGCATTGCAAGGTGCAATTCTGAAATTTTTTGCTTTTTCCTGCTCCTCTTAGCATGATAAAGAAGATTCAAAGAGAGTGAGATGCCAGCTCCTTTCATTCAGTCAGTAGCTTCAAACATTTCTGGTATATGAATAACATGATGTTTTTCAATGGCAAAAATCAATGAATATTGTAAATGCACAAACAGTAATTTCTCCGCATTGCAAGGTGCAAGTCTGAAATTTTTTGCTTTTTCCTGCTCCTCTTAGCATGATAAAGAAAATTCAAAGAGAGTGAGATGCCAGCTACTTTCATTCAGTCAGTAGCTTCAATCATTTCTGGACGTTTTTCAATGGTAAAAATCAATGAATATTGTAAATGCACAAACAGTAATTTCTCCACATTGCAAGGTGCAATTCTGAAATTTTTTGCTTTTTCCTGCTCCTCTTAGCATGATAAAGAAGATTCAAAGAGAGTGAGATGCCAGCTCCTTTCATTCAGTCAGTAGCTTCAAACATTTCTGGTATATAAATAACATGATGTTTTTCAATGGCAAAAATCAATGAATATTGTAAATGCACAAACAGTAATTTCTCCGCATTGCAAGGTGCAATTCTGAAATTTTTTGCTTTTTCCTGTTCCTCTTAGCATGATAAAGAAGATTCAAAGAGAGTGAGATGCCAGCTCCTTTCATTCAGTCAGTAGCTTCAATCATTTCTGGACGTTTCTCAATGGCAAAAATCAATGAATATTGTAAATGCACAAACTGTAATTTCTCCGCATTGCAAGGTGCAATTCTGAAATTTTTTGCTTTTTCCTGCTCCTCTTAGCATGATAAAGAAGATTCAAAGAGAGTGAGATGCCAGCTCCTTTCATTCAGTCAGTAGCTTCAATCATTTCTGGACGTTTTTCAATGGCAAAAATCAATGAATATTGTAAATGCACAAACAGTAATTTCTCCGCATTGCAAGGTGCAATTCTGAAATTTTTTGCTTTTTCCTGCTCCTCTTAGCATGATAAAGAAGATTCAAAGAGAGTGAGATGCCAGCTCCTTTCATTCAGTCAGTACCTTCAATCATTTCTGGACGTTTTTCAATGGCAAAAATCAATGAATATTGTAAATGCACAAACAGTAATTTCTCCGCATTGCAAGGTGCAATTCTGAAATTTTTTGCTTTTTCCCGCTCCTCTTAGCATGATAAAGAAGATTCAAAGAGAGTGAGGTGCCAGCTCCTTTCATTCAGTCAGTAGCTTCAAACATTTCTGGTATATGAATTACATGTTTTTCAATGGCAAAAATCAATGAATATTGTAAATGCACAAACAGTAATTTCTCCGCATTGCAAGGTGCAATTCTGAAATTTTTTGCTTTTTCCTGCTCCTCTTAGCATGATAAAGAAGATTCAAAGAGAGTGAGATGCCAGCTCCTTTCATTCAGTCAGTAGCTTCAATCATTTCTGGACGTTTTTCAATGGCAAAAATCAATGAATATTGTAAATGCACAAACAGTAATTTCTCCGCATTGCAAGGTGCAATTCTGAAATTTTTTGCTTTTTCCTGCTCCTCTTAGCATGATAAAGAAGATTCAAAGAGAGTGAGATGCCAGCTCCTTTCATTCAGTCAGTAGCTTCAATCATTTCTGGACGTTTTTCAATGGCAAAAATCAATGAATATTGTAAATGCACAAAAAGTAATTTCTCCGCATTGCAAGGTGCAATTCTGAAATTTTTTGCTTTTTCCTGCTCCTCTTAGCATGATAAAGAAGATTCAAAGAGAGTGAGATGCCAGCTCCTTTCATTCAGTCAGTAGCTTCAAACATTTCTGGTATATGAATAACATGATGTTTTTCAATGGCAAAAATCAATGAATATTGTAAATGCACAAACAGTAATTTCTCCGCATTGCAAGGTGCAAGTCTGAAATTTTTTGCTTTTTCCTGCTCCTCTTAGCATGATAAAAAAGATTCAAAGAGAGTGAGATGGCAGCTACTTTCATTCAGTCAGTAGCTTCAATCATTTCTGGACGTTTTTCAATGGTAAAAATCAATGAATATTGTAAATGCACAAACAGTAATTTCTCCACATTGCAAGGTGCAATTCTGAAATTTTTTGCTTTTTCCTGCTCCTCTTAGCATGATTCAAAGAGAGTGAGATGCCAGCTCCTTTCATTCAGTCAGTAGCTTCAATCATTTCTGGACATTTTTCAATGGCAAAAATCAATGAATATTGTAAATGCACAAACAGTAATTTCTCCGCATTGCAAGGTGCAATTCTGAAATTTTTTGCTTTTTCCTGCTCCTCTTAGCATGATAAAGAAGATTCAAAGAGAGTGAGATGTCAGCTCCTTTCATTCAGTCAGTAGCTTCAAACATTTCTGGTATATGAATAACATGATGTTTTTCAATGGCAAAAATCAATGAATATTGTAAATGCACAAACAGTAATTTCTCCGCATTGCAAGGTGCAATTCTGAAATTTTTTGCTTTTTCCTGCTCCTCTTAGCATGATAAAGAAGATTCAAAGAGAGTGAGATGCCAGCTCCTTTCATTCAGTCAGTAGCTTCAAACATTTCTGGTATATGAATAACATGATGTTTTTCAATGGCAAAAATCTATGAATATTGTAAATGCACAAATAGTAATTTCTCCGCATTGCAAGGTGCAAGTCTGAAATTTTTTGCTTTTTCCTGCTCCTCTTAGCATGATAAAGAAGATTCAAAGAGAGTGAGATGCCAGCTACTTTCATTCAGTCAGTAGCTTCAATCATTTCTGGACGTTTTTCAATGGTAAAAATCAATGAATATTGTAAATGCACAAACAGTAATTTCTCCACATTGCAAGGTGCAATTCTGAAATTTTTTGCTTTTTCCTGCTCCTCTTAGCATGATAAAGAAGATTCAAAGAGATTGAGATGCCAGCTCCTTTCATTCAGTCAGTAGCTTCAAACATTTCTTGTATATGAATAACATGATGTTTTTCAATGGCAAAAATCAATGAATATTGTAAATGCACAAACAGTAATTTCTCCGCATTGCAAGGTGCAATTCTGAAATTTTTTGCTTTTTCCTGCTCCTCTTAGCATGATAAAGAAGATTCAAAGAGAGTGAGATGCCAGCTCCTTTCATTCAGTCAGTAGCTTCAAACATTTCTGGTATATGAATAACATGATGTTTTTCAATGGCAAAAATCAATGAATATTGTAAATGCACAAACAGTAATTTCTCCGCATTGCAAGGTGCAAGTCTGAAATTTTTTGCTTTTTCCTGCTCCTCTTAGCATGATAAAGAAAATTCAAAGAGAGTGAGATGCCAGCTACTTTCATTCAGTCAGTAGCTTCAATCATTTCTGGACGTTTTTCAATGGTAAAAATCAATGAATATTGTAAATGCACAAACAGTAATTTCTCCACATTGCAAGGTGCAATTCTGAAATTTTTTGCTTTTTCCTGCTCCTCTTAGCATGATAAAGAAGATTCAAAGAGAGTGAGATGCCAGCTCCTTTCATTCAGTCAGTAGCTTCAAACATTTCTGGTATATAAATAACATGATGTTTTTCAATGGCAAAAATCAATGAATGTTGTAAATGCACAAACAGTAATTTCTCCGCATTGCAAGGTGCAATTCTGAAATTTTTTGCTTTTTCCTGTTCCTCTTAGCATGATAAAGAAGATTCAAAGAGAGTGAGATGCCAGCTCCTTTCATTCAGTCAGTAGCTTCAATCATTTCTGGACGTTTCTCAATGGCAAAAATCAATGAATATTGTAAATGCACAAACTGTAATTTCTCCGCATTGCAAGGTGCAATTCTGAAATTTTTTGCTTTTTCCTGCTCCTCTTAGCATGATAAAGAAGATTCAAAGAGAGTGAGATGCCAGCTCCTTTCATTCAGTCAGTAGCTTCAATCATTTCTGGACGTTTTTCAATGGCAAAAATCAATGAATATTGTAAATGCACAAACAGTAATTTCTCCGCATTGCAAGGTGCAATTCTGAAATTGTTTGCTTTTTCCTGCTCCTCTTAGCATGATAAAGAAGATTCAAAGAGAGTGAGATGCCAGCTCCTTTCATTCAGTCAGTACCTTCAATCATTTCTGGACGTTTTTCAATGGCAAAAATCAATGAATATTGTAAATGCACAAACAGTAATTTCTCCGCATTGCAAGGTGCAATTCTGAAATTTTTTGCTTTTTCCCGCTCCTCTTAGCATGATAAAGAAGATTCAAAGAGAGTGAGGTGCCAGCTCCTTTCATTCAGTCAGTAGCTTCAAACATTTCTGGTATATGAATTACATGTTTTTCAATGGCAAAAATCAATGAATATTGTAAATGCACAAACAGTAATTTCTCCGCATTGCAAGGTGCAATTCTGAAATTTTTTGCTTTTTCCTGCTCCTCTTAGCATGATAAAGAAGATTCAAAGAGAGTGAGATGCCAGCTCCTTTCATTCAGTCAGTAGCTTCAATCATTTCTGGACGTTTTTCAATGGCAAAAATCAATGAATATTGTAAATGCACAAACAGTAATTTCTCCGCATTGCAAGGTGCAATTCTGAAATTTTTTGCTTTTTCCTGCTCCTCTTAGCATGATAAAGAAGATTCAAAGAGAGTGAGATGCCAGCTCCTTTCATTCAGTCAGTAGCTTCAATCATTTCTGGACGTTTTTCAATGGCAAAAATCAATGAATATTGTAAATGCACAAAAAGTAATTTCTCCGCATTGCAAGGTGCAATTCTGAAATTTTTTGCTTTTTCCTGCTCCTCTTAGCATGATAAAGAAGATTCAAAGAGAGTGAGATGCCAGCTCCTTTCATTCAGTCAGTAGCTTCAAACATTTCTGGTATATGAATAACATGATGTTTTTCAATGGCAAAAATCAATGAATATTGTAAATGCACAAACAGTAATTTCTCCGCAATGCAAGGTGCAAGTCTGAAATTTTTTGCTTTTTCCTGCTCCTCTTAGCATGATAAAAAAGATTCAAAGAGAGTGAGATGGCAGCTACTTTCATTCAGTCAGTAGCTTCAATCATTTCTGGACGTTTTTCAATGGTAAAAATCAATGAATATTGTAAATGCACAAACAGTAATTTCTCCACATTGCAAGGTGCAATTCTGAAATTTTTTGCTTTTTCCTGCTCCTCTTAGCATGATAAAGAAGATTCAAAGAGAGTGAGATGCCAGCTCCTTTCATTCAGTCAGTAGCTTCAAACATTTCTGGTATATGAATAACATGATGTTTTTCAATGGCAAAAATCAATGAATATTGTAAATGCACAAACAGTAATTTCTCCGCATTGCAAGGTGCAATTCTGAAATTTCTTGCTTTTTCCTGCTCCTCTTAGCATGATAAAGAAGATTCAAAGAGAGTGAGATGCCAGCTCCTTTCATTCAGTCAGTAGCTTCAATCATTTCTGGTATATGAATAACATGATGTTTTTCAATGGCAAAAATCAATGAATATTGTAAATGCACAAACAGTAATTTCTCCGCATTGCAAGGTGCAATTCTGAAATTTTTTGCTTTTTCCTGCTCCTCTTAGCATGATAAAGAAGATTCAAAGAGAGTGAGATGCCAGCTCCTTTCATTCAGTCAGTAGCTTCAATCATTTCTGGACTTTTTTCAACGGCAAAAATCAATGAATATTGTAAATGCACAAACAGTAATTTCTCCGCATTGCAAGGTGCAATTCTGAAATTTTTTGCTTTTTCCTGCTCCTCTTAGCATGATAAAGAAGATTCAAAGAGAGTGAGATGCCAGCTCCTTTCATTCAGTCAGTAGCTTCAATCATTTCTGGACGTTTTTCAATGGCAAAAATCAATGTATATTGTAAATGCACAAACAGTAATTTCTCCGCATTGCAAGGTGCAATTCTGAAATTTTTTGCTTTTTCCTGCTCCTCTTAGCATGATAAAGAAGATTCAAAGAGAGTGAGATGCCAGCTCCTTTCATTCAGTCAGTAGCTTCAATCATTTCTGGACGTTTTTCAATGGCAAAAATCAATGAATATTGTAAATGCACAAACAGTAATTTCTCCGCATTGCAAGGTGCAATTCTGAAATTTTTTGCTTTTTCCTGCTCCTCTTAGCATGATAAAGAAGATTCAAAGAGAGTGAGATGCCAGCTCCTTTCATTCAGTCAGTAGCTTCAAACATTTCTGGTATATGAATAACATGATGTTTTTCAATGGCAAAAATCAATGAATTTTGTAAATGCACAAACAGCAATTTCTCCGCATTGCAAGGTGCAATTCTGAAATTTTTTGCTTTTTCCTGCTCCTCTTAGCATGATAAAGAAGATTCAAAGAGAGTGAGATGCCAGCTCCTTTCATTCAGTCAGTAGCTTCAATCATTTCTGGACGTTTTTCAATGGCAAAAATCAATGAATATTGTAAATGCACAAACAGTAATTTCTCCGCATTGCGAGGTGCAATTCTGAAATTTTATGCTTTTTCCTGCTCCTCTTAGCATGATAAAGAAGATTCAAAGAGAGTGAGATGCCAGCTCCTTTCATTCAGTCAGTAGCTTCAATCATTTCTGGTATGTGAATAACATGATGTTTTTCAATGGCAAAAATCAATGAATATTGTAAATGCACAAACAGTAATTTCTCCGCATTGCAAGGTGCAATTCTGAAATGTTTTGCTTTTTCCTGCTCCTCTTAGCATGATAAAGAAGATTCAAAGAGAGTGAGATGCCAGCTCCTTTCATTCAGTCAGTAGCTTCAATCATTTCTGGTATATGAATAACATGATGTTTTTCAATGGCAAAAATCAATGAATATTGTAAATGCACAAACAGTAATTTATTCGCATTGCAAGGTGCAATTCTGAAATTTTTTGGTTTTTCCTGCTCCTCTTAGCATGATAAAGAAGATTCAAAGAGAGTGAGATGCCAGCTCCTTTCATTCAGTCAGTAGCTTCAAACATTTCTGGTATATGTATAACATGATGTTTTTCAATGGCAAAAATCAATGAATATTGTAAATGCACAAACAGTAATTTCTCCGCATTGCAAGGTGCAATTCTGAAATTTTTTGCCTTTTCCTGCTCCTCTTAGCATGATAAAGAAGATTCAAAGAGAGTGAGATGCCAGCTCCTTTCATTCAGTCAGTAGCTTCAATCATTTCTGGACGTTTTTCAATGGCAAAAATCAATGAATATTGTAAATGCACAAACAGTAATTTCTCCGCATTGCAAGGTGCAATTCTGAAATTTTTTGCTTTTTCCTGCTCCTCTTAGCATGATAAAGAAGATTCAAAGAGAGTGAGATTCCAGCTCCTTTCATTCAGTCAGTAGCTTCAAACATTTCTGGTATATGAATAACATGATGTTTTTCAATGGCAAAAATCAATGAATATTGTAAATGCACAAACAGTAATTTCTCCGCATTGCAAGGTGCAATTCTGAAATTTTTTGCTTTTTCCTGCTCCTCTTAGCATGATAAAGAAGATTCAAAGAGAGTGAGATGCCAGCTCCTTTCATTCAGTCAGTAGCTTCAATCATTTCTGGACGTTTTTCAATGGCAAAAATCAATGAATATTGTAAATGCACAAACAGTAATTTCTCCGCATTGCAAGGTGCAATTCTGAAATTTTTTGCTTTTTCCTGCTCCTCTTAGCATGATAAAGAAGATTCAAAGAGAGTGAGATGCCAGCTCCTTTCATTCAGTCAGTAGCTTCAATCATTTCTGGTATATGAATAACATGATGTTTTTCAATGGCAAAAATCAATGAATATTGTAAATGCACAAACAGTAATTTCTCCGCATTGCAAGGTGCAATTCTGAAATTTTTTGCTTTTTCCTGCTCCTCTTAGCATGATAAAGAAGATTCAAAGAGAGTGAGATGCCAGCTCCTTTCATTCAGTCAGTAGCTTCAATCATTTCTGGACGTTTTTCAATGGCAAAAATCAATGAATATTGTAAATGCACAAACAGTAATTTCTCCGCATTGCAAGGTGCAATTCTGAAATTTTTTGCTTTTTCCTGCTCCTCTTAGCATGATAAAGAAGATTCAAAGAGAGTGACATGCCAGCTCCTTTCATTCAGTCAGTAGCTTCAAACATTTCTGGTATATGAATAACATGATGTTTTTCAATGGCAAAAATCAATGAATATTGTAAA
Organism: Phyllobates terribilis; assembly: GCF_046119375.1. Taxonomy (NCBI): domain Eukaryota; kingdom Metazoa; phylum Chordata; class Amphibia; order Anura; family Dendrobatidae; genus Phyllobates; species Phyllobates terribilis. Next base: position 266,363 of record NW_027364012.1, on the reverse strand, counting down.
TGCACAAACAGTAATTTCTCCGCATTGCAAGGTGCAATTCTGAAATTTTTTGCTTTTTCCTGCTCCTCTTAGCATGATAAAGAAGATTCAAAGAGAGTGAGATGCCAGCTCCTTTCATTCAGTCAGTAGCTTCAATCATTTCTGGACGTTTCTCAATGGCAAAAATCAATGAATATTGTAAATGCACAAACTGTAATTTCTCCGCATTGCAAGGTGCAATTCTGAAATTTTTTGCTTTTTCCTGCTCCTCTTAGCATGATAAAGAAGATTCAAAGAGAGTGAGATGCCAGCTCCTTTCATTCAGTCAGTAGCTTCAATCATTTCTGGACGTTTTTCAATGGCAAAAATCAATGAATATTGTAAATGCACAAACAGTAATTTCTCCGCATTGCAAGGTGCAATTCTGAAATTTTTTGCTTTTTCCTGCTCCTCTTAGCATGATAAAGAAGATTCAAAGAGAGTGAGATGCCAGCTCCTTTCATTCAGTCAGTAGCTTCAATCATTTCTGGACGTTTTTCAATGGCAAAAATCAATGAATATTGTAAATGCACAAACAGTAATTTCTCCGCATTGCAAGGTGCAATTCTGAAATTTTTTGCTTTTTCCTGCTCCTCTTAGCATGATAAAGAAGATTCAAAGAGAGTGAGATGCCAGCTCCTTTCATTCAGTCAGTAGCTTCAATCATTTCTGGACGTTTTTCAATGGCAAAAATCAATGAATATTGTAAATGCACAAAAAGTAATTTCTCCGCATTGCAAGGTGCAATTCTGAAATTTTTTGCTTTTTCCTGCTCCTCTTAGCATGATAAAGAAGATTCAAAGAGAGTGAGATGCCAGCTCCTTTCATTCAGTCAGTAGCTTCAAACATTTCTGGTATATGAATAACATGATGTTTTTCAATGGCAAAAATCAATGAATATTGTAAATGCACAAACAGTAATTTCTCCGCATTGCAAGGTGCAAGTCTGAAATTTTTTGCTTTTTCCTGCTCCTCTTAGCATGATAAAAAAGATTCAAAGAGAGTGAGATGGCAGCTACTTTCATTCAGTCAGTAGCTTCAATCATTTCTGGACGTTTTTCAATGGTAAAAATCAATGAATATTGTAAATGCACAAACAGTAATTTCTCCACATTGCAAGGTGCAATTCTGAAATTTTTTGCTTTTTCCTGCTCCTCTTAGCATGATAAAGAAGATTCAAAGAGAGTGAGATGCCAGCTCCTTTCATTCAGTCAGTAGCTTCAAACATTTCTGGTATATGAATAACATGATGTTTTTCAATGGCAAAAATCAATGAATATTGTAAATGCACAAACAGTAATTTCTCCGCATTGCAAGGTGCAATTCTGAAATTTCTTGCTTTTTCCTGCTCCTCTTAGCATGATAAAGAAGATTCAAAGAGAGTGAGATGCCAGCTCCTTTCATTCAGTCAGTAGCTTCAATCATTTCTGGTATATGAATAACATGATGTTTTTCAATGGCAAAAATCAATGAATATTGTAAATGCACAAACAGTAATTTCTCCGCATTGCAAGGTGCAATTCTGAAATTTTTTGCTTTTTCCTGCTCCTCTTAGCATGATAAAGAAGATTCAAAGAGAGTGAGATGCCAGCTCCTTTCATTCAGTCAGTAGCTTCAATCATTTCTGGACTTTTTTCAACGGCAAAAATCAATGAATATTGTAAATGCACAAACAGTAATTTCTCCGCATTGCAAGGTGCAATTCTGAAATTTTTTGCTTTTTCCTGCTCCTCTTAGCATGATAAAGAAGATTCAAAGAGAGTGAGATGCCAGCTCCTTTCATTCAGTCAGTAGCTTCAATCATTTCTGGACGTTTTTCAATGGCAAAAATCAATGTATATTGTAAATGCACAAACAGTAATTTCTCCGCATTGCAAGGTGCAATTCTGAAATTTTTTGCTTTTTCCTGCTCCTCTTAGCATGATAAAGAAGATTCAAAGAGAGTGAGATGCCAGCTCCTTTCATTCAGTCAGTAGCTTCAATCATTTCTGGACGTTTTTCAATGGCAAAAATCAATGAATATTGTAAATGCACAAACAGTAATTTCTCCGCATTGCAAGGTGCAATTCTGAAATTTTTTGCTTTTTCCTGCTCCTCTTAGCATGATAAAGAAGATTCAAAGAGAGTGAGATGCCAGCTCCTTTCATTCAGTCAGTAGCTTCAAACATTTCTGGTATATGAATAACATGATGTTTTTCAATGGCAAAAATCAATGAATTTTGTAAATGCACAAACAGCAATTTCTCCGCATTGCAAGGTGCAATTCTGAAATTTTTTGCTTTTTCCTGCTCCTCTTAACATGATAAAGAAGATTCAAAGAGAGTGAGATGCCAGCTCCTTTCATTCAGTCAGTAGCTTCAATCATTTCTGGACGTTTTTCAATGGCAAAAATCAATGAATATTGTAAATGCACAAACAGTAATTTCTCCGCATTGCGAGGTGCAATTCTGAAATTTTTTGCTTTTTCCTGCTCCTCTTAGCATGATAAAGAAGATTCAAAGAGAGTGAGATGCCAGCTCCTTTCATTCAGTCAGTAGCTTCAATCATTTCTGGTATGTGAATAACATGATGTTTTTCAATGGCAAAAATCAATGAATATTGTAAATGCACAAACAGTAATTTCTCCGCATTGCAAGGTGCAATTCTGAAATGTTTTGCTTTTTCCTGCTCCTCTTAGCATGATAAAGAAGATTCAAAGAGAGTGAGATGCCAGCTCCTTTCATTCAGTCAGTAGCTTCAATCATTTCTGGTATATGAATAACATGATGTTTTTCAATGGCAAAAATCAATGAATATTGTAAATGCACAAACAGTAATTTATTCGCATTGCAAGGTGCAATTCTGAAATTTTTTGGTTTTTCCTGCTCCTCTTAGCATGATAAAGAAGATTCAAAGAGAGTGAGATGCCAGCTCCTTTCATTCAGTCAGTAGCTTCAAACATTTCTGGTATATGAATAACATGATGTTTTTCAATGGCAAAAATCAATGAATATTGTAAATGCACAAACAGTAATTTCTCCGCATTGCAAGGTGCAATTCTGAAATTTTTTGCCTTTTCCTGCTCCTCTTAGCATGATAAAGAAGATTCAAAGAGAGTGAGATGCCAGCTCCTTTCATTCAGTCAGTAGCTTCAATCATTTCTGGACGTTTTTCAATGGCAAAAATCAATGAATATTGTAAATGCACAAACAGTAATTTCTCCGCATTGCAAGGTGCAATTCTGAAATTTTTTGCTTTTTCCTGCTCCTCTTAGCATGATAAAGAAGATTCAAAGAGAGTGAGATTCCAGCTCCTTTCATTCAGTCAGTAGCTTCAAACATTTCTGGTATATGAATAACATGATGTTTTTCAATGGCAAAAATCAATGAATATTGTAAATGCACAAACAGTAATTTCTCCGCATTGCAAGGTGCAATTCTGAAATTTTTTGCTTTTTCCTGCTCCTCTTAGCATGATAAAGAAGATTCAAAGAGAGTGAGATGCCAGCTCCTTTCATTCAGTCAGTAGCTTCAATCATTTCTGGACGTTTTTCAATGGCAAAAATCAATGAATATTGTAAATGCACAAACAGTAATTTCTCCGCATTGCAAGGTGCAATTCTGAAATTTTTTGCTTTTTCCTGCTCCTCTTAGCATGATAAAGAAGATTCAAAGAGAGTGAGATGCCAGCTCCTTTCATTCAGTCAGTAGCTTCAATCATTTCTGGTATATGAATAACATGATGTTTTTCAATGGCAAAAATCAATGAATATTGTAAATGCACAAACAGTAATTTCTCCGCATTGCAAGGTGCAATTCTGAAATTTTTTGCTTTTTCCTGCTCCTCTTAGCATGATAAAGAAGATTCAAAGAGAGTGAGATGCCAGCTCCTTTCATTCAGTCAGTAGCTTCAATCATTTCTGGACGTTTTTCAATGGCAAAAATCAATGAATATTGTAAATGCACAAACAGTAATTTCTCCGCATTGCAAGGTGCAATTCTGAAATTTTTTGCTTTTTCCTGCTCCTCTTAGCATGATAAAGAAGATTCAAAGAGAGTGACATGCCAGCTCCTTTCATTCAGTCAGTAGCTTCAAACATTTCTGGTATATGAATAACATGATGTTTTTCAATGGCAAAAATCAATGAATATTGTAAATGCACAAACAGTAATTTCTCCGCATTGCAAGGTGCAATTCTGAAATTTTTTGCTTTTTCCTGCTCCTCTTAGCATGATAAAGAAGATTCAAAGAGAGTGAGATGCCAGCTCCTTTCATTCAGTCAGTAGCTTCAATCATTTCTGGACGTTTTTCAATGGCAAAAATCAATGAATATTGTAAATGCACAAACAGTAATTTCTCCGCATTGCAAGGTGCAATTCTGAAATTTTTTGCTTTTTCCTGCTCCTCTTAGCATGATAAAGAAGATTCAAAGAGAGTGAGATGCCAGCTCCTTTCATTCAGTCAGTAGCTTCAATCATTTCTGGACGTTTTTCAATGGCAAAAATCAATGAATATTGTAAATGCACAAACAGTAATTTCTCCGCATTGCAAGGTGCAATTCTGAAATTTTTTGCTTTTTCCTGCTCCTCTTAGCATGATAAAGAAGATTCAAAGAGAGTGACATGCCAGCTCCTTTCATTCAGTCAGTAGCTTCAAACATTTCTGGTATATGAATAACATGATGTTTTTCAATGGCAAAAATCAATGAATATTGTAAATGCACAAACAGTAATTTCTCCGCATTGCAAGGTGCAATTCTGAAATTTTTTGCTTTTTCCTGCTCCTCTTAGCATGATAAAGAAGATTCAAAGAGAGTGAGATGCCAGCTCCTTTCATTCAGTCAGTAGCTTCAATCATTTCTGGACGTTTTTCAATGGCAAAAATCAATGAATATTGTAAATGCACAAACAGTAATTTCTCCGCATTGCAAGGTGCAATTCTGAAATTTTTTGCTTTTTCCTGCTCCTCTTAGCATGATAAAGAAGATTCAAAGAGAGTGAGATGCCAGCTCCTTTCATTCAGTCAGTAGCTTCAATCATTTCTGGACGTTTTTCAATGGCAAAAATCAATGTATATTGTAAATGCACAAACAGTAATTTCTCCGCATTGCAAGGTGCAATTCTGAAATTTTTTGCTTTTTCCTGCTCCTCTTAGCATGATAAAGAAGATTCAAAGAGAGTGAGATGCCAGCTCCTTTCATTCAGTCGGTAGGTTCAATCATTTCTGGACGTTTTTCAATGGCAAAAATCAATGAATATTGTAAATGCACAAACAGTAATTTCTCCGCATTGCAAGGTGCAATTCTGAAATTTTTTGCTTTTTCCTGCTCCTCCTAGCATGATAAAGAAGATTCAAAGAGAGTGAGATGCCAGCTCCTTTCATTCAGTCAGTAGCTTCAATCATTTCTGGACGTTTTTCAATGGCAAAAATCAATGAATATTGTAAATGCACAAACAGTAATTTCTCCGCATTGCAAGGTGCAATTCTGAAATTTTTTGCTTTTTCCTGCTCCTCTTAGCATGATAAAGAAGATTCAAAGAGAGTGAGATGCCAGCTCCTTTCATTCAGTCAGTAGCTTCAATCATTTCTGGACGTTTTTCAATGGCAAAAATCAATGTATATTGTAAATGCACAAACAGTAATTTCTCCGCATTGCAAGGTGCAATTCTAAAATTTTTTGCTTTTTCCTGCTCCTCTTAGCATGATAAAGAAGATTCAAAGAGAGTGAGATGCCAGCTCCTTTCATTCAGTCAGTAGCTTCAATCATTTCTGGACGTTTTTCAATGGCAAAAATCAATGTATATTGTAAATGCACAAACAGTAATTTCTCCGCATTGCAAGGTGCAATTCTGAAATTTTTTGCTTTTTCCTGCTCCTCTTAGCATGATAAAGAAGATTCAAAGAGAGTGAGATGCCAGCTCCTTTCATTCAGTCAGTAGCTTCAATCATTTCTGGACGTTTTTCAATGGCAAAAATCAATGAATATTGTAAATGCACAAACAGTAATTTCTCCGCATTGCAAGGTGCAATTCTGAAATTTTTTGCTTTTTCCTGCTCCTCTTAGCATGATAAAGAAGATTCAAAGAGAGTGAGATTCCAGCTCCTTTCATTCAGTCAGTAGCTTCAAACATTTCTGGTATATGAATAACATGATGTTTTTCAATGGCAAAAATCAATGAATATTGTAAATGCACAAACAGTAATTTCTCCGCATTGCAAGGTGCAATTCTGAAATTTTTTGCTTTTTCCTGCTCCTCTTAGCATGATAAAGAAGATTCAAAGAGAGTGAGATGCCAGCTCCTTTCATTCAGTCAGTAGCTTCAATCATTTCTGGACGTTTTTCAATGGCAAAAATCAATGAATATTGTAAATGCACAAACAGTAATTTCTCCGCATTGCAAGGTGCAATTCTGAAATTTTTTGCTTTTTCCTGCTCCTCTTAGCATGATAAAGAAGATTCAAAGAGAGTGAGATGCCAGCTCCTTTCATTCAGTCAGTAGCTTCAATCATTTCTGGTATATGAATAACACGATGTTTTTCAATGGCAAAAATCAATGAATATTGTAAATGCACAAACAGTAATTTCTCCGCATTGCAAGGTGCAATTCTGAAATTTTTTGCTTTTTCCTGCTCCTCTTAGCATGATAAAGAAGATTCAAAGAGAGTGAGATGCCAGCTCCTTTCATTCAGTCAGTAGCTTCAATCATTTCTGGACGTTTTTCAATGGCAAAAATCAATGAATATTGTAAATGCACAAACAGTAATTTCTCCGCATTGCAAGGTGCAATTCTGAAATTTTTTGCTTTTTCCTGCTCCTCTTAGCATGATAAAGAAGATTCAAAGAGAGTGACATGCCAGCTCCTTTCATTCAGTCAGTAGCTTCAAACATTTCTGGTATATGAATAACATGATGTTTTTCAATGGCAAAAATCAATGAATATTGTAAATGCACAAACAGTAATTTCTCCGCATTGCAAGGTGCAATTCTGAAATTTTTTGCTTTTTCCTGCTCCTCTTAGCATGATAAAGAAGATTCAAAGAGAGTGAGATGCCAGCTCCTTTCATTCAGTCAGTAGCTTCAATCATTTCTGGACGTTTTTCAATGGCAAAAATCAATGAATATTGTAAATGCACAAACAGTAATTTCTCCGCATTGCAAGGTGCAATTCTGAAATTTTTTGCTTTTTCCTGCTCCTCTTAGCATGATAAAGAAGATTCAAAGAGAGTGAGATGCCAGCTCCTTTCATTCACTCAGTAGCTTCAATCATTTTTGGTATATGAATAACATGATGTTTTTCAATGGCAAAAATCAATGAATATTGTAAATGCACAAACAGTAATTTCTCCGCATTGCAAGGTGCAATTCTGAAATTTTTTGCTTTTTCCTGCTCCTCTTAGCATGATAAAGAAGATTCAAAGAGAGTGAGATGCCAGCTCCTTTCATTCAGTCAGTAGCTTCAATCATTTCTGGACGTTTTTCAACGGCAAAAATCAATGAATATTGTAAATGCACAAACAGTAATTTCTCCGCATTGCAAGGTGCAATTCTGAAATTTTTTGCTTTTTCCTGCTCCTCTTAGCATGATAAAGAAGATTCAAAGAGAGTGAGATGCCAGCTCCTTTCATTCAGTCGGTAGGTTCAATCATTTCTGGACGTTTTTCAATGGCAAAAATCAATGAATATTGTAAATGCACAAACAGTAATTTCTCCGCATTGCAAGGTGCAATTCTGAAATTTTTTGCTTTTTCCTGCTCCTCTTAGCATGATAAAGAAGATTCAAAGAGAGTGAGATGCCAGCTCCTTTCATTCAGTCAGTAGCTTCAATCATTTCTGGACGTTTTTCAATGGCAAAAATCAATGAATATTGTAAATGCACAAACAGTAATTTCTCCGCATTGCAAGGTGCAATTCTGAAATTTTTTGCTTTTTCCTGCTCCTCTTAGCATGATAAAGAAGATTCAAAGAGAGTGAGATGCCAGCTCCTTTCATTCAGTCAGTAGCTTCAATCATTTCTGGACGTTTTTCAATGGCAAAAATCAATGTATATTGTAAATGCACAAACAGTAATTTCTCCGCATTGCAAGGTGCAATTCTGAAATTTTTTGCTTTTTCCTGCTCCTCTTAGCATGATAAAGAAGATTCAAAGAGAGTGAGATGCCAGCTCCTTTCATTCAGTCAGTAGCTTCAATCATTTCTGGACATTTTTCAATGGCAAAAATCAATGTATATTGTAAATGCACAAACAGTAATTTCTCCGCATTGCAAGGTGCAATTCTGAAATTTTTTGCTTTTTCCTGCTCCTCTTAGCATGATAAAGAAGATTCAAAGAGAGTGAGATGCCAGCTCCTTTCATTCAGTCAGTAGCTTCAATCATTTCTGGACGTTTTTCAATGGCAAAAATCAATGAATATTGTAAATGCACAAACAGTAATTTCTCCGCATTGCAAGGTGCAATTCTGAAATTTTTTGCTTTTTCCTGCTCCTCTTAGCATGATAAAGAAGATTCAAAGAGAGTGAGATGCCAGCTCCTTTCATTCAGTCAGTAGCTTCAAACATTTCTGGTATATGAATAACATGATGTTTTTCAATGGCAAAAATCAATGAATTTTGTAAATGCACAAACAGCAATTTCTCCGCATTGCAAGGTGCAATTCTGAAATTTTTTGCTTTTTCCTGCTCCTCTTAGCATGATAAAGAAGATTCAAAGAGAGTGAGATGCCAGCTCCTTTCATTCAGTCAGTAGCTTCAATCATTTCTGGACGTTTTTCAATGGCAAAAATCAATGAATATTGTAAATGCACAAACAGTAGTTTCTCCGCATTGCGAGGTGCAATTCTGAAATTTTTTGCTTTTTCCTGCTCCTCTTAGCATGATAAAGAAGATTCAAAGAGAGTGAGATGCCAGCTCCTTTCATTCAGTCAGTAGCTTCAATCATTTCTGGTATATGAATAACATGATGTTTTTCAATGGCAAAAATCAATGAATATTGTAAATGCACAAACAGTAATTTCTCCGCATTGCAAGGTGCAATTCTGAAATTTTTTGCTTTTTCCTGCTCCTCTTAGCATGATAAAGAAGATTCAAAGAGAGTGAGATGCCAGCTCCTTTCATTCAGTCAGTAGCTTCAATCATTTCTGGTATATGAATAACATGATGTTTTTCAATGGCAAAAATCAATGAATATTGTAAATGCACAAACAGTAATTTATTCGCATTGCAAGGTGCAATTCTGAAATTTTTTGCTTTTTCCTGCTCCTCTTAGCATGATAAAGAAGATTCAAAGAGAGTGAGATGCCAGCTCCTTTCATTCAGTCAGTAGCTTCAAACATTTCTGGTATATGAATAACATGATGTTTTTCAATGGCAAAAATCAATGAATATTGTAAATGCACAAACAGTAATTTCTCCGCATTGCAAGGTGCAATTCTGAAATTTTTTGCCTTTTCCTGCTCCTCTTAGCATGATAAAGAAGATTCAAAGAGAGTGAGATGCCAGCTCCTTTCATTCAGTCAGTAGCTTCAATCATTTCTGGACGTTTTTCAATGGCAAAAATCAATGAATATTGTAAATGCACAAACAGTAATTTCTCCGCATTGCAAGGTGCAATTCTGAAATTTTTTGCTTTTTCCTGCTCCTCTTAGCATGATAAAGAAGATTCAAAGAGAGTGAGATGCCAGCTCCTTTCATTCAGTCAGTAGCTTCAAACATTTCTGGTATATGAATAACATGATGTTTTTCAATGGCAAAAATCAATGAATATTGTAAATGCACAAACAGTAATTTCTCCGCATTGCAAGGTGCAATTCTGAAATTTTTTTCTTTTTCCTGCTCCTCTTAGCATGATAAAGAAGATTCAAAGAGAGTGAGATGCCAGCTCCTTTCATTCAGTCAGTAGCTTCAATCATTTCTGGACGTTTTTCAATGGCAAAAATCAATGAATATTGTAAATGCACAAACAGTAATTTCTCCGCATTGCAAGGTGCAATTCTGAAATTTTTTGCTTTTTCCTGCTCCTCTTAGCATGATAAAGAAGATTCAAAGAGAGTGAGATGCCAGCTCCTTTCATTCAGTCAGTAGCTTCAATCATTTCTGGTATATGAATAACATGATGTTTTTCAATGGCAAAAATCAATGAATATTGTAAATGCACAAACAGTAATTTCTCCGCATTGCAAGGTGCAATTCTGAAATTTTTTGCTTTTTCCTGCTCCTCTTAGCATGATAAAGAAGATTCAAAGAGAGTGAGATGCCAGCTCCTTTCATTCAGTCAGTAGCTTCAATCATTTCTGGACGTTTTTCAATGGCAAAAATCAATGAATATTGTAAATGCACAAACAGTAATTTCTCCGCATTGCAAGGTGCAATTCTGAAATTTTTTGCTTTTTCCTGCTCCTTTTAGCATGATAAAGAAGATTCAAAGAGAGTGACATGCCAGCTCCTTTCATTCAGTCAGTAGCTTCAAACATTTCTGGTATATGAATAACATGATGTTTTTCAATGGCAAAAATCAATGAATATTGTAAATGCACAAACAGTAATTTCTCCGCATTGCAAGGAGCAATTCTGAAATTTTTTGCATTTTCCTGCTCCTCTTAGCATGATAAAGAAGATTCAAAGAGAGTGAGATGCCAGCTCCTTTCATTCAGTCAGTAGCTTCAATCATTTCTGGACGTTTTTCAATGGCAAAAATCAATGAATATTGTAAATGCACAAACAGTAATTTCTCCGCATTGCAAGGTGCAATTCTGAAATTTTTTGCTTTTTCCTGCACCTCTTAGCATGATAAAGAAGATTCAAAGAGAGTGAGATGCCAGCTCCTTTCATTCAGTCAGTAGCTTCAAACATTTCTGGACGTTTTTCAATGGCAAAAATCAATGAATATTGTAAATGCACAAACAGTAATTTCTCCGCATTGCAAGGTGCATTTCTGAAATTTTTTGCTTTTTCCTGCTCCTCTTAGCATGATAAAGAAGATTCAAAGAGAGTGAGATGCCAGCTCCTTTCATTCAGTCAGTAGCTTCAATCATTTCTGGTATATGAATAACATGATGTTTAACAATGGCAAAAATCAATGAATATTGTAAATGCACAAACAGTAATTTCTCCGCATTGCAAGGTGCAATTCTGAAATTTTTTGCTTTTTCCTGCTCCTCTTAGCATGATAAAGAAGATTCAAAGAGAGTGAGATGCCAGCTCCTTTCATTCAGTCAGTAGCTTCAATCATTTCTGGATGTTTTTCAATGGCAAAAATCAATGAATATTGTAAATGCACAAACAGTAATTTCTCCGCATTGCAAGGTGCAATTCTGAAATTTTTTGCTTTTTCCTGCTCCTCTTAGCATGGTAAAGAAGATTCAAAGAGAGTGAGATGCCAGCTCCTTTCATTCAGTCAGTAGCTTCAATCATTTCTGGACGTTTTTCAACGGCAAAAATCAATGAATATTGTAAATGCACAAACAGTAATTTCTCCGCATTGCAAGGTGCAATTCTGAAATTTTTTGCTTTTTCCTGCTCCTCTTAGCATGATAAAGAAGATTCAAAGAGCGTGAGATGCCAGCTCCTTTCATTCAGTCAGTAGCTTCAATCATTTCTGGACGTTTTTCAATGGCAAAAATCAATGAATATTGTAAATGCACAAACAGTAATTTCTCCGCATTGCAAGGTGCAATTCTGAAATTTTTTGCTTTTTCCTGCTCCTCTTAGCATGATAAAGAAGATTCAAACAGAGTGAGATGCCAGCTCCTTTCATTCAGTCAGTAGCTTCAATCATTTCTGGACGTTTTTCAATGGCAAAAATCAATGAATATTGTAAATGCACAAACAGTAATTTCTCCGTATTGCAAGGTGCAATTCTGAAATTTTTTGCTTTTTCCTGCTCCTCTTAGCATGATAAAGAAGATTCAAAGAGAGTGAGATGCCAGCTCCTTTCATTCAGTCAGTAGCTTCAATCATTTCTGGACGTTTTTCAATGGCAAAAATCAATGAATATTGTAAATGCACAAGCAGTAATTTCTCCGCATTGCAAGGTGCAATTCTGAAATTTTTTGCTTTTTCCTGCTCCTCTTAGCATGATAAAGAAGATTCAAAGAGACTGAGATGCCAGCTCCTTTCATTCAGTCAGTAGCTTCAATCATTTCTGGACGTTTTTCAATGGCAAAAATCAATGAATATTGTAAATGCACAAACAGTAATTTCTCCGCATTGCAAGGTGCAATTCTGAAATTTTTTACTTTTTCCTGCTCCTCTTAGCATGAAAAAGAAGATTCAAAGAGAGTGAGATGCCAGCTCCTTTCATTCAGTCAGTAGCTTCAATCATTTCTGGTATATGAATAACATGATGTTTTTCAATGGCAAAAATCAATGAATATTGTAAATGCACAAACAGTAATTTCTCCGCATTGCAAGGTGCAATTCTGAAATTTTTTGCTTTTTCCTGCTCCTCTTAGCATGATAAAGAAGATTCAAAGAGAGTGAGATGCCAGCTCCTTTCATTCAGTCAGTAGCTTCAATCATTTCTGGACGTTTTTCAATGGCAAAAATCAATGAATATTGTAAATGCACAAACAGTAATTTCTCCGCATTGCAAGGTGCAATTCTGAAATTTTTTGCTTTTTCCTGCTCCTCTTAGCATGATAAAGAAGATTCAAAGAGAGTGAGATGCCAGCTCCTTTCATTCAGTCAGTAGCTTCAATCATTTCTGGTATATGAATAACATGATGTTTTTCAATGGCAAAAATCAATGAATATTGTAAATGCACAAACAGTAATTTCTCCGCATTGCAAGGTGCAATTCTGAAATTTTTTGATTTTTCCTGCTCCTCTTAGCATGATAAAGAAGATTCAAAGAGAGTGAGATGCCAGCTCCTTTCATTCAGTCAGTAGCTTCAAACATTTCTGGACGTTTTTCAATGGCAAAAATCAATGAATATTGTAAATGCACAAACAGTAATTTCTCCGCATTGCAAGGTGCAATTCTGAAATTTTTTGCTTTTTCCTGCTCCTCTTAGCATGATAAAGAAGATTCAAAGAGAGTGAGATGCCAGCTCCTTTCATTCAGTCAGTAGCTTCAATCATTTCTGGTATATGAATAACATGATGTTTAACAATGGCAAAAATCAATGAATATTGTAAATGCACAAACAGTAATTTCTCCGCATTGCAAGGTGCAATTCTGAAATTTTTTGCTTTTTCCTGCTCCTCTTAGCATGATAAAGAAGATTCAAAGAGAGTGAGATGCCAGCTCCTTTCATTCAGTCAGTAGCTTCAATCATTTCTGGATGTTTTTCAATGGCAAAAATCAATGAATATTGTAAATGCACAAACAGTAATTTCTCCGCATTGCAAGGTGCAATTCTGAAATTTTTTGCTTTTTCCTGCTCCTCTTAGCATGATAAAGAAGATTCAAAGAGAGTGAGATGCCAGCTCCTTTCATTCAGTCAGTAGCTTCAATCATTTCTGGACGTTTTTCAACGGCAAAAATCAATGAATATTGTAAATGCACAAACAGTAATTTCTCCGCATTGCAAGGTGCAATTCTGAAATTTTTTGCTTTTTCCTGCTCCTCTTAGCATGATAAAGAAGATTCAAAGAGAGTGAGATGCCAGCTCCTTTCATTCAGTCAGTAGCTTCAATCATTTCTGGACGTTTTTCAATGGCAAAAATCAATGAATATTGTAAATGCACAAACAGTAATTTCTCCGCATTGCAAGGTGCAATTCTGAAATTTTTTGCTTTTTCCTGCTCCTCTTAGCATGATAAAGAAGATTCAAAGAGAGTGAGATGCCAGCTCCTTTCATTCAGTCAGTAGCTTCAATCATTTCTGGTATATGAATAACATGATGTTTAACAATGGCAAAAATCAATGAATATTGTAAATGCACAAACAGTAATTTCTCCGCATTGCAAGGTGCAATTCTGAAATTTTTTGCTTTTTCCTGCTCCTCTTAGCATGATAAAGAAGATTCAAAGAGAGTGAGATGCCAGCTCCTTTCATTCAGTCAGTAGCTTCAATCATTTCTGGATGTTTTTCAATGGCAAAAATCAATGAATATTGTAAATGCACAAACAGTAATTTCTCCGCATTGCAAGGTGCAATTCTGAAATTTTTTGCTTTTTCCTGCTCCTCTTAGCATGATAAAGAAGATTCAAAGAGAGTGAGATGCCAGCTCCTTTCATTCAGTCAGTAGCTTCAATCATTTCTGGACGTTTTTCAACGGCAAAAATCAATGAATATTGTAAATGCACAAACAGTAATTTCTCCGCATTGCAAGGTGCAATTCTGAAATTTTTTGCTTTTTCCTGCTCCTCTTAGCATGATAAAGAAGATTCAAAGAGAGTGAGATGCCAGCTCCTTTCATTCAGTCAGTAGCTTCAATCATTTCTGGACGTTTTTCAATGGCAAAAATCAATGAATATTGTAAATGCACAAACAGTAATTTCTCCGCATTGCAAGGTGCAATTCTGAAATTTTTTGCTTTTTCCTGCTCCTCTTAGCATGATAAAGAAGATTCAAAGAGAGTGAGATGCCAGCTCCTTTCATTCAGTCAGTAGCTTCAATCATTTCTGGACGTTTTTCAATGGCAAAAATCAATGAATATTGTAAATGCACAAACAGTAATTTCTCCGTATTGCAAGGTGCAATTCTGAAATTTTTTGCTTTTTCCTGCTCCTCTTAGCATGATAAAGAAGATTCAAAGAGAGTGAGATGCCAGCTCCTTTCATTCAGTCAGTAGCTTCAATCATTTCTGGACGTTTTTCAATGGCAAAAATCAATGAATATTGTAAATGCACAAGCAGTAATTTCTCCGCATTGCAAGGTGCAATTCTGAAATTTTTTGCTTTTTCCTGCTCCTCTTAGCATGATAAAGAAGATTCAAAGAGACTGAGATGCCAGCTCCTTTCATTCAGTCAGTAGCTTCAATCATTTCTGGACGTTTTTCAATGGCAAAAATCAATGAATATTGTAAATGCACAAACAGTAATTTCTCCGCATTGCAAGGTGCAATTCTGAAATTTTTTACTTTTTCCTGCTCCTCTTAGCATGAAAAAGAAGATTCAAAGAGAGTGAGATGCCAGCTCCTTTCATTCAGTCAGTAGCTTCAATCATTTCTGGTATATGAATAACATGATGTTTTTCAATGGCAAAAATCAATGAATATTGTAAATGCACAAACAGTAATTTCTCCGCATTGCAAGGTGCAATTCTGAATTTTTTTGCTTTTTCCTGCTCCTCTTAGCATGATAAAGAAGATTCAAAGAGAGTGAGATGCCAGCTCCTTTCATTCAGTCAGTAGCTTCAATCATTTCTGGACGTTTTTCAATGGCAAAAATCAATGAATATTGTAAATGCACAAACAGTAATTTCTCCGCATTGCAAGGTGCAATTCTGAAATTTTTTGCTTTTTCTTGCTCCTCTTAGCATGATAAAGAAGATTCAAAGAGAGTGAGATGCCAGCTCCTTTCATTCAGTCAGTAGCTTCAATCATTTCTGGTATATGAATAACATGATGTTTTTCAATGGCAAAAATCAATGAATATTGTAAATGCACAAACAGTAATTTCTCCGCATTGCAAGGTGCAATTCTGAAATTTTTTACTTTTTCCTGCTCCTCTTAGCATGAAAAAGAAGATTCAAAGAGAGTGAGATGCCAGCTCCTTTCATTCAGTCAGTAGCTTCAATCATTTCTGGTATATGAATAACATGATGTTTTTCAATGGCAAAAATCAATGAATATTGTAAATGCACAAACAGTAATTTCTCCGCATTGCAAGGTGCAATTCTGAAATTTTTTGCTTTTTCCTGCTCCTCTTAGCATGATAAAGAAGATTCAAAGAGAGTGAGATGCCAGCTCCTTTCATTCAGTCAGTAGCTTCAATCATTTCTGGACGTTTTTCAATGGCAAAAATCAATGAATATTGTAAATGCACAAACAGTAATTTCTCCGCATTGCAAGGTGCAATTCTGAAATTTTTTGCTTTTTCCTGCTCCTCTTAGCATGATAAAGAAGATTCAAAGAGAGTGAGATGCCAGCTCCTTTCATTCAGTCAGTAGCTTCAATCATTTCTGGTATATGAATAACATGATGTTTTTCAATGGCAAAAATCAATGAATATTGTAAATGCACAAACAGTAATTTCTCCGCATTGCAAGGTGCAATTCTGAAATTTTTTGCTTTTTCCTGCTCCTCTTAGCATGATAAAGAAGATTCAAAGAGAGTGAGATGCCAGCTCCTTTCATTCAGTCAGTAGCTTCAATCATTTCTGGTATATGAATAACATGATGTTTAACAATGGCAAAAATCAATGAATATTGTAAATGCACAAACAGTAATTTCTCCGTATTGCAAGGTGCAATTCTGAAATTTTTTGCTTTTTCCTGCTCCTCTTAGCATGATAAAGAAGATTCAAAGAGAGTGAGATGCCAGCTCCTTTCATTCAGTCAGTAGCTTCAATCATTTCTGGATGTTTTTCAATGGCAAAAATCAATGAATATTGTAAATGCACAAACAGTAATTTCTCCGCATTGCAAGGTGCAATTCTGAAATTTTTTGCTTTTTCCTGCTCCTCTTAGCATGATAAAGAAGATTCAAAGAGAGTGAGATGCCAGCTCCTTTCATTCAGTCAGTAGCTTCAATCATTTCTGGACGTTTTTCAACGGCAAAAATCAATGAATATTGTAAATGCACAAACAGTAATTTCTCCGCATTGCAAGGTGCAATTCTGAAATTTTTTGCTTTTTCCTGCTCCTCTTAGCATGATAAAGAAGATTCAAAGAGAGTGAGATGCCAGCTCCTTTCATTCAGTCAGTAGCTTCAATCATTTCTGGACGTTTTTCAATGGCAAAAATCAATGAATATTGTAAATGCACAAACAGTAATTTCTCCGCATTGCAAGGTGCAATTCTGAAATTTTTTGCTTTTTCCTGCTCCTCTTAGCATGATAAAGAAGATTCAAAGAGAGTGAGATGCCAGCTCCTTTCATTCAGTCAGTAGCTTCAATCATTTCTGGACGTTTTTCAATGGCAAAAATCAATGAATATTGTAAATGCACAAACAGTAATTTCTCCGTATTGCAAGGTGCAATTCTGAAATTTTTTGCTTTTTCCTGCTCCTCTTAGCATGATAAAGAAGATTCAAAGAGAGTTAGATGCCAGCTCCTTTCATTCAGTCAATAGCTTCAATCATTTCTGGACGTTTTTCAATGGCAAAAATCAATGAATATTGTAAATGCACAAGCAGTAATTTCTCCGCATTGCAAGGTGCAATTCTGAAATTTTTTGCTTTTTCCTGCTCCTCTTAGCATGATAAAGAAGATTCAAAGAGACTGAGATGCCAGCTCCTTTCATTCAGTCAGTAGCTTCAATCATTTCTGGACGTTTTTCAATGGCAAAAATCAATGAATATTGTAAATGCACAAACAGTAATTTCTCCGCATTGCAAGGTGCAATTCTGAAATCTTTTACTTTTTCCTGCTCCTCTTAGCATGAAAAAGAAGATTCAAAGAGAGTGAGATGCCAGCTCCTTTCATTCAGTCAGTAGCTTCAATCATTTCTGGTATATGAATAACATGATGTTTTTCAATGGCAAAAATCAATGAATATTGTAAATGCACAAACAGTAATTTCTCCGCATTGCAAGGTGCAATTCTGAATTTTTTTGCTTTTTCCTGCTCCTCTTAGCATGATAAAGAAGATTCAAAGAGAGTGAGATGCCAGCTCCTTCCATTCAGTCAGTAGCTTCAATCATTTCTGGACGTTTTTCAATGGCAAAAATCAATGAATATTGTAAATGCACAAACAGTAATTTCTCCGCATTGCAAGGTGCAATTCTGAAATTTTTTGCTTTTTCCTGCTCCTCTTAGCATGATAAAGAAGATTCAAAGAGAGTGAGATGCCAGCTCCTTTCATTCAGTCAGTAGCTTCAATCATTTCTGGTATATGAATAACATGATGTTTTTCAATGGCAAAAATCAATGAATATTGTAAATGCACAAACAGTAATTTCTCCGCATTGCAAGGTGCAATTCTGAAATTTTTTGCTTTTTCCTGCTCCTCTTAGCATGATAAAGAAGATTCAAAGAGAGTGAGATGCCAGCTCCTTTCATTCAGTCAGTAGCTTCAATCATTTCTGGTATATGAATAACATGATGTTTTTCAATGGCAAAAATCAATGAATATTGTAAATGCACAAACAGTAATTTCTCCGCATTGCAAGGTGCAATTCTGAAATTTTTTGCCTTTTCCTGCTCCTCTTAGCATGATAAAGAAGATTCAAAGAGAGTGAGATGCCAGCTCCTTTCATTCAGTCAGTAGCTTCAATCATTTCTGGACGTTTTTCAATGGCAAAAATCAATGAATATTGTAAATGCACAAACAGTAATTTCTCCGCATTGCAAGGTGCAATTCTGAAATTTTTTGCTTTTTCCTGCTCCTCTTAGCATGATAAAGAAGATTCAAAGAGAGTGAGATGCCAGCTCCTTTCATTCAGTCAGTAGCTTCAAACATTTCTGGTATATGAATAACATGATGTTTTTCAATGGCAAAAATCAATGAATATTGTAAATGCACAAACAGTAATTTCTCCGCATTGCAAGGTGCAATTCTGAAATTTTTTGCTTTTTCCTGCTCCTCTTAGCATGATAAAGAAGATTCAAAGAGAGTGAGATGCCAGCTCCTTTCATTCAGTCAGTAGCTTCAATCATTTCTGGACGTTTTTCAATGGCAAAAATCAATGAATATTGTAAATGCACAAACAGTAATTTCTCCGCATTGCAAGGTGCAATTCTGAAATTTTTTGCTTTTTCCTGCTCCTCTTAGCATGATAAAGAAGATTCAAAGAGAGTGAGATGCCAGCTCCTTTCATTCAGTCAGTAGCTTCAATCATTTCTGGTATATGAATAACATGATGTTTTTCAATGGCAAAAATAAATGAATATTGTAAATGCACAAACAGTAATTTCTCCGCATTGCAAGGTGCAATTCTGAAATTTTTTGCTTTTTCCTGCTCCTCTTAGCATGATAAAGAAGATTCAAAGAGAGTGAGATGCCAGCTCTTTTCATTCAGTCAGTAGCTTCAATCATTTCTGGTATATGAATAACATGATGTTTTTCAATGGCAAAAATCAATGAATATTGTAAATGCACAAACAGTAATTTCTCCGCATTGCAAGGTGCAATTCTGAAATTTTTTGCCTTTTCCTGCTCCTCTTAGCATGATAAAGAAGATTCAAAGAGAGTGAGATGCCAGCTCCTTTCATTCAGTCAGTAGCTTCAATCATTTCTGGATGTTTTTCAATGGCAAAAATCAATGAATATTGTAAATGCACAAACAGTAATTTCTCCGCATTGCAAGGTGCAATTCTGAAATTTTTTGCTTTTTCCTGCTCCTCTTAGCATGATAAAGAAGATTCAAAGAGAGTGAGATGCCAGCTCCTTTCATTCAGTCAGTAGCTTCAATCATTTCTGGACGTTTTTCAATGGCAAAAATCAATGAATATTGTAAATGCACAAACAGTAATTTCTCCGCATTGCAAGGTGCAATTCTGAAATTTTTTGCTTTTTTCTGCTCCTCTTAGCATGATAAAGAAGATTCAAAGAGAGTGAGATGCCAGCTCCTTTCATTCAGTCAGTAGCTTCAATCATTTCTGGTATATGAATAACATGATGTTTTTCAATGGCAAAAATCAATGAATATTGTAAATGCACAAACTGTAATTTCTCCGCATTGCAAGGTGCAATTCTGAAATTTTTTGCTTTTTCCTGCTCCTCTTAGCATGATAAAGAAGATTCAAAGAGAGTGAGATGCCAGCTCCTTTCATTCAGTCAGTAGCTTCAATCATTTCTGGACGTTTTTCAATGGCAAAAATCAATGAATATTGTAAATGCACAAACAGTAATTTCTCCGCATTGCAAGGTGCAATTCTGAAATTTTTTGCTTTTTCCTGCTCCTCTTAGCATGATAAAGAAGATTCAAAGAGAGTGAGATGCCAGCTCCTTTCATTCAGTCAGTAGCTTCAATCATTTCTGGTATATGAATAACATGATGTTTTTCAATGGCAAAAATCAATGAATATTGTAAATGCACAAACAGTAATTTCTCCGCATTGCAAGGTGCAATTCTGAAATTTTTTGCTTTTTCCTGCTCCTCTTAGCATGATAAAGAAGATTCAAAGAGAGTGAGATGCCAGCTCCTTTCCTTCAGTCAGTAGCTTCAATCATTTCTGGTATATGAATAACATGATGTTTTTCATATACCAGAAATGTTTGAAGCTACTGACTGAATGAAAGGAGCTGTCATCTCACTCTCTTTGAATCTTCTTTATCATGCTAGGATTAGCAGGAAAAAGCAAAAAATTTCAGAATTGCAACTTGCAATGTGGAGATATTACTGTTTGTGCATTTACAATATTCATTGATTTTTGCCATTGAAAAACATGTTTTTCATATACCAGAAATGTTTGAAGCTACTGACTGAATGAAAGGAGCTGGCATCTCACTCTCTTTGAATCTTCTTTATCATGCTAGGATTAACAGGAAAAAGCTAAAA
The DNA here is from genome assembly GCF_046119375.1 of Phyllobates terribilis. Lineage (NCBI taxonomy): Eukaryota > Metazoa > Chordata > Amphibia > Anura > Dendrobatidae > Phyllobates > Phyllobates terribilis. The sequence goes on along the minus strand of NW_027364012.1, from coordinate 245,822 downwards.
ATTTCAGAATTGCACCGTGCAATGTGGAGATATTACTGTTTGTGCATTTACAATATTCATTGATTTTTGCCATTGAAAAACATGTTTTTCATATACCAGAAATGTTTGAAGCTACTGACTGAATGAAAGGAGCTGGCATCTCACTCTCTTTGAATCTTCTTTATCATGCTAAGAGGAGTAGGAAAAAGCAAAAAATTTCAGAATTGCACCTTCAATGCGGAGAAATTACTGTTTGTGCATTTACAATATTCATTGATTTTTGCCATTGAAAAACGTCCAGAAATGATTGAAGCTACTGACTGAATGAAAGGAGCTGGCATCTCACTCTCTTTGAATCTTCTTTATCATGCTAAGAGGAGCAGGAAAAAGCAAAAAATTTCAGAATTGCACCTTGCAATGCGGAGAAATTACTGTTTGTGCATTTACAATATTCATTAATTTTTGCCATTGAAAAACATCATGTTATTCATATACCAGAAATGATTGAAGCTACTGACTGAATGAAAGGAGCTGGCATCTCACTCTCTTTGAATCTTCTTTATCATGCTAAGAGGAGCAGGAAAAAGCAAAAAATTTCAGAATTGCACCTTGCAATGCGGAGAAATTACTGTTTGTGCATTTACAATATTCATTGATTTTTGCCATTGAAAAACATCTTGTTATTCATATACCAGAAATGTTTGAAGCTACTGACTGAATGAAAGGAGCTGGCATCTCACTCTCTTTGAATCTTCTTTATCATACTAAGAGGAGCAGGAAAAAGCAAAAAATTTCAGAATTGCACCTTGCAATGCGGAGAAATTACTGTTTGTGCATTTACAATATTCATTGATTTTTGCCATTGAAAAACGTCCAGAAATGATTGAAGCTACTGACTGAATGAAAGGAGCTGGCATCTCACTCTCTTTGAATCTTCTTTATCATGCTAAGAGGAGCAGGAAAAAGCAAAAAATTTCAGAATTGCACCTTGCAATGCGGAGAAATTACTGTTTGTGCATTTACAATATTCATTGATTTTTGCCATTGAAAAACGTCCAGAAATGATTGAAGCTACTGACTGAATGAAAGGAGCTGGCATCTCACTCTTTTTGAATCTTCTTTATCATGCTAAGAGGAGCAGGAAAAAGCAAAAAATTTCAGAATTGCACCTTGCAATGCGGAGAAATTACTGTTTGTGCATTTACAATATTCATTGATTTTTGCCGCCATTGAAAAACATCATGTTATTCATATACCAGAAATGTTTGAAGCTACTGACTGAATGAAAGGAGCTGGCATCTCACTCTCTTTGAATCTTCTTTATCATGCTAAGAGGAGCAGGAAAAAGCAAAAAATTTCAGAATTGCACCTTGCAATGCGAAGAAATTACTGTTTGTGCATTTACAATATTCATTGATTTTTGCCATTGAAAAACATCATGTTATTCATATACCAGAAATGTTTGATGCTACTGACTGAATGAAAGGAGCTGGCATCTCACTCTCTTTGAATCTTCTTTATCATGCTAAGAGGAGCAGGAAAAAGCAAAAAATTTCAGAATTGCACCTTGCAATGCGGAGAAATTACTGTTTGTGCATTTACAATATTCATTGATTTTTGCCATTGAAAAACGTCCAGAAATGATTGAAGCTACTGACTGAATGAAAGGAGCTGGCATCTCACTCTCTTTGAATCTTCTTTATCATGCTAAGAGGAGCAGGAAAAAGCAAAAAATTTCAGAATTGCACCTTGCAATGCGGAGAAATTACTGTTTGTGCATTTACAATATTCATTGATTTTTGCCATTGAAAAACATCCAGAAATGATTGAAGCTACTGACTGAATGAAAGGAGCTGGCATCTCACTCTCTTTGAATCTTCTTTATCATGCTAAGAGGAGCAGGAAAAAGCAAAAAATTTCAGAATTGCACCTTGCAATGCGGAGAAATTACTCTTTGTGCATTTACAATATTCATTGATTTTTGCCATTGAAAAACGTCCAGAAATGATTGAAGCTACTGACTGAATGAAAGGAGCTGGCATCTCAGTCTCTTTGAATCTTCTTTATCATGCTAAGAGGAGCAGGAAAAAGCAAAAAATTTCAGAATTGCACCTTGCAATGCGGAGAAATTACTGTTTGTGCATCTACAATATTCATTGATTTTTGCCGTTGAAAAACGTCCAGAAATGATTGAAGCTACTGACTGAATGAAAGGAGCTGGCATCTCACTCTCTTTGAGTCTTCTTTACCATGCTAAGAGGAGCAGGAAAAAGCAAAAAATTTCAGAATTGCACCTTGCAATGCGGAGAAATTACTGTTTGTGCATTTACAATATTCATTGATTTTTGCCATTGAAAAACGTCCAGAAATGATTGAAGCTACTGACTGAATGAAAGGAGCTGGCATCTCACTCTCTTTGAATCTTCTTTATCATGCTAAGAGGAGCAGGAAAAAGCAAAAAATTTCAGAATTGCACCTTGCAATGCGGAGAAATTACTGTTTGTGCATTTACAATATTCATTGATTTTTGCCATTGAAAAACATCATGTTATTCATATACCAGAAATGATTGAAGCTACTGACTGAATGAAAGGAGCTGGCATCTCACTCTCTTTGAATCTTCTTTATCATGCTAAGAGGAGCAGGAAAAAGCAAAAAATTTCAGAATTGCACCTTGCAATGCGGAGAAATTACTGTTTGTGCATTTACAATATTCATTGATTTTTGCCATTGAAAAACGTCCAGAAATGATTGAAGCTACTGACTGAATGAAAGGAGCTGGCATCTCACTCTCTTTGAATCTTCTTTATCATGCTAAGAGGAGCAGGAAAAAGCAAAAAATTTCAGAATTGCACCTTGCAATGCGGAGAAATTACTGTTTGTGCATTTACAATATTCATTGATTTTTGCCATTGAAAAACGTCCAGAAATGATTGAAGCTACTGACTGAATGAAAGGAGCTCTCATCTCACTCTCTTTGAATCTTCTTTATCATGCTAAGAGGAGCAGGAAAAAGCAAAAAATTTCAGAATTGCACCTTGCAATGCGGAGAAATTACTGTTTGTGCATTTACAATATTCATTGATTTTTGCCATTGAAAAACATCATGTTATTCATATACCAGAAATGTTTGAAGCTACTGACTGAATGAAAGGAGCTGGCATCTCACTCTCTTTGAATCTTCTTTATCATGCTAAGAGGAGCAGGAAAAAGCAAAAAATTTCAGAATTGCACCTTCAATGCGGAGAAATTACTGTTTGTGCATTTACAATATTCATTGATTTTTGCCATTGAAAAACGTCCAGAAATGATTGAAGCTACTGACTGAATGAAAGGAGCTGGCATCTCACTCTCTTTGAATCTTCTTTATCATGCTAAGAGGAGCAGGAAAAAGCAAAAAATTTCAGAATTGCACCTTGCAATGCGGAGAAATTACTGTTTGTGCATTTACAATATTCATTAATTTTTGCCATTGAAAAACATCATGTTATTCATATACCAGAAATGATTGAAGCTACTGACTGAATGAAAGGAGCTGGCATCTCACTCTCTTTGAATCTTCTTTATCATGCTAAGAGGAGCAGGAAAAAGCAAAAAATTTCAGAATTGCACCTTGCAATGCGGAGAAATTACTGTTTGTGCATTTACAATATTCATTGATTTTTGCCATTGAAAAACATCATGTTATTCATATACCAGAAATGTTTGAAGCTACTGACTGAATGAAAGGAGCTGGCATCTCACTCTCTTTGAATCTTCTTTATCATACTAAGAGGAGCAGGAAAAAGCAAAAAATTTCAGAATTGCACCTTGCAATGCGGAGAAATTACTGTTTGTGCATTTACAATATTCATTGATTTTTACCATTGAAAAACGTCCAGAAATGATTGAAGCTACTGACTGAATGAAAGGAGCTGGCATCTCACTCTCTTTGAATCTTCTTTATCATGCTAAGAGGAGCAGGAAAAAGCAAAAAATTTCAGAATTGCACCTTGCAATGCGGAGAAATTACTGTTTGTGCATTTACAATATTCATTGATTTTTGCCATTGAAAAACATCATGTTATTCATATACCAGAAATGTTTGAAGCTACTGACTGAATGAAAGGAGCTGGCATCTCACTCTCTTTGAATCTTCTTTATCATACTAAGAGGAGCAGGAAAAAGCAAAAAATTTCAGAATTGCACCTTCAATGCGGAGAAATTACTGTTTGTGCATTTACAATATTCATTGATTTTTGCCATTGAAAAACGTCCAGAAATGATTGAAGCTACTGACTGAATGAAAGGAGCTGGCATCTCACTCTCTTTGAATCTTCTTTATCATGCTAAGAGGAGCAGGAAAAAGCAAAAAATTTCAGAATTGCACCTTGCAATGCGGAGAAATTACTGTTTGTGCATTTACAATATTCATTAATTTTTGCCATTGAAAAACATCATGTTATTCATATACCAGAAATGTTTGAAGCTACTGACTGAATGAAAGGAGCTGGCATCTCACTCTCTTTGAATCTTCTTTATCATGCTAAGAGGAGCAGGAAAAAGCAAAAAATTTCAGAATTGCACCTTGCAATGCGGAGAAATTACTGTTTGTGCATTTACAATATTCATTGATTTTTGCCATTGAAAAACATCATGTTATTCATATACCAGAAATGTTTGAAGCTACTGACTGAATGAAAGGAGCTGGCATCTCACTCTCTTTGAATCTTCTTTATCATGCTAAGAGGAGCAGGAAAAAGCAAAAAATTTCAGAATTGCACCTTGCAATGCGGAGAAATTACTGTTTGTGCATTTACAATATTCATTGATTTTTGCCATTGAAAAACGTCCAGAAATGATTGAAGCTACTGACTGAATGAAAGGAGCTGGCATCTCACTCTCTTTGAATCTTCTTTATCATGCTAAGAGGAGCAGGAAAAAGCAAAAAATTTCAGAATTGCACCTTGCAATGCGGAGAAATTACTGTTTGTGCATTTACAATATTCATTGATTTTTGCCATTGAAAAACATCCAGAAATGATTGAAGCTACTGACTGAATGAAAGGAGCTGGCATCTCACTCTCTTTGAATCTTCTTTATCATGCTAAGAGGAGCAGGAAAAAGCAAAAAATTTCAGAATTGCACCTTGCAATGCGGAGAAATTACTCTTTGTGCATTTACAATATTCATTGATTTTTGCCATTGAAAAACGTCCAGAAATGATTGAAGCTACTGACTGAATGAAAGGAGCTGGCATCTCAGTCTCTTTGAATCTTCTTTATCATGCTAAGAGGAGCAGGAAAAAGCAAAAAATTTCAGAATTGCACCTTGCAATGCGGAGAAATTACTGTTTGTGCATTTACAATATTCATTGATTTTTGCCATTGAAAAACATCATGTTATTCATATACCAGAAATGATTGAAGCTACTGACTGAATGAAAGGAGCTGGCATCTCACTCTCTTTGAATCTTCTTTATCATGCTAAGAGGAGCAGGAAAAAGCAAAAAATTTCAGAATTGCACCTTGCAATGCGGAGAAATTACTGTTTGTGCATTTACAATATTCATTGATTTTTGCCATTGAAAAACGTCCAGAAATGATTGAAGCTACTGACTGAATGAAAGGAGCTGGCATCTCACTCTCTTTGAATCTTCTTTATCATGCTAAGAGGAGCAGGAAAAAGCAAAAAATTTCAGAATTGCACCTTGCAATGCGGAGAAATTACTGTTTGTGCATTTACAATATTCATTGATTTTTGCCATTGAAAAACGTCCAGAAATGATTGAAGCTACTGACTGAATGAAAGGAGCTCTCATCTCACTCTCTTTGAATCTTCTTTATCATGCTAAGAGGAGCAGGAAAAAGCAAAAAATTTCAGAATTGCACCTTGCAATGCGGAGAAATTACTGTTTGTGCATTTACAATATTCATTGATTTTTGCCATTGAAAAACATCATGTTATTCATATACCAGAAATGTTTGAAGCTACTGACTGAATGAAAGGAGCTGGCATCTCACTCTCTTTGAATCTTCTTTATCATGCTAAGAGGAGCAGGAAAAAGCAAAAAATTTCAGAATTGCACCTTGCAATGCGGAGAAATTACTGTTTGTGCATTTACAATATTCATTGATTTTTGCCATTGAAAAACATCATGTTATTCATATACCAGAAATGTTTGAAGCTACTGACTGAATGAAAGGAGCTGGCATCTCACTCTCTTTGAATCTTCTTTATCATGCTAAGAGGAGCAGGAAAAAGCAAAAAATTTCAGAATTGCACCTTGCAATGCGGAGAAATTACTGTTTGTGCATTTACAATATTCATTGATTTTTGCCATTGAAAAACGTCCAGAAATGATTGAAGCTACTGACTGAATGAAAGGAGCTGGCATCTCACTCTCTTTGAATCTTCTTTATCATGCTAAGAGGAGCAGGAAAAAGCAAAAAATTTCAGAATTGCACCTTGCAATGCGGAGAAATTACTGTTTGTGCATTTACAATATTCATTGATTTTTGCCATTGAAAAACATCCAGAAATGATTGAAGCTACTGACTGAATGAAAGGAGCTGGCATCTCACTCTCTTTGAATCTTCTTTATCATGCTAAGAGGAGCAGGAAAAAGCAAAAAATTTCAGAATTGCACCTTGCAATGCGGAGAAATTACTCTTTGTGCATTTACAATATTCATTGATTTTTGCCATTGAAAAACATCATGTTATTCATATACCAGAAATGTTTGAAGCTACTGACTGAATGAAAGGAGCTGGCATCTCACTCTCTTTGAATCTTCTTTATCATGCTAAGAGGAGCAGGAAAAAGCAAAAAATTTCAGAATTGCACCTTGCAATGCGGAGAAATTACTGTTTGTGCATTTACAATATTCATTGATTTTTGCCATTGAAAAACATCATGTTATTCATATACCAGAAATGTTTGAAGCTACTGACTGAATGAAAGGAGCTGGCATCTCACTCTCTTTGAATCTTCTTTATCATGCTAAGAGGAGCAGGAAAAAGCAAAAAATTTCAGAATTGCACCTTGCAATGCGGAGAAATTACTGTTTGTGCATTTACAATATTCATTGATTTTTGCCATTGAAAAACGTCCAGAAATGATTGAAGCTACTGACTGAATGAAAGGAGCTGGCATCTCACTCTCTTTGAATCTTCTTTATCATGCTAAGAGGAGCAGGAAAAAGCAAAAAATTTCAGAATTGCACCTTGCAATGCGGAGAAATTACTGTTTGTGCATTTACAATATTCATTGATTTTTGCCATTGAAAAACATCCAGAAATGATTGAAGCTACTGACTGAATGAAAGGAGCTGGCATCTCACTCTCTTTGAATCTTCTTTATCATGCTAAGAGGAGCAGGAAAAAGCAAAAAATTTCAGAATTGCACCTTGCAATGCGGAGAAATTACTGTTTGTGCATTTACAATATTCATTGATTTTTGCCATTGAAAAACATCATGTTATTCATATACCAGAAATGTTTGAAGCTACTGACTGAATGAAAGGAGCTGGCATCTCACTCTCTTTGAATCTTCTTTATCATACTAAGAGGAGCAGGAAAAAGCAAAAAATTTCAGAATTGCACCTTGCAATGCGGAGAAATTACTGTTTGTGCATTTACAATATTCATTGATTTTTGCCATTGAAAAACGTCCAGAAATGATTGAAGCTACTGACTGAATGAAAGGAGCTGGCATCTCACTCTCTTTGAATCTTCTTTATCATGCTAAGAGGAGCAGGAAAAAGCAAAAAATTTCAGAATTGCACCTTGCAATGCGGAGAAATTACTGTTTGTGCATTTACAATATTCATTGATTTTTGCCATTGAAAAACGTCCAGAAATGATTGAAGCTACTGACTGAATGAAAGGAGCTGGCATCTCACTCTCTTTGAATCTTCTTTATCATGCTAAGAGGAGCAGGAAAAAGCAAAAAATTTCAGAATTGCACCTTGCAATGCGGAGAAATTACTGTTTGTGCATTTACAATATTCATTGATTTTTGCCGCCATTGAAAAACATCATGTTATTCATATACCAGAAATGTTTGAAGCTACTGACTGAATGAAAGGAGCTGGCATCTCACTCTCTTTGAATCTTCTTTATCATGCTAAGAGGAGCAGGAAAAAGCAAAAAATTTCAGAATTGCACCTTGCAATGCGAATAAATTACTGTTTGTGCATTTATAATATATATTGATTTTTGCCATTGAAAAACATCATGTTATTCATATACCAGAAATGTTTGATGCTACTGACTGAATGAAAGGAGCTGGCATCTCACTCTCTTTGAATCTTCTTTATCATGCTAAGAGGAGCAGGAAAAAGCAAAAAATTTCAGAATTGCACCTTGCAATGCGGAGAAATTACTGTTTGTGCATTTACAATATTCATTGACTTTTGCCATTGAAAAACGTCCAGAAATGATTGAAGCTACTGACTGAATGAAAGGAGCTGGCATCTCACTCTCTTTGAATCTTCTTTATCATGCTAAGAGGAGCAGGAAAAAGCAAAAAATTTCAGAATTGCACCTTGCAATGCGGAGAAATTACTGTTTGTGCATTTACAATATTCATTGATTTTTGCCATTGAAAAACATCCAGAAATGATTGAAGCTACTGACTGAATGAAAGGAGCTGGCATCTCACTCTCTTTGAATCTTCTTTATCATGCTAAGAGGAGCAGGAAAAAGCAAAAAATTTCAGAATTGCACCTTGCAATGCGGAGAAATTACTGTTTGTGCATTTACAATATTCATTGATTTTTGCCATTGAAAAACGTCCAGAAATGATTGAAGCTACTGACTGAATGAAAGGAGCTGGCATCTCAGTCTCTTTGAATCTTCTTTATCATGCTAAGAGGAGCAGGAAAAAGCAAAAAATTTCAGAATTGCACCTTGCAATGCGGAGAAATTACTGTTTGTGCATCTACAATATTCATTGATTTTTGCCGTTGAAAAACGTCCAGAAATGATTGAAGCTACTGACTGAATGAAAGGAGCTGGCATCTCACTCTCTTTGAGTCTTCTTTACCATGCTAAGAGGAGCAGGAAAAAGCAAAAAATTTCAGAATTGCACCTTGCAATGCGGAGAAATTACTGTTTGTGCATTTACAATATTCATTGATTTTTGCCATTGAAAAACGTCCAGAAATGATTGAAGCTACTGACTGAATGAAAGGAGCTGGCATCTCACTCTCTTTGAATCTTCTTTATCATGCTAAGAGGAGCAGGAAAAAGCAAAAAATTTCAGAATTGCACCTTGCAATGCGGAGAAATTACTGTTTGTGCATTTACAATATTCATTGATTTTTGCCATTGAAAAACATCATGTTATTGAAATACCAGAAATGATTGAAGCTACTGACTGAATGAAAGGAGCTGGCATCTCACTCTCTTTGAATCTTCTTTATCATGCTAAGAGGAGCAGGAAAAAGCAAAAAATTTCAGAATTGCACCTTGCAATGCGGAGAAATTACTGTTTGTGCATTTACAATATTCATTGATTTTTGCCATTGAAAAACGTCCAGAAATGATTGAAGCTACTGACTGAATGAAAGGAGCTGGCATCTCACTCTCTTTGAATCTTCTTTATCATGCTAAGAGGAGCAGGAAAAAGCAAAAAATTTCAGAATTGCACCTTGCAATGCGGAGAAATTACTGTTTGTGCATTTACAATATTCATTGATTTTTGCCATTGAAAAACGTCCAGAAATGATTGAAGCTACTGACTGAATGAAAGGAGCTCTCATCTCACTCTCTTTGAATCTTCTTTATCATGCTAAGAGGAGAAGGAAAAAGCAAAAAATTTCAGAATTGCACCTTGCAATGCGGAGAAATTACTGTTTGTGCATTTACAATATTCATTGATTTTTGCCATTGAAAAACATCATGTTATTCATATACCAGAAATGTTTGAAGCTACTGACTGAATGAAAGGAGCTGGCATCTCACTCTCTTTGAATCTTCTTTATCATGCTAAGAGGAGCAGGAAAAAGCAAAAAATTTCAGAATTGCACCTTCAATGCGGAGAAATTACTGTTTGTGCATTTACAATATTCATTGATTTTTGCCATTGAAAAACGTCCAGAAATGATTGAAGCTACTGACTGAATGAAAGGAGCTGGCATCTCACTCTCTTTGAATCTTCTTTATCATGCTAAGAGGAGCAGGAAAAAGCAAAAAATTTCAGAATTGCACCTTGCAATGCGGAGAAATTACTGTTTGTGCATTTACAATATTCATTAATTTTTGCCATTGAAAAACATCATGTTATTCATATACCAGAAATGATTGAAGCTACTGACTGAATGAAAGGAGCTGGCATCTCACTCTCTTTGAATCTTCTTTATCATGCTAAGAGGAGCAGGAAAAAGCAAAAAATTTCAGAATTGCACCTTGCAATGCGGAGAAATTACTGTTTGTGCATTTACAATATTCATTGATTTTTGCCATTGAAAAACATCATGTTATTCATATACCAGAAATGTTTGAAGCTACTGACTGAATGAAAGGAGCTGGCATCTCACTCTCTTTGAATCTTCTTTATCATACTAAGAGGAGCAGGAAAAAGCAAAAAATTTCAGAATTGCACCTTGCAATGCGGAGAAATTACTGTTTGTGCATTTACAATATTCATTGATTTTTGCCATTGAAAAACGTCCAGAAATGATTGAAGCTACTGACTGAATGAAAGGAGCTGGCATCTCACTCTCTTTGAATCTTCTTTATCATGCTAAGAGGAGCAGGAAAAAGCAAAAAATTTCAGAATTGCACCTTGCAATGCGGAGAAATTACTGTTTGTGCATTTACAATATTCATTGATTTTTGCCATTGAAAAACATCATGTTATTCATATACCAGAAATGTTTGAAGCTACTGACTGAATGAAAGGAGCTGGCATCTCACTCTCTTTGAATCTTCTTTATCATACTAAGAGGAGCAGGAAAAAGCAAAAAATTTCAGAATTGCACCTTCAATGCGGAGAAATTACTGTTTGTGCATTTACAATATTCATTGATTTTTGCCATTGAAAAACGTCCAGAAATGATTGAAGCTACTGACTGAATGAAAGGAGCTGGCATCTCACTCTCTTTGAATCTTCTTTATCATGCTAAGAGGAGCAGGAAAAAGCAAAAAATTTCAGAATTGCACCTTGCAATGCGGAGAAATTACTGTTTGTGCATTTACAATATTCATTAATTTTTGCCATTGAAAAACATCATGTTATTCATATACCAGAAATGATTGAAGCTACTGACTGAATGAAAGGAGCTGGCATCTCACTCTCTTTGAATCTTCTTTATCATGCTAAGAGGAGCAGGAAAAAGCAAAAAATTTCAGAATTGCACCTTGCAATGCGGAGAAATTACTGTTTGTGCATTTACAATATTCATTGATTTTTGCCATTGAAAAACATCATGTTATTCATATACCAGAAATGTTTGAAGCTACTGACTGAATGAAAGGAGCTGGCATCTCACTCTCTTTGAATCTTCTTTATCATACTAAGAGGAGCAGGAAAAAGCAAAAAATTTCAGAATTGCACCTTGCAATGCGGAGAAATTACTGTTTGTGCATTTACAATATTCATTGATTTTTGCCATTGAAAAACGTCCAGAAATGATTGAAGCTACTGACTGAATGAAAGGAGCTGGCATCTCACTCTCTTTGAATCATCTTTATCATGCTAAGAGGAGCAGGAAAAAGCAAAAAATTTCAGAATTGCACCTTGCAATGCGGAGAAATTACTGTTTGTGCATTTACAATATTCATTGATTTTTGCCATTGAAAAACGTCCAGAAATGATTGAAGCTACTGACTGAATGAAAGGAGCTGGCATCTCACTCTCTTTGAATCTTCTTTATCATGCTAAGAGGAGCAGGAAAAAGCAAAAAATTTCAGAATTGCACCTTGCAATGCGGAGAAATTACTGTTTGTGCATTTACAATATTCATTGATTTTTGCCGCCATTGAAAAACATCATGTTATTCATATACCAGAAATGTTTGAAGCTACTGACTGAATGAAAGGAGCTGGCATCTCACTCTCTTTGAATCTTCTTTATCATACTAAGAGGAGCAGGAAAAAGCAAAAAATTTCAGAATTGCACCTTGCAATGCGAAGAAATTACTGTTTGTGCATTTACAATATTCATTGATTTTTGCCATTGAAAAACATCATGTTATTCATATACCAGAAATGTTTGAAGCTACTGACTGAATGAAAGGAGCTGGCATCTCACTCTCTTTGAATCTTCTTTATCATACTAAGAGGAGCAGGAAAAAGCAAAAAATTTCAGAATTGCACCTTGCAATGCGAAGAAATTACTGTTTGTGCATTTACAATATTCATTGATTTTTGCCATTGAAAAACATCATGTTATTCATATACCAGAAATGTTTGATGCTACTGACTGAATGAAAGGAGCTGGCATCTCACTCTCTTTGAATCTTCTTTATCATGCTAAGAGGAGCAGGAAAAAGCAAAAAATTTCAGATTTGCACCTTGCAATGCGGAGAAATTACTGTTTGTGCATTTACAATATTCATTGATTTTTGCCATTGAAAAACGTCCAGAAATGATTGAAGCTACTGACTGAATGAAAGGAGCTGGCATCTCACTCTCTTTGAATCTTCTTTATCATGCTAAGAGGAGCAGGAAAAAGCAAAAAATTTCAGAATTGCACCTTGCAATGCGGAGAAATTACTGTTTGTGCATTTACAATATTCATTGATTTTTGCCATTGAAAAACATCCAGAAATGATTGAAGCTACTGACTGAATGAAAGGAGCTGGCATCTCACTCTCTTTGAATCTTCTTTATCATGCTAAGAGGAGCAGGAAAAAGCAAAAAATTTCAGAATTGCACCTTGCAATGCGGAGAAATTACTGTTTGTGCATTTACAATATTCATTGATTTTTGCCATTGAAAAACGTCCAGAAATGATTGAAGCTACTGACTGAATGAAAGGAGCTGGCATCTCAGTCTCTTTGAATCTTCTTTATCATGCTAAGAGGAGCAGGAAAAAGCAAAAAATTTCAGAATTGCACCTTGCAATGCGGAGAAATTACTGTTTGTGCATCTACAATATTCATTGATTTTTGCCGTTGAAAAACGTCCAGAAATGATTGAAGCTACTGACTGAATGAAAGGAGCTGGCATCTCACTCTCTTTGAGTCTTCTTTACCATGCTAAGACGAGCAGGAAAAAGCAAAAAATTTCAGAATTGCACCTTGCAATGCGGAGAAATTACTGTTTGTGCATTTACAATATTCATTGATTTTTGCCATTGAAAAACGTCCAGAAATGATTGAAGCTACTGACTGAATGAAAGGAGCTGGCATCTCACTCTCTTTGAATCTTCTTTATCATGCTAAGAGGAGCAGGAAAAAGCAAAAAATTTCAGAATTGCACCTTGCAATGCGGAGAAATTACTGTTTGTGCATTTACAATATTCATTAATTTTTGCCATTGAAAAACATCATGTTATTCATATACCAGAAATGATTGAAGCTACTGACTGAATGAAAGGAGCTGGCATCTCACTCTCTTTGAATCTTCTTTATCATGCTAAGAGGAGCAGGAAAAAGCAAAAAATTTCAGAATTGCACCTTGCAATGCGGAGAAATTACTGTTTGTGCATTTACAATATTCATTGATTTTTGCCATTGAAAAACGTCCAGAAATGATTGAAGCTACTGACTGAATGAAAGGAGCTGGCATCTCACTCTCTTTGAATCTTCTTTATCATGCTAAGAGGAGCAGGAAAAAGCAAAAAATTTCAGAATTGCACCTTGCAATGCGGAGAAATTACTGTTTGTGCATTTACAATATTCATTGATTTTTGCCATTGAAAAACGTCCAGAAATGATTGAAGCTACTGACTGAATGAAAGGAGCTGGCATCTCACTCTCTTTGAATCTTCTTTATCATGCTAAGAGGAGCAGGAAAAAGCAAAAAATTTCAGAATTGCACCTTGCAATGCGGAGAAATTACTGTTTGTGCATTTACAATTTTCATTGATTTTTGCCGCCATTGAAAAACATCATGTTATTCATATACCAGAAATGTTTGAAGCTACTGACTGAATGAAAGGAGCTGGCATCTCACTCTCTTTGAATCTTCTTTATCATGCTAAGAGGAGCAGGAAAAAGCAAAAAATTTCAGAATTGCACCTTGCAATGCGAAGAAATTACTGTTTGTGCATTTACAATATTCATTGATTTTTGCCATTGAAAAACATCATGTTATTCATATACCAGAAATGTTTGATGCTACTGACTGAATGAAAGGAGCTGGCATCTCACTCTCTTTGAATCTTCTTTATCATGCTAAGAGGAGCAGGAAAAAGCAAAAAATTTCAGAATTGCACCTTGCAATGCGGAGAAATTACTGTTTGTGCATTTACAATATTCATTGATTTTTGCCATTGAAAAACGTCCAGAAATGATTGAAGCTACTGACTGAATGAAAGGAGCTGGCATCTCACTCTCTTTGAATCTTCTTTATCATGCTAAGAGGAGCAGGAAAAAGCAAAAAATTTCAGAATTGCACCTTGCAATGCGGAGAAATTACTGTTTGTGCATTTACAATATTCATTGATTTTTGCCATTGAAAAACATCCAGAAATGATTGAAGCTACTGACTGAATGAAAGGAGCTGGCATCTCACTCTCTTTGAATCTTCTTTATCATGCTAAGAGGAGCAGGAAAAAGCAAAAAATTTCAGAATTGCACCTTGCAATGCGGAGAAATTACTGTTTGTGCATTTACAATATTCATTGATTTTTGCCATTGAAAAACGTCCAGAAATGATTGAAGCTACTGACTGAATGAAAGGAGCTGGCATCTCAGTCTCTTTGAATCTTCTTTATCATGCTAAGAGGAGCAGGAAAAAGCAAAAAATTTCAGAATTGCACCTTGCAATGCGGAGAAATTACTGTTTGTGCATCTACAATATTCATTGATTTTTGCCGTTGAAAAACGTCCAGAAATGATTGAAGCTACTGACTGAATGAAAGGAGCTGGCATCTCACTCTCTTTGAGTCTTCTTTACCATGCTAAGAGGAGCAGGAAAAAGCAAAAAATTTCAGAATTGCACCTTGCAATGCGGAGAAATTACTGTTTGTGCATTTACAATATTCATTGATTTTTGCCATTGAAAAACGTCCAGAAATGATTGAAGCTACTGACTGAATGAAAGGAGCTGGCATCTCACTCTCTTTGAATCTTCTTTATCATGCTAAGAGGAGCAGGAAAAAGCAAAAAATTTCAGAATTGCACCTTGCAATGCGGAGAAATTACTGTTTGTGCATTTACAATATTCATTGATTTTTGCCATTGAAAAACATCATGTTATTCATATACCAGAAATGATTGAAGCTACTGACTGAATGAAAGGAGCTGGCATCTCACTCTCTTTGAATCTTCTTTATCATGCTAAGAGGAGCAGGAAAAAGCAAAAAATTTCAGAATTGCACCTTGCAATGCGGAGAAATTACTGTTTGTGCATTTACAATATTCATTGATTTTTGCCATTAAAAAACGTCCAGAAATGATTGAAGCTACTGACTGAATGAAAGGAGCTGGCATCTCACTCTCTTTGAATCTGCTTTATCATGCTAAGAGGAGCAGGAAAAAGCAAAAAATTTCAGAATTGCACCTTGCAATGCGGAGAAATTACTGTTTGTGCATTTACAATATTCATTGATTTTTGCCATTGAAAAACATCATGTTATTCATATACCAGAAATGTTTGAAGCTACTGACTGAATGAAAGGAGCTGGCATCTCACTCTCTTTGAATCTTCTTTATCATGCTAAGAGGAGCAGGAAAAAGCAAAAAATTTCAGAATTGCACCTTCAATGCGGAGAAATAACTGTTTGTGCATTTACAATATTCATTGATTTTTGCCATTGAAAAACGTCCAGAAATGATTGAAGCTACTGACTGAATGAAAGGAGCTGGCATCTCACTCTCTTTGAATCTTCTTTATCATGCTAAGAGGAGCAGGAAAAAGCAAAAAATTTCAGAATTGCACCTTGCAATGCGGAGAAATTACTGTTTGTGCATTTACAATATTCATTGATTTTTGCCATTGAAAAACATCATGTTATTCATATACCAGAAATGTTTGAAGCTACTGACTGAATGAAAGGAGCTGGCATCTCACTCTCTTTGAATCTTCTTTATCATACTAAGAGGAGCAGGAAAAAGCAAAAAAATTCAGAATTGCACCTTGCAATGCGGAGAAATTACTGTTTGTGCATTTACAATATTCATTGATTTTTGCCATTGAAAAACGTCCAGAAATGATTGAAGCTACTGACTGAATGAAAGGAGCTGGCATCTCACTCTCTTTGAATCTTCTTTATCATGCTAAGAGGAGCAGGAAAAAGCAAAAAATTTCAGAGTTGCACCTTGCAATGCGGAGAAATTACTGTTTGTGCATTTACAATATTCATTGATTTTTGCCATTGAAAAACATCATGCTATTCATATACCAGAAATGTTTGAAGCTACTGACTGAATGAAAGGAGCTGGCATCTCACTCTCTTTGAATCTTCTTTATCATGCTAAGAGGAGCAGGAAAAAGCAAAAAATTTCAGAATTGCACCTTCAATGCGGAGAAATTACTGTTTGTGCATTTACAATATTCATTGATTTTTGCCATTGAAAAACGTCCAGAAATGATTGAAGCTACTGACTGAATGAAAGGAGCTGGCATCTCACTCTCTTTGAATCTTCTTTATCATGCTAAGAGGAGCAGGAAAAAGCAAAAAATTTCAGAATTGCACCTTGCAATGCGTAGAAATTACTGTTTGTGCATTTACAATATTCATTAATTTTTGCCATTGAAAAACATCATGTTATTCATATACCAGAAATGATTGAAGCTACTGACTGAATGAAAGGAGCTGGCATCTCACTCTCTTTGAATCTTCTTTATCATGCTAAGAGGAGCAGGAAAAAGCAAAAAATTTCAGAATTACACCTTGCAATGCGGAGAAATTACTGTTTGTGCATTTACAATATTCATTGATTTTTGCCATTGAAAAACATCATGTTATTCATATACCAGAAATGTTTGAAGCTACTGACTGAATGAAAGGAGCTGGCATCTCACTCTCTTTGAATCTTCTTTATCATACTAAGAGGAGCAGGAAAAAGCAAAAAATTTCAGAATTGCACCTTGCAATGCGGAGAAATTACTGTTTGTGCATTTACAATATTCATTGATTTTTGCCATTGAAAAACGTCCAGAAATGATTGAAGCTACTGACTGAATGAAAGGAGCTGGCATCTCACTCTCTTTGAATCTTCTTTATCATGCTAAGAGGAGCAGGAAAAAGCAAAAAATTTCAGAATTGCACCTTGCAATGCGGAGAAATTACTGTTTGTGCATTTACAATATTCATTGATTTTTGCCATTGAAAAACATCATGTTATTCATATACCAGAAATGTTTGAAGCTACTGACTGAATGAAAGGAGCTGGCATCTCACTCTCTTTGAATCTTCTTTATCATACTAAGAGGAGCAGGAAAAAGCAAAAAATTACAGAATTGCACCTTCAATGCGGAGAAATTACTGTTTGTGCATTTACAATATTCATTGATTTTTGCCATTGAAAAACGTCCAGAAATGATTGAAGCTACTGACTGAATGAAAGGAGCTGGCATCTCACTCTCTTTGAATCTTCTTTATCATGCTAAGAGGAGCAGGAAAAAGCAAAAAATTTCAGAATTGCACCTTGCAATGCGGAGAAATTACTGTTTGTGCATTTACAATATTCATTAATTTTTGCCATTGAAAAACATCATGTTATTCATATACCAGAAATGATTGAAGCTACTGACTGAATGAAAGGAGCTGGCATCTCACTCTCTTTGAATCTTCTTTATCATGCTAAGAGGAGCAGGAAAAAGCAAAAAATTTCAGAATTGCACCTTGCAATGCGGAGAAATTACTGTTTGTGCATTTACAATATTCATTGATTTTTGCCATTGAAAAACATCATGTTATTCATATACCAGAAATGATTGAAGCTACTGACTGAATGAAAGGAGCTGGCATCTCACTCTCTTTGAATCTTCTTTATCATGCTAAGAGGAGCAGGAAAAAGCAAAAAATTTCAGAATTGCACCTTGCAATGCGGAGAAATTACTGTTTGTGCATTTACAATATTCATTGATTTTTGCCATTGAAAAACGTCCAGAAATGATTGAAGCTACTGACTGAATGAAAGGAGCTGGCATCTCACTCTCTTTGAATCTTCTTTATCATGCTAAGAGGAGCAGGAAAAAGCAAAAAATTTCAGAATTGCACCTTGCAATGCGGAGAAATTACTGTTTGTGCATTTACAATATTCATTGATTTTTGCCATTGAAAAACGTCCAGAAATGATTGAAGCTACTGACTGAATGAAAGGAGCTGGCATCTCACTCTCTTTGAATCTTCTTTATCATGCTAAGAGGAGCAGGAAAAAGCAAAAAATTTCAGAATTGCACCTTGCAATGCGGAGAAATTACTGTTTGTGCATTTACAATATTCATTGATTTTTGCCATTGAAAAACATCATGTTATTCATATACCAGAAATGTTTGAAGCTACTGACTGAATGAAAGGAGCTGGCATCTCACTCTCTTTGAATCTTCTTTATCATGCTAAGAGGAGCAGGAAAAAGCAAAAAATTTCAGAATTGCACCTTCAATGCGGAGAAATTACTGTTTGTGCATTTACAATATTCATTGATTTTTGCCATTGAAAAACGTCCAGAAATGATTGAAGCTACTGACTGAATGAAAGGAGCTGGCATCTCACTCTCTTTGAATCTTCTTTATCATGCTAAGAGGAGCAGGAAAAAGCAAAAAATTTCAGAATTGCACCTTGCAATGCGGAGAAATTACTGTTTGTGCATTTACAATATTCATTAATTTTTGCCATTGAAAAACATCATGTTATTCATATACCAGAAATGATTGAAGCTACTGACTGAATGAAAGGAGCTGGCATCTCACTCTCTTTGAATCTTCTTTATCATGCTAAGAGGAGCAGGAAAAAGCAAAAAATTTCAGAATTGCACCTTGCAATGCGGAGAAATTACTGTTTGTGCATTTACAATATTCATTGATTTTTGCCATTGAAAAACATCATGTTATTCATATACGAGAAATGTTTGAAGCTACTGACTGAATGAAAGGAGCTGGCATCTCACTCTCTTTGAATCTTCTTTATCATACTAAGAGGAGCAGGAAAAAGCAAAAAATTTCAGAATTGCACCTTCAATGCGGAGAAATTACTGTTTGTGCATTTACAATATTCATTGATTTTTGCCATTGAAAAACGTCCAGAAATGATTGAAGCTACTGACTGAATGAAAGGAGCTGGCATCTCACTCTCTTTGAATCTTCTTTATCATGCTAAGAGGAGCAGGAAAAAGCAAAAAATTTCAGAATTGCACCTTGCAATGCGGAGAAATTACTGTTTGTGCATTTACAATATTCATTAATTTTTGCCATTGAAAAACATCATGTTATTCATATACCAGAAATGATTGAAGCTACTGACTGAATGAAAGGAGCTGGCATCTCACTCTCTTTGAATCTTCTTTATCATGCTAAGAGGAGCAGGAAAAATCAAAAAATTTCAGAATTGCACCTTGCAATGCGGAGAAATTACTGTTTGTGCATTTACAATATTCATTGATTCTTGCCATTGAAAAACATCATGTTATTCATATACCAGAAATGTTTGAAGCTACTGACTGAATGAAAGGAGCTGGCATCTCACTCTCTTTGAATCTTCTTTATCATACTAAGAGGAGCAGGAAAAAGCAAAAAATTTCAGAATTGCACCTTGCAATGCGGAGAAATTACTGTTTGTGCATTTACAATATTCATTGATTTTTGCCATTGAAAAACGTCCAGAAATGATTGAAGCTACTGACTGAATGAAAGGAGCTGGCATCTCACTCTCTTTGAATCTTCTTTATCATGCTAAGAGGAGCAGGAAAAAGCAAAAAATTTCAGAATTGCACCTTGCAATGCGGAGAAATTACTGTTTGTGCATTTACAATATTCATTGATTTTTGCCATTGAAAAACGTCCAGAAATGATTGAAGCTACTGACTGAATGAAAGGAGCTGGCATCTCACTCTCTTTGAATCTTCTTTATCATGCTAAGAGGAGCAGGAAAAAGCAAAAAATTTCAGAATTGCACCTTGCAATGCGGAGAAATTACTGTTTGTGCATTTACAATATTCATTGATTTTTGCCGCCATTGAAAAACATCATGTTATTCATATACCAGAAATGTTTGAAGCTACTGACTGAATGAAAGGAGCTGGCATCTCACTCTCTTTGAATCTTCTTTATCATGCTAAGAGGAGCAGGAAAAAGCAAAAAATTTCAGAATTGCACCTTGCAATTCGAAGAAATTACTGTTTGTGCATTTACAATATTCATTGATTTTTGCCATTGAAAAACATCATGTTATTCATATACCAGAAATGTTTGATGCTACTGACTGAATGAAAGGAGCTGGCATCTCACTCTCTTTGAATCTTCTTTATCATGCTAAGAGGAGCAGGAAAAAGCAAAAAATTTCAGAATTGCACCTTGCAATGCGGAGAAATTACTGTTTGTGCATTTACAATATTCATTGATTTTTGCCATTGAAAAACGTCCAGAAATGATTGAAGCTACTGACTGAATGAAAGGAGCTGGCATCTCACTCTCTTTGAATCTTCTTTATCATGCTAAGAGGAGCAGGAAAAAGCAAAACATTTCAGAATTGCACCTTGCAATGCGGAGAAATTACTGTTTGTGCATTTACAATATTCATTGATTTTTGCCATTGAAAAACGTCCAGAAATGATTGAAGCTACTGACTGAATGAAAGGAGCTCTCATCTCACTCTCTTTGAATCTTCTTTATCATGCTAAGAGGAGCAGGAAAAAGCAAAAAATTTCAGAATTGCACCTTGCAATGCGGAGAAATTACTGTTTGTGCATTTACAATATTCATTGATTTTTGCCATTGAAAAACATCATGTTATTCATATACCAGAAATGTTTGAAGCTACTGACTGAATGAAAGGAGCTGGCATCTCACTCTCTTTGAATCTTCTTTATCATGCTAAGAGGAGCAGGAAAAAGCAAAAAATTTCAGAATTGCACCTTCAATGCGGAGAAATTACTGTTTGTGCATTTACAATATTCATTGATTTTTGCCATTGAAAAACGTCCAGAAATGATTGAAGCTACTGACTGAATGAAAGGAGCTGGCATCTCACTCTCTTTGAATCTTCTTTATCATGCTAAGAGGAGCCGGAAAAAGCAAAAAATTTCAGAATTGCACCTTGCAATGCGGAGAAATTACTGTTTGTGCATTTACAATATTCATTAATTTTTGCCATTGAAAAACATCATGTTATTCATATACCAGAAATGATTGAAGCTACTGACTGAATGAAAGGAGCTGGCATCTCACTCTCTTTGAATCTTCTTTATCATGCTAAGAGGAGCAGGAAAAAGCAAAAAATTTCAGAATTGCACCTTGCAATGCGGAGAAATTACTGTTTGTGCATTTACAATATTCATTGATTTTTGCCATTGAAAAACATCATGTTATTCATATACCAGAAATGTTTGAAGCTACTGACTGAATGAAAGGAGCTGGCATCTCACTCTCTTTGAATCTTCTTTATCATACTAAGAGGAGCAGGAAAAAGCAAAAAATTTCAGAATTGCACCTTGCAATGCGGAGAAATTACTGTTTGTGCATTTACAATATTCATTGATTTTTGCCATTGAAAAACGTCCAGAAATGATTGAAGCTACTGACTGAATGAAAGGAGCTGGCATCTCACTCTCTTTGAATCTTCTTTATCATGCTAAGAGGAGCAGGAAAAAGCAAAAAATTTCAGAATTGCACCTTGCAATGCGGAGAAATTACTGTTTGTGCATTTACAATATTCATTGATTTTTGCCATTGAAAAACATCATGTTATTCATATACCAGAAATGTTTGAAGCTACTGACTGAATGAAAGGAGCTGGCATCTCACTCTCTTTGAATCTTCTTTATCATGCTAAGAGGAGCAGGAAAAAGCAAAAAATTTCAGAATTGCACCTTGCAATGCGAAGAAATTACTGTTTGTGCATTTACAATATTCATTGATTTTTGCCATTGAAAAACATCATGTTATTCATATACCAGAAATGTTTGAAGCTACTGACTGAATGAAAGGAGCTGGCATCTCACTCTCTTTGAATCTTCTTTATCATGCTAAGAGGAGCAGGAAAAAGCAAAAAATTTCAGAATTGCACCTTGCAATGCGGAGAAATTACTGTTTGTGCATTTACAATATTCATTGATTTTTGCCATTGAAAAACGTCCAGAAATGATTGAAGCTACTGACTGAATGAAAGGAGCTGGCATCTCACTCTCTTTGAATCTTCTTTATCATGCTAAGAGGAGCAGGAAAAAGCAAAAAATTTCAGAATTGCACCTTGCAATGCGGAGAAATTACTGTTTGTGCATTTACAATATTCATTGATTTTTGCCATTGAAAAACATCATGTTATTCATATACCAGAAATGATTGAAGCTACTGACTGAATGAAAGGAGCTGGCATCTCACTCTCTTTGAATCTTCTTTATCATGCTAAGAGGAGCAGGAAAAAGAAAAAATTTCAGAATTGCACCTTGCAATGCGGAGAAATTACTGTTTGTGCATTTACAATATTCATTGATTTTTGCCATTGAAAAACGTCCAGAAATGATTGAAGCTACTGACTGAATGAAAGGAGCTGGCATCTCACTCTCTTTGAATTTTCTTTATCATGCTAAGAGGAGCAGGAAAAAGCAAAAAATTTCAGAATTGCACCTTGCAATGCGGAGAAATTACTGTTTGTGCATTTACAATATTCATTGATTTTTGCCATTGAAAAATGTCCAGAAATGATTGAAGCTACTGACTGAAAGGAGCTGGCATCTCACTCTCTTTGAATCTTCTTTATCATGCTAAGAGGAGCAGGAAAAAGCAAAAAATTTCAGAATTGCACCTTGCAATGCGGAGAAATTACTGTTTGTGCATTTACAATATTCATTGATTTTTGCCATTGAAAAACGTCCAGAAATGATTGAAGCTACTGACTGAATGAAAGGAGCTGGCATCTCACTCTCTTTGAATCTTCTTTATCATGCTAAGAGGAGCAGGAAAAAGCAAAAAAATTCAGAATTGCACCTTGCAATGCGGAGAAATTACTGTTTGTGCATTTACAATATTCATTGATTTTTGCCATTGAAAAACATCATGTTATTCATATACCAGAAATGATTGAAGCTACTGACTGAATGAAAGGAGCTGGCATCTCACGCTCTTTGAATCTTCTTTTTCATGCTAAGAGGAGCAGGAAAAAGCAAAACATTTCAGAATTGCACCTTGCAATGCGGAGAAATTACTGTTTGTGCATTTACAATATTCATTGATTTTTGCCATTGAAAAACGTCCAGAAATGATTGAAGCTACTGACTGAATGAAAGGAGCTGGCATCTCACTCTCTTTGAATCTTCTTTATCATGCTAAGAGGAGCAGGAAAAAGCAAAAAATTTCAGAATTGCACCTTGCAATGTGGAGAAATTACTGCTTGTGCATTTACAATATTCATTGATTTTTGCCATTGAAAAACGTCCAGAAATGATTGAAGCTACTGACTGAATGAAAGGAGCTGGCATCTCACTCTCTTTGAGTCTTCTTTATCATGCTAAGAGGAGCAGGAAAAAGCAAAAAATTTCAGAATTGCACCTTGCAATGCGGAGAAATTACTGTTTGTGCATTTACAATATTCATTGATTTTTGCCATTGAAAAACGTCCAGAAATGATTAAAGCTACTGACTGAATGAAAGGAGCTGGCATCTCACTCTCTTTGAATCTTCTTTATCATGCTAAGAGGAGCAGGAAAAAGCAAAAAATTTCAGAATTGCACCTTGCAATGCGGAGAAATTACTGTTTGTGCATTTACAATATTCATTGATTTTTGCTATTGAAAAACGTCCAGAAATGATTGAAGCTACTGACTGAATGAAAGGAGCTGGCATCTCACTCTCTTTGAATCTTCTTTATCATGCTAAGAGGAGCAGGAAAAAGCAAAAAATTTCAGAATTGCACCTTGCAATGCGGAGAAATTACTGTTTGTGCATTTACAATATTCATTGATTTTTGCCGTTGAAAAACGTCCAGAAATGATTGAAGCTACTGACTGAATGAAAGGAGCTGGCATCTCATTCTCTTTGAATCTTCTTTATCATGCTAAGAGGAGCAGGAAAAAGCAAAAAATTTCAGAATTGCACCTTGCAATGCGGAGAAATTACTGTTTGTGCATTTACAATATTCATTGATTTTTGCCATTGAAAAACGTCCAGAAATGATTGAAGCTACTGACTGAATGAAAGGAGCTGGCATCTCACTCTCTTTGAATCTTCTTTATCATGCTAAGAGGAGCAGGAAAAAGCAAAAAATTTCAGAATTGCACCTTGCAATGCGGAGAAATTACTGTTTGTGCATTTACAATATTCATTGATTTTTGCCATTGAAAAACATCATGTTATTCATATTCCAGAAATGTTTGAAGCTACTGACTGAATGAAAGGAGCTGGCATCTCACTCTCTTTGAATCTTCTTTATCATGCTAAGAGGAGCAGGAAAAAGCAAAAAATTTCAGAATTGCACCTTGCAATGCGGAGAAATTACTGTTTGTGCATTTACAATATTCATTGATTTTTGCCATTGAAAAACGTCCAGAAATGATTGAAGCTACTGACTGAATTAAAGGAGCTGGCATCTCACTCTCTTTGAATCTTCTTTATCATGCTAAGAGGAGCAGGAAAAAGCAAAAAATTTCAGAATTGCACCTTGCAATGCGGAGAAATTACTGTTTGTGCATTTACAATATTCATTGATTTTTGCTATTGAAAAACGTCCAGAAATGATTGAAGCTACTGACTGAATGAAAGGAGCTGGCATCTCACTCTCTTTGAATCTTCTTTATCATGCTAAGAGGAGCAGGAAAAAGCAAAAAATTTCAGAATTGCACCTTGCAATGCGGAGAAATTACTGTTTGTGCATTTACAATATTCATTGATTTTTGCCATTGAAAAACGTCCAGAAATGATTGAAGCTACTGACTGAATGAAAGGAGCTGGCATCTCATTCTCTTTGAATCTTCTTTATCATGCTAAGAGGAGCAGGAAAAAGCAAAAAATTTCAGAATTGCACCTTGCAATGCGGAGAAATTACTGTTTGTGCATTTACAATATTCATTGATTTTTGCCATTGAAAAACGTCCAGAAATGATTGAAGCTACTGACTGAATGAAAGGAGCTGGCATCTCACTCTCTTTGAATCTTCTTTATCATGCTAAGAGGAGCAGGAAAAAGCAAAAAATTTCAGAATTGCACCTTGCAATGCGGAGAAATTACTGTTTGTGCATTTACAATATTCATTGATTTTTGCCATTGAAAAACATCATGTTATTCATATTCCAGAAATGTTTGAAGCTACTGACTGAATGAAAGGAGCTGGCATCTCACTCACTTTGAATCTTCTTTATCATGCTAAGAGGAGCAGGAAAAAGCAAAAAATTTCAGAATTGCACCTTGCAATGCGGAGAAATTACTGTTTGTGCATTTACAATATTCATTGATTTTTGCCATTGAAAAACGTCCAGAAATGATTGAAGCTACTGACTGAATTAAAGGAGCTGGCATCTCACTCTCTTTGAATCTTCTTTATCATGCTAAGAGGAGCAGGAAAAAGCAAAAAATTTCAGAATTGCACCTTGCAATGCGGAGAAATTACTGTTTGTGCATTTACAATATTCATTGATTTTTGCCATTGAAAAACATCATGTTATTCATATACCAGAAATGATTGAAGCTACTGACTGAATGAAAGGAGCTGGCATCTCACTCTCTTTGAATCTTCTTTATCATGCTAAGAGGAGCAGGAAAAAGCAAAAAATTTCAGAATTGCACCTTGCAATGCGGAGAAATTACTGTTTGTGCATTTACAATATTCATTGATTTTTGCCATTGAAAAACGTCCAGAAATGATTGAAGCTACTGACTGAATGAAAGGAGCTGGCATCTCACTCTCTTTGAATCTTCTTTATCATGCTAAGAGGAGCAGGAAAAAGCAAAAAATTTCAGAATTGCACCTTGCAATGCGGAGAAATTACTGTTTGTGCATTTACAATATTCATTGATTTTTGCCATTGAAAAACATCATGTTATTCATATACCAGAAATGATTGAAGCTACTGACTGAATGAAAGGAGCTGGCATCTCACTCTCTTTGAATCTTCTTTATCATGCTAAGAGGAGCAGAAAAAAGCAAAAAATTTCAGAATTGCACCTTGCAATGCGGAGAAATTACTGTTTGTGCATTTACAATATTCATTGATTTTTGCCATTGAAAAACGTCCAGAAATGATTGAAGCTACTGACTGAATGAAAGGAGCTGGCATCTCACTCTCTTTGAATCTTCTTTATCATGCTAAGAGGAGCAGGAAAAAGCAAAAAATTTCAGAATTGCACCTTGCAATGCGGAGAAATTACTGTTTGTGCATTTACAATATTCATTGATTTTTGCCATTGAAAAACATCCAGAAATGATTGAAGCTACTGACTGAATGAAAGGAGCTGGCATCTCACTCTCTTTGAATCTTCTTTATCATGCTAAGAGGAGCAGGAAAAGGCAAAAAATTTCAGAATTGCACCTTGCAATGCGGAGAAATTACTGTTTGTGCATTTACAATATTCATTGATTTTTGCCATTGAAAAACATCATGTTATTCATATACCAGAAATGATTGAAGCTACTGACTGAATGAAAGGAGCTGGCATCTCACTCTCTTTGAATCTTCTTTATCATGCTAAGAGGAGCAGGAAAAAGCAAAAAATTTCAGAATTGCACCTTGCAATGCGGAGAAATTACTGTTTGTGCATTTACAATATTCATTTATTTTTGCCATTGAAAAACATCATGTTATTCATATACCAGAAATGATTGAAGCTACTGACTGAATGAAAGGAGCTGGCATCTCACTCTCTTTGAATCTTCTTTATCATGCTAAGAGGAGCAGGAAAAAGCAAAAAATTTCAGAATTGCACCTTGCAATGCGGAGAAATTACTTTTTGTGCATTTACAATATTCATTGATTTTTGCCATTGAAAAACGTCCAGAAATGATTGAAGCTACTGACTGAATGAAAGGAGCTGGCATCTCACTCTCTTTGAATCTTCTTTATCATGCTAAGAGGAGCAGGAAAAAGCAAAAAATTTCAGAATTGCACCTTGCAATGCGGAGAAATTACTGTTTGTGCATTTACAATATTCATTGATTTTTGCCATTGAAAAACATCATGTTATTCATATACCAGAAATGTTTGAAGCTACTGACTGAATGAAAGGAGCTGGCATCTCACTCTCTTTGAATCTTCTTTATCATGCTAAGAGGAGCAGGAAAAAGCAAAAAATTTCAGAATTGCACCTTGCAATGCGGAGAAATTACTGTTTGTGCATTTACAATATTCATTGATTTTTGCCATTGAAAAACGTCCAGAAATGATTGAAGCTACTGACTGAATGAAAGGAGCTGGCATCTCACTCTCTTTGAATCTTCTTTATCATGCTAAGAGGAGCAGGAAAAGGCAAAAAATTTCAGAATTGCACCTTGCAATGCGGAGAAATTACTGTTTGTGCATTTACAATATTCATTGATTTTTGCCATTGAAAAACATCATGTTATTCATATACCAGAAATGATTGAAGCTACTGACTGAATGAAAGGAGCTGGCATCTCACTCTCTTTGAATCTTCTTTATCATGCTAAGAGGAGCAGGAAAAAGCAAAAAATTTCAGAATTGCACCTTGCAATGCGGAGAAATTACTGTTTGTGCATTTACAATATTCATTGATTTTTGCCATTGAAAAACATCATGTTATTCATATACCAGAAATGATTGAAGCTACTGACTGAATGAAAGGAGCTGGCATCTCACTCTCTTTGAATCTTCTTTATCATGCTAAGAGGAGCAGGAAAAAGCAAAAAATTTCAGAATTGCACCTTGCAATGCGGAGAAATTACTGTTTGTGCATTTACAATATTCATTGATTTTTGCCATTGAAAAACGTCCAGAAATGATTGAAGCTACTGACTGAATGAAAGGAGCTGGCATCTCACTCTCTTTGAATCTTCTTTATCATGCTAAGAGGAGCAGGAAAAAGCAAAAAAATTCAGAATTGCACCTTGCAATGCGGAGAAATTACTGTTTGTGCATTTACAATATTCATTGATTTTTGCCATTGAAAAACATCATGTTATTCATATACCAGAAATGATTGAAGCTACTGACTGAATGAAAGGAGCTGGCATCTCACTCTCTTTGAATCTTCTTTTTCATGCTAAGAGGAGCAGGAAAAAGTAAAAAATTTCAGAATTGCACCTTGCAATGCGGAGAAATTACTGTTTGTGCATTTACAATATTCATTGATTTTTGCCATTGAAAAACATCCAGAAATGATTGAAGCTACTGACTGAATGAAAGGAGCTGGCATCTCAGTCTCTTTGAATCTTCTTTATCATGCTAAGAGGAGCAGGAAAAAGCAAAAAATTTCAGAATTGCACCTTGCAATGCGGAGAAATTACTGCTTGTGCATTTACAATATTCATTGATTTTTGCCATTGAAAAACGTCCAGAAATGATTGAAGCTACTGACTGAATGAAAGGAGCTGGCATCTCACTCTCTTTGAATCTTCTTTATCATGCTGAGGAGCAGGAAAAAGCAAAAAATTTCAGAATTGCACCTTGCAATACGGAGAAATTACTGTTTGTGCATTTACAATATTCATTGATTTTTGCCATTGAAAAACGTCCAGAAATGATTGAAGCTACTGACTGAATGAAAGGAGCTGGCATCTCACTCTCTTTGAATCTTCTTTATCATGCTAAGAGGAGCAGGAAAAAGCAAAAAATTTCAGAATTGCACCTTGCAATGCGGAGAAATTACTGTTTGTGCATTTACAATATTCATTGATTTTTGCCATTGAAAAACGTCCAGAAATGATTGAAGCTACTGACTGAATGAAAGGAGCTGGCATCTCACTCTCTTTGAATCTTCTTTATCATGCTAAGAGGAGCAGGAAAAAGCAAAAAATTTCAGAATTGCACCTTGCAATGCGGAGAAATTACTGTTTGTGCATTTACAATATTCATTGATTTTTGCCGTTGAAAAACGTCCAGAAATGATTGAAGCTACTGACTGAATGAAAGGAGCTGGCATCTCACTCTCTTTGAATCTTCTTTATCATGCTAAGAGGAGCAGGAAAAAGCAAAAAATTTCAGAATTGCACCTTGCAATGCGGAGAAATTACTGTTTGTGCATTTACAA
Organism: Phyllobates terribilis; assembly: GCF_046119375.1. Classification (NCBI taxonomy): domain Eukaryota; kingdom Metazoa; phylum Chordata; class Amphibia; order Anura; family Dendrobatidae; genus Phyllobates; species Phyllobates terribilis. The sequence continues at coordinate 216,393 of NW_027364012.1, read as the reverse complement.
TATTCATTGATTTTTGCCATTGAAAAACATCCAGAAATGATTGAAGCTACTGACTGAATGAAAGGAGCTGGCATCTCACTCTCTTTGAATCTTCTTTATCATGCTAAGAGGAGCAGGAAAAAGCAAAAAATTTCAGAATTGCACCTTGCAATGCGGAGAAATTACTGTTTGTGCATTTACAATATTCATTGATTTTTGCCATTGTTAAACATCATGTTATTCATATACCAGAAATGATTGAAGCTACTGACTGAATGAAAGGAGCTGGCATCTCACTCTCTTTGAATCTTCTTTATCATGCTAAGAGGAGCAGGAAAAAGCAAAAAATTTCAGAATTGCACCTTGCAATGCGGAGAAATTACTGTTTGTGCATTTACAATATTCATTGATTTTTGCCATTGAAAAACGTCCAGAAATGTTTGAAGCTACTGACTGAATGAAAGGAGCTGGCATCTCACTCTCTTTGAATCTTCTTTATCATGCTAAGAGGAGCAGGAAAAAGCAAAAAATTTCAGAATTGCACCTTGCAATGCGGAGAAATTACTGTTTGTGCATTTACAATATTCATTGATTTTTGCCATTGAAAAACATCATGTTATTCATATACCAGAAATGATTGAAGCTACTGACTGAATGAAAGGAGCTGGCATCTCACTCTCTTTGAATCTTCTTTATCATGCTAAGAGGAGCAGGAAAAAGCAAAAAATTTCAGAATTGCACCTTGCAATGCGGAGAAATTACTGTTTGTGCATTTACAATATTCATTGATTTTTGCCATTGAAAAACGTCCAGAAATGATTGAAGCTACTGACTGAATGAAAGGAGCTGGCATCTCACTCTCTTTGAATCTTCTTTATCATGCTAAGAGGAGCAGGAAAAAGCAAAAAATTTCAGAATTGCACCTTGCAATGCGGAGAAATTACTGTTTGTGCATTTACAATATTCATTGATTTTTGCCATTGAAAAACATCATGTTATTCATATACCAGAAATGATTGAAGCTACTGACTGAATGAAAGGAGCTGGCATCTCACTCTCTTTGAATCTTCTTTTTCATGCTAAGAGGAGCAGGAAAAAGTAAAAAATTTCAGAATTGCACCTTGCAATGCGGAGAAATTACTGTTTGTGCATTTACAATATTCATTGATTTTTGCCATTGAAAAACGTCCAGAAATGATTGAAGCTACTGACTGAATGAAAGGAGCTGGCATCTCAGTCTCTTTGAATCTTCTTTATCATGCTAAGAGGAGCAGGAAAAAGCAAAAAATTTCAGAATTGCACCTTGCAATGCGGAGAAATTACTGCTTGTGCATTTACAATATTCATTGATTTTTGCCATTGAAAAACGTCCAGAAATGATTGAAGCTACTGACTGAATGAAAGGAGCTGGCATCTCACTCTCTTTGAATCTTCTTTATCATGCTAAGAGGAGCAGGAAAAAGCAAAAAATTTCAGAATTGCACCTTGCAATACGGAGAAATTACTGTTTGTGCATTTACAATATTCATTGATTTTTGCCATTGAAAAACGTCCAGAAATGATTGAAGCTACTGACTGAATGAAAGGAGCTGGCATCTCACTCTGTTTGAATCTTCTTTATCATGCTAAGAGGAGCAGGAAAAAGCAAAAAATTTCAGAATTGCACCTTGCAATGCGGAGAAATTACTGTTTGTGCATTTACAATATTCATTGATTTTTGCCATTGAAAAACGTCCAGAAATGATTGAAGCTACTGACTGAATGAAAGGAGCTGGCATCTCACTCTCTTTGAATCTTCTTTATCATGCTAAGAGGAGCAGGAAAAAGCAAAAAATTTCAGAATTGCACCTTGCAATGCGGAGAAATTACTGTTTGTGCATTTACAATATTCATTGATTTTTGCCGTTGAAAAACGTCCAGAAATGATTGAAGCTACTGACTGAATGAAAGGAGCTGGCATCTCACTCTCTTTGAATCTTCTTTATCATGCTAAGAGGAGCAGGAAAAAGCAAAAAATTTCAGAATTGCACCTTGCAATGCGGAGAAATTACTGTTTGTGCATTTACAATATTCATTGATTTTTGCCATTGAAAAACATCCAGAAATGATTGAAGCTACTGACTGAATGAAAGGAGCTGGCATCTCACTCTCTTTGAATCTTCTTTATCATGCTAAGAGGAGCAGGAAAAAGCAAAAAATTTCAGAATTGCACCTTGCAATGCGGAGAAATTACTGTTTGTGCATTTACAATATTCATTGATTTTTGCCATTGTTAAACATCATGTTATTCATATACCAGAAATGATTGAAGCTACTGACTGAATGAAAGGAGCTGGCATCTCACTCTCTTTGAATCTTCTTTATCATGCTAAGAGGAGCAGGAAAAAGCAAAAAATTTCAGAATTGCACCTTGCAATGCGGAGAAATTACTGTTTGTACATTTACAATATTCATTGATTTTTGCCATTGAAAAACGTCCAGAAATGTTTGAAGCTACTGACTGAATGAAAGGAGCTGGCATCTCACTCTCTTTGAATCTTCTTTATCATGCTAAGAGGAGCAGGAAAAAGCAAAAAATTTCAGAATTGCACCTTGCAATGCGGAGAAATTACTGTTTGTGCATTTACAATATTCATTGATTTTTGCCATTGAAAAACGTCCAGAAATGATTGAAGCTACTGACTGAATGAAAGGAGCTGGCATCTCACTCTCTTTGAATCTTCTTTATCATGCTAAGAGGAGCAGGAAAATGCAAAAAATTTCAGAATTGCTCCTTGCAATGCGGAGAAATTACTGTTTGTGCATTTACAATATTCATTGATTTTTGCCATTGAAAAACATCATGTTATTCATATACCAGAAATGTTTGAAGCTACTGACTGAATGAAAGGAGCTGGCATGTCACTCTCTTTGAATCTTCTTTATCATGCTAAAAGGAGCAGGAAAAAGCAAAAAATTTCAGAATTGCACCTTGCAATGCGGAGAAATTACTGTTTGTGCATTTACAATATTCATTGATTTTTGCCATTGAAAAACGTCCAGAAATGATTGAAGCTACTGACTGAATGAAAGGAGCTGGCATCTCACTCTCTTTGAATCTTCTTTATCATGCTAAGAGGAGCAGGAAAAAGCAAAAAATTTCAGAATTGCACCTTGCAATGCGGAGAAATTACTGTTTGTGCATTTACAATATTCATTGATTTTTGCCATTGAAAAACATCATGTTATTCATATACCAGAAATGATTGAAGCTACTGACTGAATGAAAGGAGCTGGCATCTCACTCTCTTTGAATCTTCTTTATCATGCTAAGAGGAGCAGGAAAAAGCAAAAAATTTCAGAATTGCACCTTGCAATGCGGAGAAATTACTGTTTGTGCATTTACAATATTCATTGATTTTTGCCATTGAAAAACGTCCAGAAATGATTGAAGCTACTGACTGAATGAAAGGAGCTGGCATCTCACTCTCTTTGAATCTTCTTTATCATGCTAAGAGGAGCAGGAAAAAGCAAAAAATTTCAGAATTGCACCTTGCAATGCGGAGAAATTACTGTTTGTGCATTTACAATATTCATTGATTTTTGCCATTGAAAAACATCATGTTATTCATATACCAGAAATGTTTGAAGCTACTGACTGAATGAAAGGAGCTGGCATCTCACTCTCTTTGAATCTTCTTTATCATGCTAAGAGGAGCAGGAAAAAGCAAAAAATTTCAGAATTGCACCTTGCAATGCGGAGAAATTACTGTTTGTGCATTTACAATATTCATTGATTTTTGCCATTGAAAAACGTCCAGAAATGATTGAAGCTACTGACTGAATGAAAGGAGCTGGCATCTCACTCTCTTTGAATCTTCTTTATCATGCTAAGAGGAGCAGGAAAAGGCAAAAAATTTCAGAATTGCACCTTGCAATGCGGAGAAATTACTGTTTGTGCATTTACAATATTCATTGATTTTTGCCATTGAAAAACATCATGTTATTCATATACCAGAAATGTTTGAAGCTACTGACTGAATGAAAGGAGCTGGCATCTCACTCTCTTTGAATCTTCTTTATCATGCTAAGAGGAGCAGGAAAAAGCAAAAAATTTCAGAATTGCACCTTGCAATGCGAATAAATTACTGTTTGTGCATTTACAATATTCATTGATTTTTGCCATTGAAAAACATCATGTTATTCATATACCAGAAATGATTGAAGCTACTGACTGAATGAAAGGAGCTGGCATCTCACTCTCTTTGAATCTTCTTTATCATGCTAAGAGGAGCAGGAAAAAGCAAAAAATTTCAGAATTGCACCTTGCAATGCGGAGAAATTACTGTTTGTGCATTTACAATATTCATTGATTTTTGCCATTGAAAAACATCATGTTATTCATATACCAGAAATGATTGAAGCTACTGACTGAATGAAAGGAGCTGGCATCTCACTCTCTTTGAATCTTCTTTATCATGCTAAGAGGAGCAGGAAAAAGCAAAAAATTTCAGAATTGCACCTCGCAATGCGGAGAAATTACTGTTTGTGCATTTACAATATTCATTGATTTTTGCCATTGAAAAACGTCCAGAAATGATTGAAGCAACTGACTGAATGAAAGGAGCTGGCATCTCACTCTCTTTGAATCTTCTTTATCATGCTAAGAGGAGCAGGAAAAAGCAAAAAATTTCAGAATTGCACCTTGCAATGCGGAGAAATTGTTGTTTGTGCATTTACAAAATTCATTGATTTTTGCCATTGAAAAACATCATGTTATTCATATACCAGAAATGTTTGAAGCTACTGACTGAATGAAAGGAGCTGGCATCTCACTCTCTTTGAATCTTCTTTATCATGCTAAGAGGAGCAGGAAAAAGCAAAAAATTTCAGAATTGCACCTTGCAATGCGGAGAAATTACTGTTTGTGCATTTACAATATTCATTGATTTTTGCCATTGAAAAACGTCCAGAAATGATTGAAGCTACTGACTGAATGAAAGGAGCTGGCATCTCACTCTCTTTGAATCTTCTTTATCATGCTAAGAGGAGCAGGAAAAAGCAAAAAATTTCAGAATTGCACCTTGCAATGCGGAGAAATTACTGTTTGTGCATTTACAATATACATTGATTTTTGCCATTGAAAAACGTCCAGAAATGATTGAAGCTACTGACTGAATGAAAGGAGCTGGCATCTCACTCTCTTTGAATCTTCTTTATCATGCTAAGAGGAGCAGGAAAAAGCAAAAAATTTCAGAATTGCACCTTGCAATGCGGAGAAATTACTGTTTGTGCATTTACAATATACATTGATTTTTGCCATTGAAAAACGTCCAGAAATGATTGAAGCTACTGACTGAATGAAAGGAGCTGGCATCTCACTCTCTTTGAATCTTCTTTATCATGCTAAGAGGAGCAGGAAAAAGCAAAAAATTTCAGAATTGCACCTTGCAATGCGGAGAAATTACTGTTTGTGCATTTACAATATTCATTGATTTTTGCCATTGAAAAACGTCCAGAAATGATTGAAGCTACTGACTGAATGAAAGGAGCTGGCATCTCACTCTCTTTGAATCTTCTTTATCATGCTAAGAGGAGCAGGAAAAAGCAAAAAATTTCAGAATTGCACCTTGCAATGCGGAGAAATTACTGTTTGTGCATTTACAATATTCATTGATTTTTGCCATTGAAAAACATCATGTTATTCATATACCAGAAATGATTGAAGCTACTGACTGAATGAAAGGAGCTGGCATCTCACTCTCTTTGACTCTTCTTTATCATGCTAAGAGGAGCAGGAAAAAGCAAAAAATTTCAGAATTGCACCTTGCAATGCGGAGAAATTACTGTTTGTGCATTTACAATATTCATTGATTTTTGCCATTGAAAAACGTCCAGAAATGATTGAAGCTACTGACTGAATGAAAGGAGCTGGCATCTCACTCTCTTTGAATCTTCTTTATCATGCTAAGAGGAGCAGGAAAAAGCAAAAAATTTCAGAATTGCACCTTGCAATGCGGAGAAATTACTGTTTGTGCATTTACAATATTCATTGATTTTTGCCATTGAAAAACATCATGTTATTCATATACCAGAAATGTTTGAAGCTACTGACTGAATGAAAGGAGCTGGAATCTCACTCTCTTTGAATCTTCTTTATCATGCTAAGAGGAGCAGGAAAAAGCAAAAAATTTCAGAATTGCACCTTGCAATGCGGAGAAATTACTGTTTGTGCATTTACAATATTCATTGATTTTTGCCATTGAAAAACGTCCAGAAATGATTGAAGCTACTGACTGAATGAAAGGAGCTGGCATCTCACTCTCTTTGAATCTTCTTTATCATGCTAAGAGGAGCAGGAAAAAGCAAAAAATTTCAGAATTGCACCTTGCAATGCGGAGAAATTACTGTTTGTGCATTTACAATATTCATTGATTTTTGCCATTGAAAAACGTCCAGAAATGATTGAAGCTACTGACTGAATGAAAGGAGCTCTCATCTCACTCTCTTTGAATCTTCTTTATCATGCTAAGAGGAGCAGGAAAAAGCAAAAAATTTCAGAATTGCACCTTGCAATGCGGAGAAATTACTGTTTGTGCATTTACAATATTCATTGATTTTTGCCATTGAAAAACATCATGTTATTCATATACCAGAAATGTTTGAAGCTACTGACTGAATGAAAGGAGCTGGCATCTCACTCTCTTTGAATCTTCTTTATCATGCTAAGAGGAGCAGGAAAAAGCAAAAAATTTCAGAATTGCACCTTCAATGCGGAGAAATTACTGTTTGTGCATTTACAATATTCATTGATTTTTGCCATTGAAAAACGTCCAGAAATGATTGAAGCTACTGACTGAATGAAAGGAGCTGGCATCTCACTCTCTTTGAATCTTCTTTATCATGCTAAGAGGAGCCGGAAAAAGCAAAAAATTTCAGAATTGCACCTTGCAATGCGGAGAAATTACTGTTTGTGCATTTACAATATTCATTAATTTTTGCCATTGAAAAACATCATGTTATTCATATACCAGAAATGATTGAAGCTACTGACTGAATGAAAGGAGCTGGCATCTCACTCTCTTTGAATCTTCTTTATCATGCTAAGAGGAGCAGGAAAAAGCAAAAAATTTCAGAATTGCACCTTGCAATGCGGAGAAATTACTGTTTGTGCATTTACAATATTCATTGATTTTTGCCATTGAAAAACATCATGTTATTCATATACCAGAAATGTTTGAAGCTACTGACTGAATGAAAGGAGCTGGCATCTCACTCTCTTTGAATCTTCTTTATCATACTAAGAGGAGCAGGAAAAAGCAAAAAATTTCAGAATTGCACCTTGCAATGCGGAGAAATTACTGTTTGTGCATTTACAATATTCATTGATTTTTGCCATTGAAAAACGTCCAGAAATGATTGAAGCTACTGACTGAATGAAAGGAGCTGGCATCTCACTCTCTTTGAATCTTCTTTATCATGCTAAGAGGAGCAGGAAAAAGCAAAAAATTTCAGAATTGCACCTTGCAATGCGGAGAAATTACTGTTTGTGCATTTACAATATTCATTGATTTTTGCCATTGAAAAACATCATGTTATTCATATACCAGAAATGTTTGAAGCTACTGACTGAATGAAAGGAGCTGGCATCTCACTCTCTTTGAATCTTCTTTATCATGCTAAGAGGAGCAGGAAAAAGCAAAAAATTTCAGAATTGCACCTTGCAATGCGAAGAAATTACTGTTTGTGCATTTACAATATTCATTGATTTTTGCCATTGAAAAACATCATGTTATTCATATACCAGAAATGTTTGAAGCTACTGACTGAATGAAAGGAGCTGGCATCTCACTCTCTTTGAATCTTCTTTATCATGCTAAGAGGAGCAGGAAAAAGCAAAAAATTTCAGAATTGCACCTTGCAATGCGGAGAAATTACTGTTTGTGCATTTACAATATTCATTGATTTTTGCCATTGAAAAACGTCCAGAAATGATTGAAGCTACTGACTGAATGAAAGGAGCTGGCATCTCACTCTCTTTGAATCTTCTTTATCATGCTAAGAGGAGCAGGAAAAAGCAAAAAATTTCAGAATTGCACCTTGCAATGCGGAGAAATTACTGTTTGTGCATTTACAATATTCATTGATTTTTGCCATTGAAAAACATCATGTTATTCATATACCAGAAATGATTGAAGCTACTGACTGAATGAAAGGAGCTGGCATCTCACTCTCTTTGAATCTTCTTTATCATGCTAAGAGGAGCAGGAAAAAGAAAAAATTTCAGAATTGCACCTTGCAATGCGGAGAAATTACTGTTTGTGCATTTACAATATTCATTGATTTTTGCCATTGAAAAACGTCCAGAAATGATTGAAGCTACTGACTGAATGAAAGGAGCTGGCATCTCACTCTCTTTGAATTTTCTTTATCATGCTAAGAGGAGCAGGAAAAAGCAAAAAATTTCAGAATTGCACCTTGCAATGCGGAGAAATTACTGTTTGTGCATTTACAATATTCATTGATTTTTGCCATTGAAAAATGTCCAGAAATGATTGAAGCTACTGACTGAAAGGAGCTGGCATCTCACTCTCTTTGAATCTTCTTTATCATGCTAAGAGGAGCAGGAAAAAGCAAAAAATTTCAGAATTGCACCTTGCAATGCGGAGAAATTACTGTTTGTGCATTTACAATATTCATTGATTTTTGCCATTGAAAAACGTCCAGAAATGATTGAAGCTACTGACTGAATGAAAGGAGCTGGCATCTCACTCTCTTTGAATCTTCTTTATCATGCTAAGAGGAGCAGGAAAAAGCAAAAAAATTCAGAATTGCACCTTGCAATGCGGAGAAATTACTGTTTGTGCATTTACAATATTCATTGATTTTTGCCATTGAAAAACATCATGTTATTCATATACCAGAAATGATTGAAGCTACTGACTGAATGAAAGGAGCTGGCATCTCACGCTCTTTGAATCTTCTTTTTCATGCTAAGAGGAGCAGGAAAAAGCAAAACATTTCAGAATTGCACCTTGCAATGCGGAGAAATTACTGTTTGTGCATTTACAATATTCATTGATTTTTGCCATTGAAAAACGTCCAGAAATGATTGAAGCTACTGACTGAATGAAAGGAGCTGGCATCTCACTCTCTTTGAATCTTCTTTATCATGCTAAGAGGAGCAGGAAAAAGCAAAAAATTTCAGAATTGCACCTTGCAATGTGGAGAAATTACTGCTTGTGCATTTACAATATTCATTGATTTTTGCCATTGAAAAACGTCCAGAAATGATTGAAGCTACTGACTGAATGAAAGGAGCTGGCATCTCACTCTCTTTGAGTCTTCTTTATCATGCTAAGAGGAGCAGGAAAAAGCAAAAAATTTCAGAATTGCACCTTGCAATGCGGAGAAATTACTGTTTGTGCATTTACAATATTCATTGATTTTTGCCATTGAAAAACGTCCAGAAATGATTAAAGCTACTGACTGAATGAAAGGAGCTGGCATCTCACTCTCTTTGAATCTTCTTTATCATGCTAAGAGGAGCAGGAAAAAGCAAAAAATTTCAGAATTGCACCTTGCAATGCGGAGAAATTACTGTTTGTGCATTTACAATATTCATTGATTTTTGCTATTGAAAAACGTCCAGAAATGATTGAAGCTACTGACTGAATGAAAGGAGCTGGCATCTCACTCTCTTTGAATCTTCTTTATCATGCTAAGAGGAGCAGGAAAAAGCAAAAAATTTCAGAATTGCACCTTGCAATGCGGAGAAATTACTGTTTGTGCATTTACAATATTCATTGATTTTTGCCATTGAAAAACATCATGTTATTCATATACCAGAAATGTTTGAAGCTACTGACTGAATGAAAGGAGCTGGAATCTCACTCTCTTTGAATCTTCTTTATCATGCTAAGAGGAGCAGGAAAAAGCAAAAAATTTCAGAATTGCACCTTGCAATGCGGAGAAATTACTGTTTGTGCATTTACAATATTCATTGATTTTTGCCATTGAAAAACGTCCAGAAATGATTGAAGCTACTGACTGAATGAAAGGAGCTGGCATCTCACTCTCTTTGAATCTTCTTTATCATGCTAAGAGGAGCAGGAAAAAGCAAAAAATTTCAGAATTGCACCTTGCAATGCGGAGAAATTACTGTTTGTGCATTTACAATATTCATTGATTTTTGCCATTGAAAAACGTCCAGAAATGATTGAAGCTACTGACTGAATGAAAGGAGCTCTCATCTCACTCTCTTTGAATCTTCTTTATCATGCTAAGAGGAGCAGGAAAAAGCAAAAAATTTCAGAATTGCACCTTGCAATGCGGAGAAATTACTGTTTGTGCATTTACAATATTCATTGATTTTTGCCATTGAAAAACATCATGTTATTCATATACCAGAAATGTTTGAAGCTACTGACTGAATGAAAGGAGCTGGCATCTCACTCTCTTTGAATCTTCTTTATCATGCTAAGAGGAGCAGGAAAAAGCAAAAAATTTCAGAATTGCACCTTCAATGCGGAGAAATTACTGTTTGTGCATTTACAATATTCATTGATTTTTGCCATTGAAAAACGTCCAGAAATGATTGAAGCTACTGACTGAATGAAAGGAGCTGGCATCTCACTCTCTTTGAATCTTCTTTATCATGCTAAGAGGAGCCGGAAAAAGCAAAAAATTTCAGAATTGCACCTTGCAATGCGGAGAAATTACTGTTTGTGCATTTACAATATTCATTAATTTTTGCCATTGAAAAACATCATGTTATTCATATACCAGAAATGATTGAAGCTACTGACTGAATGAAAGGAGCTGGCATCTCACTCTCTTTGAATCTTCTTTATCATGCTAAGAGGAGCAGGAAAAAGCAAAAAATTTCAGAATTGCACCTTGCAATGCGGAGAAATTACTGTTTGTGCATTTACAATATTCATTGATTTTTGCCATTGAAAAACATCATGTTATTCATATACCAGAAATGTTTGAAGCTACTGACTGAATGAAAGGAGCTGGCATCTCACTCTCTTTGAATCTTCTTTATCATACTAAGAGGAGCAGGAAAAAGCAAAAAATTTCAGAATTGCACCTTGCAATGCGGAGAAATTACTGTTTGTGCATTTACAATATTCATTGATTTTTGCCATTGAAAAACGTCCAGAAATGATTGAAGCTACTGACTGAATGAAAGGAGCTGGCATCTCACTCTCTTTGAATCTTCTTTATCATGCTAAGAGGAGCAGGAAAAAGCAAAAAATTTCAGAATTGCACCTTGCAATGCGGAGAAATTACTGTTTGTGCATTTACAATATTCATTGATTTTTGCCATTGAAAAACATCATGTTATTCATATACCAGAAATGTTTGAAGCTACTGACTGAATGAAAGGAGCTGGCATCTCACTCTCTTTGAATCTTCTTTATCATGCTAAGAGGAGCAGGAAAAAGCAAAAAATTTCAGAATTGCACCTTGCAATGCGAAGAAATTACTGTTTGTGCATTTACAATATTCATTGATTTTTGCCATTGAAAAACATCATGTTATTCATATACCAGAAATGTTTGAAGCTACTGACTGAATGAAAGGAGCTGGCATCTCACTCTCTTTGAATCTTCTTTATCATGCTAAGAGGAGCAGGAAAAAGCAAAAAATTTCAGAATTGCACCTTGCAATGCGGAGAAATTACTGTTTGTGCATTTACAATATTCATTGATTTTTGCCATTGAAAAACGTCCAGAAATGATTGAAGCTACTGACTGAATGAAAGGAGCTGGCATCTCACTCTCTTTGAATCTTCTTTATCATGCTAAGAGGAGCAGGAAAAAGCAAAAAATTTCAGAATTGCACCTTGCAATGCGGAGAAATTACTGTTTGTGCATTTACAATATTCATTGATTTTTGCCATTGAAAAACATCATGTTATTCATATACCAGAAATGATTGAAGCTACTGACTGAATGAAAGGAGCTGGCATCTCACTCTCTTTGAATCTTCTTTATCATGCTAAGAGGAGCAGGAAAAAGAAAAAATTTCAGAATTGCACCTTGCAATGCGGAGAAATTACTGTTTGTGCATTTACAATATTCATTGATTTTTGCCATTGAAAAACGTCCAGAAATGATTGAAGCTACTGACTGAATGAAAGGAGCTGGCATCTCACTCTCTTTGAATTTTCTTTATCATGCTAAGAGGAGCAGGAAAAAGCAAAAAATTTCAGAATTGCACCTTGCAATGCGGAGAAATTACTGTTTGTGCATTTACAATATTCATTGATTTTTGCCATTGAAAAATGTCCAGAAATGATTGAAGCTACTGACTGAAAGGAGCTGGCATCTCACTCTCTTTGAATCTTCTTTATCATGCTAAGAGGAGCAGGAAAAAGCAAAAAATTTCAGAATTGCACCTTGCAATGCGGAGAAATTACTGTTTGTGCATTTACAATATTCATTGATTTTTGCCATTGAAAAACGTCCAGAAATGATTGAAGCTACTGACTGAATGAAAGGAGCTGGCATCTCACTCTCTTTGAATCTTCTTTATCATGCTAAGAGGAGCAGGAAAAAGCAAAAAAATTCAGAATTGCACCTTGCAATGCGGAGAAATTACTGTTTGTGCATTTACAATATTCATTGATTTTTGCCATTGAAAAACATCATGTTATTCATATACCAGAAATGATTGAAGCTACTGACTGAATGAAAGGAGCTGGCATCTCACGCTCTTTGAATCTTCTTTTTCATGCTAAGAGGAGCAGGAAAAAGCAAAACATTTCAGAATTGCACCTTGCAATGCGGAGAAATTACTGTTTGTGCATTTACAATATTCATTGATTTTTGCCATTGAAAAACGTCCAGAAATGATTGAAGCTACTGACTGAATGAAAGGAGCTGGCATCTCACTCTCTTTGAATCTTCTTTATCATGCTAAGAGGAGCAGGAAAAAGCAAAAAATTTCAGAATTGCACCTTGCAATGTGGAGAAATTACTGCTTGTGCATTTACAATATTCATTGATTTTTGCCATTGAAAAACGTCCAGAAATGATTGAAGCTACTGACTGAATGAAAGGAGCTGGCATCTCACTCTCTTTGAGTCTTCTTTATCATGATAAGAGGAGCAGGAAAAAGCAAAAAATTTCAGAATTGCACCTTGCAATGCGGAGAAATTACTGTTTGTGCATTTACAATATTCATTGATTTTTGCCATTGAAAAACGTCCAGAAATGATTAAAGCTACTGACTGAATGAAAGGAGCTGGCATCTCACTCTCTTTGAATCTTCTTTATCATGCTAAGAGGAGCAGGAAAAAGCAAAAAATTTCAGAATTGCACCTTGCAATGCGGAGAAATTACTGTTTGTGCATTTACAATATTCATTGATTTTTGCTATTGAAAAACGTCCAGAAATGATTGAAGCTACTGACTGAATGAAAGGAGCTGGCATCTCACTCTCTTTGAATCTTCTTTATCATGCTAAGAGGAGCAGGAAAAAGCAAAAAATTTCAGAATTGCACCTTGCAATGCGGAGAAATTACTGTTTGTGCATTTACAATATTCATTGATTTTTGCCGTTGAAAAACGTCCAGAAATGATTGAAGCTACTGACTGAATGAAAGGAGCTGGCATCTCATTCTCTTTGAATCTTCTTTATCATGCTAAGAGGAGCAGGAAAAAGCAAAAAATTTCAGAATTGCACCTTGCAATGCGGAGAAATTACTGTTTGTGCATTTACAATATTCATTGATTTTTGCCATTGAAAAACGTCCAGAAATGATTGAAGCTACTGACTGAATGAAAGGAGCTGGCATCTCACTCTCTTTGAATCTTCTTTATCATGCTAAGAGGAGCAGGAAAAAGCAAAAAATTTCAGAATTGCACCTTGCAATGCGGAGAAATTACTGTTTGTGCATTTACAATATTCATTGATTTTTGCCATTGAAAAACATCATGTTATTCATATTCCAGAAATGTTTGAAGCTACTGACTGAATGAAAGGAGCTGGCATCTCACTCTCTTTGAATCTTCTTTATCATGCTAAGAGGAGCAGGAAAAAGCAAAAAATTTCAGAATTGCACCTTGCAATGCGGAGAAATTACTGTTTGTGCATTTACAATATTCATTGATTTTTGCCATTGAAAAACGTCCAGAAATGATTGAAGCTACTGACTGAATTAAAGGAGCTGGCATCTCACTCTCTTTGAATCTTCTTTATCATGCTAAGAGGAGCAGGAAAAAGCAAAAAATTTCAGAATTGCACCTTGCAATGCGGAGAAATTACTGTTTGTGCATTTACAATATTCATTGATTTTTGCTATTGAAAAACGTCCAGAAATGATTGAAGCTACTGACTGAATGAAAGGAGCTGGCATCTCACTCTCTTTGAATCTTCTTTATCATGCTAAGAGGAGCAGGAAAAAGCAAAAAATTTCAGAATTGCACCTTGCAATGCGGAGAAATTACTGTTTGTGCATTTACAATATTCATTGATTTTTGCCATTGAAAAACGTCCAGAAATGATTGAAGCTACTGACTGAATGAAAGGAGCTGGCATCTCATTCTCTTTGAATCTTCTTTATCATGCTAAGAGGAGCAGGAAAAAGCAAAAAATTTCAGAATTGCACCTTGCAATGCGGAGAAATTACTGTTTGTGCATTTACAATATTCATTGATTTTTGCCATTGAAAAACGTCCAGAAATGATTGAAGCTACTGACTGAATGAAAGGAGCTGGCATCTCACTCTCTTTGAATCTTCTTTATCATGCTAAGAGGAGCAGGAAAAAGCAAAAAATTTCAGAATTGCACCTTGCAATGCGGAGAAATTACTGTTTGTGCATTTACAATATTCATTGATTTTTGCCATTGAAAAACATCATGTTATTCATATTCCAGAAATGTTTGAAGCTACTGACTGAATGAAAGGAGCTGGCATCTCACTCACTTTGAATCTTCTTTATCATGCTAAGAGGAGCAGGAAAAAGCAAAAAATTTCAGAATTGCACCTTGCAATGCGGAGAAATTACTGTTTGTGCATTTACAATATTCATTGATTTTTGCCATTGAAAAACGTCCAGAAATGATTGAAGCTACTGACTGAATTAAAGGAGCTGGCATCTCACTCTCTTTGAATCTTCTTTATCATGCTAAGAGGAGCAGGAAAAAGCAAAAAATTTCAGAATTGCACCTTGCAATGCGGAGAAATTACTGTTTGTGCATTTACAATATTCATTGATTTTTGCCATTGAAAAACATCATGTTATTCATATACCAGAAATGATTGAAGCTACTGACTGAATGAAAGGAGCTGGCATCTCACTCTCTTTGAATCTTCTTTATCATGCTAAGAGGAGCAGGAAAAAGCAAAAAATTTCAGAATTGCACCTTGCAATGCGGAGAAATTACTGTTTGTGCATTTACAATATTCATTGATTTTTGCCATTGAAAAACGTCCAGAAATGATTGAAGCTACTGACTGAATGAAAGGAGCTGGCATCTCACTCTCTTTGAATCTTCTTTATCATGCTAAGAGGAGCAGGAAAAAGCAAAAAATTTCAGAATTGCACCTTGCAATGCGGAGAAATTACTGTTTGTGCATTTACAATATTCATTGATTTTTGCCATTGAAAAACATCATGTTATTCATATACCAGAAATGATTGAAGCTACTGACTGAATGAAAGGAGCTGGCATCTCACTCTCTTTGAATCTTCTTTATCATGCTAAGAGGAGCAGAAAAAAGCAAAAAATTTCAGAATTGCACCTTGCAATGCGGAGAAATTACTGTTTGTGCATTTACAATATTCATTGATTTTTGCCATTGAAAAACGTCCAGAAATGATTGAAGCTACTGACTGAATGAAAGGAGCTGGCATCTCACTCTCTTTGAATCTTCTTTATCATGCTAAGAGGAGCAGGAAAAAGCAAAAAATTTCAGAATTGCACCTTGCAATGCGGAGAAATTACTGTTTGTGCATTTACAATATTCATTGATTTTTGCCATTGAAAAACATCCAGAAATGATTGAAGCTACTGACTGAATGAAAGGAGCTGGCATCTCACTCTCTTTGAATCTTCTTTATCATGCTAAGAGGAGCAGGAAAAGGCAAAAAATTTCAGAATTGCACCTTGCAATGCGGAGAAATTACTGTTTGTGCATTTACAATATTCATTGATTTTTGCCATTGAAAAACATCATGTTATTCATATACCAGAAATGATTGAAGCTACTGACTGAATGAAAGGAGCTGGCATCTCACTCTCTTTGAATCTTCTTTATCATGCTAAGAGGAGCAGGAAAAAGCAAAAAATTTCAGAATTGCACCTTGCAATGCGGAGAAATTACTGTTTGTGCATTTACAATATTCATTTATTTTTGCCATTGAAAAACATCATGTTATTCATATACCAGAAATGATTGAAGCTACTGACTGAATGAAAGGAGCTGGCATCTCACTCTCTTTGAATCTTCTTTATCATGCTAAGAGGAGCAGGAAAAAGCAAAAAATTTCAGAATTGCACCTTGCAATGCGGAGAAATTACTTTTTGTGCATTTACAATATTCATTGATTTTTGCCATTGAAAAACGTCCAGAAATGATTGAAGCTACTGACTGAATGAAAGGAGCTGGCATCTCACTCTCTTTGAATCTTCTTTATCATGCTAAGAGGAGCAGGAAAAAGCAAAAAATTTCAGAATTGCACCTTGCAATGCGGAGAAATTACTGTTTGTGCATTTACAATATTCATTGATTTTTGCCATTGAAAAACATCATGTTATTCATATACCAGAAATGTTTGAAGCTACTGACTGAATGAAAGGAGCTGGCATCTCACTCTCTTTGAATCTTCTTTATCATGCTAAGAGGAGCAGGAAAAAGCAAAAAATTTCAGAATTGCACCTTGCAATGCGGAGAAATTACTGTTTGTGCATTTACAATATTCATTGATTTTTGCCATTGAAAAACGTCCAGAAATGATTGAAGCTACTGACTGAATGAAAGGAGCTGGCATCTCACTCTCTTTGAATCTTCTTTATCATGCTAAGAGGAGCAGGAAAAGGCAAAAAATTTCAGAATTGCACCTTGCAATGCGGAGAAATTACTGTTTGTGCATTTACAATATTCATTGATTTTTGCCATTGAAAAACATCATGTTATTCATATACCAGAAATGATTGAAGCTACTGACTGAATGAAAGGAGCTGGCATCTCACTCTCTTTGAATCTTCTTTATCATGCTAAGAGGAGCAGGAAAAAGCAAAAAATTTCAGAATTGCACCTTGCAATGCGGAGAAATTACTGTTTGTGCATTTACAAT
Organism: Phyllobates terribilis; assembly: GCF_046119375.1. Classification (NCBI taxonomy): domain Eukaryota; kingdom Metazoa; phylum Chordata; class Amphibia; order Anura; family Dendrobatidae; genus Phyllobates; species Phyllobates terribilis. Next base: position 199,120 of record NW_027364012.1, on the reverse strand, counting down.
ATTCATTGATTTTTGCCATTGAAAAACATCATGTTATTCATATACCAGAAATGATTGAAGCTACTGACTGAATGAAAGGAGCTGGCATCTCACTCTCTTTGAATCTTCTTTATCATGCTAAGAGGAGCAGGAAAAAGCAAAAAATTTCAGAATTGCACCTTGCAATGCGGAGAAATTACTGTTTGTGCATTTACAATATTCATTGATTTTTGCCATTGAAAAACGTCCAGAAATGATTGAAGCTACTGACTGAATGAAAGGAGCTGGCATCTCACTCTCTTTGAATCTTCTTTATCATGCTAAGAGGAGCAGGAAAAAGCAAAAAAATTCAGAATTGCACCTTGCAATGCGGAGAAATTACTGTTTGTGCATTTACAATATTCATTGATTTTTGCCATTGAAAAACATCATGTTATTCATATACCAGAAATGATTGAAGCTACTGACTGAATGAAAGGAGCTGGCATCTCACTCTCTTTGAATCTTCTTTTTCATGCTAAGAGGAGCAGGAAAAAGTAAAAAATTTCAGAATTGCACCTTGCAATGCGGAGAAATTACTGTTTGTGCATTTACAATATTCATTGATTTTTGCCATTGAAAAACATCCAGAAATGATTGAAGCTACTGACTGAATGAAAGGAGCTGGCATCTCAGTCTCTTTGAATCTTCTTTATCATGCTAAGAGGAGCAGGAAAAAGCAAAAAATTTCAGAATTGCACCTTGCAATGCGGAGAAATTACTGCTTGTGCATTTACAATATTCATTGATTTTTGCCATTGAAAAACGTCCAGAAATGATTGAAGCTACTGACTGAATGAAAGGAGCTGGCATCTCACTCTCTTTGAATCTTCTTTATCATGCTGAGGAGCAGGAAAAAGCAAAAAATTTCAGAATTGCACCTTGCAATACGGAGAAATTACTGTTTGTGCATTTACAATATTCATTGATTTTTGCCATTGAAAAACGTCCAGAAATGATTGAAGCTACTGACTGAATGAAAGGAGCTGGCATCTCACTCTCTTTGAATCTTCTTTATCATGCTAAGAGGAGCAGGAAAAAGCAAAAAATTTCAGAATTGCACCTTGCAATGCGGAGAAATTACTGTTTGTGCATTTACAATATTCATTGATTTTTGCCATTGAAAAACGTCCAGAAATGATTGAAGCTACTGACTGAATGAAAGGAGCTGGCATCTCACTCTCTTTGAATCTTCTTTATCATGCTAAGAGGAGCAGGAAAAAGCAAAAAATTTCAGAATTGCACCTTGCAATGCGGAGAAATTACTGTTTGTGCATTTACAATATTCATTGATTTTTGCCATTGAAAAACGTCCAGAAATGATTGAAGCTACTGACTGAATGAAAGGAGCTGGCATCTCACTCTCTTTGAATCTTCTTTATCATGCTAAGAGGAGCAGGAAAAAGCAAAAAATTTCAGAATTGCACCTTGCAATGCGGAGAAATTACTGTTTGTGCATTTACAATATTCATTGATTTTTGCCATTGAAAAACATCCAGAAATGATTGAAGCTACTGACTGAATGAAAGGAGCTGGCATCTCACTCTCTTTGAATCTTCTTTATCATGCTAAGAGGAGCAGGAAAAAGCAAAAAATTTCAGAATTGCACCTTGCAATGCGGAGAAATTACTGTTTGTGCATTTACAATATTCATTGATTTTTGCCATTGTTAAACATCATGTTATTCATATACCAGAAATGATTGAAGCTACTGACTGAATGAAAGGAGCTGGCATCTCACTCTCTTTGAATCTTCTTTATCATGCTAAGAGGAGCAGGAAAAAGCAAAAAATTTCAGAATTGCACCTTGCAATGCGGAGAAATTACTGTTTGTGCATTTACAATATTCATTGATTTTTGCCATTGAAAAACGTCCAGAAATGTTTGAAGCTACTGACTGAATGAAAGGAGCTGGCATCTCACTCTCTTTGAATCTTCTTTATCATGCTAAGAGGAGCAGGAAAAAGCAAAAAATTTCAGAATTGCACCTTGCAATGCGGAGAAATTACTGTTTGTGCATTTACAATATTCATTGATTTTTGCCATTGAAAAACATCATGTTATTCATATACCAGAAATGATTGAAGCTACTGACTGAATGAAAGGAGCTGGCATCTCACTCTCTTTGAATCTTCTTTATCATGCTAAGAGGAGCAGGAAAAAGCAAAAAATTTCAGAATTGCACCTTGCAATGCGGAGAAATTACTGTTTGTGCATTTACAATATTCATTGATTTTTGCCATTGAAAAACGTCCAGAAATGATTGAAGCTACTGACTGAATGAAAGGAGCTGGCATCTCACTCTCTTTGAATCTTCTTTATCATGCTAAGAGGAGCAGGAAAAAGCAAAAAATTTCAGAATTGCACCTTGCAATGCGGAGAAATTACTGTTTGTGCATTTACAATATTCATTGATTTTTGCCATTGAAAAACATCATGTTATTCATATACCAGAAATGATTGAAGCTACTGACTGAATGAAAGGAGCTGGCATCTCACTCTCTTTGAATCTTCTTTTTCATGCTAAGAGGAGCAGGAAAAAGTAAAAAATTTCAGAATTGCACCTTGCAATGCGGAGAAATTACTGTTTGTGCATTTACAATATTCATTGATTTTTGCCATTGAAAAACGTCCAGAAATGATTGAAGCTACTGACTGAATGAAAGGAGCTGGCATCTCAGTCTCTTTGAATCTTCTTTATCATGCTAAGAGGAGCAGGAAAAAGCAAAAAATTTCAGAATTGCACCTTGCAATGCGGAGAAATTACTGCTTGTGCATTTACAATATTCATTGATTTTTGCCATTGAAAAACGTCCAGAAATGATTGAAGCTACTGACTGAATGAAAGGAGCTGGCATCTCACTCTCTTTGAATCTTCTTTATCATGCTAAGAGGAGCAGGAAAAAGCAAAAAATTTCAGAATTGCACCTTGCAATACGGAGAAATTACTGTTTGTGCATTTACAATATTCATTGATTTTTGCCATTGAAAAACGTCCAGAAATGATTGAAGCTACTGACTGAATGAAAGGAGCTGGCATCTCACTCTGTTTGAATCTTCTTTATCATGCTAAGAGGAGCAGGAAAAAGCAAAAAATTTCAGAATTGCACCTTGCAATGCGGAGAAATTACTGTTTGTGCATTTACAATATTCATTGATTTTTGCCATTGAAAAACGTCCAGAAATGATTGAAGCTACTGACTGAATGAAAGGAGCTGGCATCTCACTCTCTTTGAATCTTCTTTATCATGCTAAGAGGAGCAGGAAAAAGCAAAAAATTTCAGAATTGCACCTTGCAATGCGGAGAAATTACTGTTTGTGCATTTACAATATTCATTGATTTTTGCCGTTGAAAAACGTCCAGAAATGATTGAAGCTACTGACTGAATGAAAGGAGCTGGCATCTCACTCTCTTTGAATCTTCTTTATCATGCTAAGAGGAGCAGGAAAAAGCAAAAAATTTCAGAATTGCACCTTGCAATGCGGAGAAATTACTGTTTGTGCATTTACAATATTCATTGATTTTTGCCATTGAAAAACATCCAGAAATGATTGAAGCTACTGACTGAATGAAAGGAGCTGGCATCTCACTCTCTTTGAATCTTCTTTATCATGCTAAGAGGAGCAGGAAAAAGCAAAAAATTTCAGAATTGCACCTTGCAATGCGGAGAAATTACTGTTTGTGCATTTACAATATTCATTGATTTTTGCCATTGTTAAACATCATGTTATTCATATACCAGAAATGATTGAAGCTACTGACTGAATGAAAGGAGCTGGCATCTCACTCTCTTTGAATCTTCTTTATCATGCTAAGAGGAGCAGGAAAAAGCAAAAAATTTCAGAATTGCACCTTGCAATGCGGAGAAATTACTGTTTGTGCATTTACAATATTCATTGATTTTTGCCATTGAAAAACGTCCAGAAATGTTTGAAGCTACTGACTGAATGAAAGGAGCTGGCATCTCACTCTCTTTGAATCTTCTTTATCATGCTAAGAGGAGCAGGAAAAAGCAAAAAATTTCAGAATTGCACCTTGCAATGCGGAGAAATTACTGTTTGTGCATTTACAATATTCATTGATTTTTGCCATTGAAAAACGTCCAGAAATGATTGAAGCTACTGACTGAATGAAAGGAGCTGGCATCTCACTCTCTTTGAATCTTCTTTATCATGCTAAGAGGAGCAGGAAAATGCAAAAAATTTCAGAATTGCTCCTTGCAATGCGGAGAAATTACTGTTTGTGCATTTACAATATTCATTGATTTTTGCCATTGAAAAACATCATGTTATTCATATACCAGAAATGTTTGAAGCTACTGACTGAATGAAAGGAGCTGGCATGTCACTCTCTTTGAATCTTCTTTATCATGCTAAAAGGAGCAGGAAAAAGCAAAAAATTTCAGAATTGCACCTTGCAATGCGGAGAAATTACTGTTTGTGCATTTACAATATTCATTGATTTTTGCCATTGAAAAACGTCCAGAAATGATTGAAGCTACTGACTGAATGAAAGGAGCTGGCATCTCACTCTCTTTGAATCTTCTTTATCATGCTAAGAGGAGCAGGAAAAAGCAAAAAATTTCAGAATTGCACCTTGCAATGCGGAGAAATTACTGTTTGTGCATTTACAATATTCATTGATTTTTGCCATTGAAAAACATCATGTTATTCATATACCAGAAATGATTGAAGCTACTGACTGAATGAAAGGAGCTGGCATCTCACTCTCTTTGAATCTTCTTTATCATGCTAAGAGGAGCAGGAAAAAGCAAAAAATTTCAGAATTGCACCTTGCAATGCGGAGAAATTACTGTTTGTGCATTTACAATATTCATTGATTTTTGCCATTGAAAAACGTCCAGAAATGATTGAAGCTACTGACTGAATGAAAGGAGCTGGCATCTCACTCTCTTTGAATCTTCTTTATCATGCTAAGAGGAGCAGGAAAAAGCAAAAAATTTCAGAATTGCACCTTGCAATGCGGAGAAATTACTGTTTGTGCATTTACAATATTCATTGATTTTTGCCATTGAAAAACATCATGTTATTCATATACCAGAAATGTTTGAAGCTACTGACTGAATGAAAGGAGCTGGCATCTCACTCTCTTTGAATCTTCTTTATCATGCTAAGAGGAGCAGGAAAAAGCAAAAAATTTCAGAATTGCACCTTGCAATGCGGAGAAATTACTGTTTGTGCATTTACAATATTCATTGATTTTTGCCATTGAAAAACGTCCAGAAATGATTGAAGCTACTGACTGAATGAAAGGAGCTGGCATCTCACTCTCTTTGAATCTTCTTTATCATGCTAAGAGGAGCAGGAAAAGGCAAAAAATTTCAGAATTGCACCTTGCAATGCGGAGAAATTACTGTTTGTGCATTTACAATATTCATTGATTTTTGCCATTGAAAAACATCATGTTATTCATATACCAGAAATGTTTGAAGCTACTGACTGAATGAAAGGAGCTGGCATCTCACTCTCTTTGAATCTTCTTTATCATGCTAAGAGGAGCAGGAAAAAGCAAAAAATTTCAGAATTGCACCTTGCAATGCGAATAAATTACTGTTTGTGCATTTACAATATTCATTGATTTTTGCCATTGAAAAACATCATGTTATTCATATACCAGAAATGATTGAAGCTACTGACTGAATGAAAGGAGCTGGCATCTCACTCTCTTTGAATCTTCTTTATCATGCTAAGAGGAGCAGGAAAAAGCAAAAAATTTCAGAATTGCACCTTGCAATGCGGAGAAATTACTGTTTGTGCATTTACAATATTCATTGATTTTTGCCATTGAAAAACATCATGTTATTCATATACCAGAAATGATTGAAGCTACTGACTGAATGAAAGGAGCTGGCATCTCACTCTCTTTGAATCTTCTTTATCATGCTAAGAGGAGCAGGAAAAAGCAAAAAATTTCAGAATTGCACCTCGCAATGCGGAGAAATTACTGTTTGTGCATTTACAATATTCATTGATTTTTGCCATTGAAAAACGTCCAGAAATGATTGAAGCAACTGACTGAATGAAAGGAGCTGGCATCTCACTCTCTTTGAATCTTCTTTATCATGCTAAGAGGAGCAGGAAAAAGCAAAAAATTTCAGAATTGCACCTTGCAATGCGGAGAAATTGTTGTTTGTGCATTTACAAAATTCATTGATTTTTGCCATTGAAAAACATCATGTTATTCATATACCAGAAATGTTTGAAGCTACTGACTGAATGAAAGGAGCTGGCATCTCACTCTCTTTGAATCTTCTTTATCATGCTAAGAGGAGCAGGAAAAAGCAAAAAATTTCAGAATTGCACCTTGCAATGCGGAGAAATTACTGTTTGTGCATTTACAATATTCATTGATTTTTGCCATTGAAAAACGTCCAGAAATGATTGAAGCTACTGACTGAATGAAAGGAGCTGGCATCTCACTCTCTTTGAATCTTCTTTATCATGCTAAGAGGAGCAGGAAAAAGCAAAAAATTTCAGAATTGCACCTTGCAATGCGGAGAAATTACTGTTTGTGCATTTACAATATACATTGATTTTTGCCATTGAAAAACGTCCAGAAATGATTGAAGCTACTGACTGAATGAAAGGAGCTGGCATCTCACTCTCTTTGAATCTTCTTTATCATGCTAAGAGGAGCAGGAAAAAGCAAAAAATTTCAGAATTGCACCTTGCAATGCGGAGAAATTACTGTTTGTGCATTTACAATATACATTGATTTTTGCCATTGAAAAACGTCCAGAAATGATTGAAGCTACTGACTGAATGAAAGGAGCTGGCATCTCACTCTCTTTGAATCTTCTTTATCATGCTAAGAGGAGCAGGAAAAAGCAAAAAATTTCAGAATTGCACCTTGCAATGCGGAGAAATTACTGTTTGTGCATTTACAATATTCATTGATTTTTGCCATTGAAAAACGTCCAGAAATGATTGAAGCTACTGACTGAATGAAAGGAGCTGGCATCTCACTCTCTTTGAATCTTCTTTATCATGCTAAGAGGAGCAGGAAAAAGCAAAAAATTTCAGAATTGCACCTTGCAATGCGGAGAAATTACTGTTTGTGCATTTACAATATTCATTGATTTTTGCCATTGAAAAACGTCCAGAAATGATTGAACCTACCGACTGAATGAAAGGAGCTGGCATCTCACTCTCTTTGAATCTTCTTTACCATGCTAAGAGGAGCAGGAAAAAGCAAAAAATTTCAGAATTGCACCTTGCAATGCGGAGAAATTACTGTTTGTGCATTTACAATATTCATTGATTTTTGCCGTTGAAAAACGTCCAGAAATGATTGAAGCTACTGACTGAATGAAAGGAGCTGGCATCTCACTCTCTTTGAATCTTCTTTATCATGCTAAGAGGAGCAGGAAAAAGCAAAAAATTTCAGAATTGCACCTTGCAATGCGGAGAAATTACTGTTTGTGCATTTACAATATTCATTGATTTTTGCCATTGAAAAACATCATGTTATTCATATACCAAAAATGATTGAAGCTACTGAGTGAATGAAAGGAGCTGGCATCTCACTCTCTTTGAATCTTCTTTATCATGCTAAGAGGAGCAGGAAAAAGCAAAAAATTTCAGAATTGCACCTTGCAATGCGGAGAAATTACTGTTTGTGCATTTACAATATTCATTGATTTTTGCCATTGAAAAACATCATGTTATTCATATACCAGAAATGTTTGAAGCTACTGACTGAATGAAAGGAGCTGGCATGTCACTCTCTTTGAATCTTCTTTATCATGCTAAGAGGAGCAGGAAAAAGCAAAAAATTTCAGAATTGCACCTTGCAATGCGGAGAAATTACTGTTTGTGCATTTACAATATTCATTGATTTTTGCCATTGAAAAACGTCCAGAAATGATTGAAGCTACTGACTGAATGAAAGGAGCTGGCATCTCACTCTCTTTGAATCTTCTTTATCATGCTAAGAGGAGCAGGAAAAAGCAAAAAATTTCAGAATTGCACCTTGCAATGCGGAGAAATTACTGTTTGTGCATTTACAATATTCATTGATTTTTGCCATTGAAAAACATCATGTTATTCATATACCAGAAATGATTGAAGCTACTGACTGAATGAAAGGAGCTGGCATCTCACTCTCTTTGACTCTTCTTTATCATGCTAAGAGGAGCAGGAAAAAGCAAAAAATTTCAGAATTGCACCTTGCAATGCGGAGAAATTACTGTTTGTGCATTTACAATATTCATTGATTTTTGCCATTGAAAAACGTCCAGAAATGATTGAAGCTACTGACTGAATGAAAGGAGCTGGCATCTCACTCTCTTTGAATCTTCTTTATCATGCTAAGAGGAGCAGGAAAAAGCAAAAAATTTCAGAATTGCACCTTGCAATGCGGAGAAATTACTGTTTGTGCATTTACAATATTCATTGATTTTTGCCATTGAAAAACATCATGTTATTCATATACCAGAAATGTTTGAAGCTACTGACTGAATGAAAGGAGCTGGAATCTCACTCTCTTTGAATCTTCTTTATCATGCTAAGAGGAGCAGGAAAAAGCAAAAAATTTCAGAATTGCACCTTGCAATGCGGAGAAATTACTGTTTGTGCATTTACAATATTCATTGATTTTTGCCATTGAAAAACGTCCAGAAATGATTGAAGCTACTGACTGAATGAAAGGAGCTGGCATCTCACTCTCTTTGAATCTTCTTTATCATGCTAAGAGGAGCAGGAAAAGGCAAAAAATTTCAGAATTGCACCTTGCAATGCGGAGAAATTACTGTTTGTGCATTTACAATATTCATTGATTTTTGCCATTGAAAAACATCATGTTATTCATATACCAGAAATGTTTGAAGCTACTGACTGAATGAAAGGAGCTGGCATCTCACTCTCTTTGAATCTTCTTTATCATGCTAAGAGGAGCAGGAAAAACCAAAAAATTTCAGAATTGCACCTTGCAATGCGAATAAATTACTGTTTGTGCATTTACAATATTCATTGATTTTTGCCATTGAAAAACATCATGTTATTCATATACCAGAAATGATTGAAGCTACTGACTGAATGAAAGGAGCTGGCATCTCACTCTCTTTGAATCTTCTTTATCATGCTAAGAGGAGCAGGAAAAAGCAAAACATTTCAGAATTGCACCTTGCAATGCGGAGAAATTACTGTTTGTGCATTTACAATATTCATTGATTTTTGCCATTGAAAAACATCATGTTATTCACATACCAGAAATGATTGAAGCTACTGACTGAATGAAAGGAGCTGGCATCTCACTCTCTTTGAATCTTCTTTATCATGCTAAGAGGAGCAGGAAAAAGCAAAAAATTTCAGAATTGCACATCGCAATGCGGAGAAATTACTGTTTGTGCATTTACAATATTCATTGATTTTTGCCATTGAAAAACGTCCAGAAATGATTGAAGCTACTGACTGAATGAAAGGAGCTGGCATCTCACTCTCTTTGAATCTTCTTTATCATGCTAAGAGGAGCAGGAAAAAGCAAAAAATTTCAGAATTGCACCTTGCAATGCGGAGAAATTGCTGTTTGTGCATTTACAAAATTCATTGATTTTTGCCATTGAAAAACATCATGTTATTCATATACCAGAAATGTTTGAAGCTACTGACTGAATGAAAGGAGCTGGCATCTCACTCTCTTTGAATCTTCTTTATCATGCTAAGAGGAGCAGGAAAAAGCAAAAAATTTCAGAATTGCACCTTGCAATGCGGAGAAATTACTGTTTGTGCATTTACAATATTCATTGATTTTTGCCATTGAAAAACGTCCAGAAATGATTGAAGCTACTGACTGAATGAAAGGAGCTGGCATCTCACTCTCTTTGAATCTTCTTTATCATGCTAAGAGGAGCAGGAAAAAGCAAAAAATTTCAGAATTGCACCTTGCAATGCGGAGAAATTACTGTTTGTGCATTTACAATATACATTGATTTTTGCCATTGAAAAACGTCCAGAAATGATTGAAGCTACTGACTGAATGAAAGGAGCTGGCATCTCAGTCTCTTTGAATCTTCTTTATCATGCTAAGAGGAGCAGGAAAAAGCAAAAAATTTCAGAATTGCACCTTGCAATGCGGAGAAATTACTGTTTGTGCATTTACAATATTCATTGATTTTTGCCGTTGAAAAAAGTCCAGAAATGATTGAAGCTACTGACTGAATGAAAGGAGCTGGCATCTCACTCTCTTTGAATCTTCTTTATCATGCTAAGAGGAGCAGGAAAAAGCAAAAAATTTCAGAATTGCACCTTGCAATGCGGAGAAATTACTGTTTGTGCATTTACAATATTCATTGATTTTTGCCATTGAAAAACATCATGTTATTCATATACCAGAAATGATTGAAGCTACTGACTGAATGAAAGGAGCTGGCATCTCACTCTCTTTGAATCTTCTTTATCATGCTAAGAGGAGCAGGAAAAAGCAAGAAATTTCAGAATTGCACCTTGCAATGCGGAGAAATTACTGTTTGTGCATTTACAATATTCATTGATTTTTGCCATTGAAAAACATCATGTTATTCATATACCAGAAATGTTTGAAGCTACTGACTGAATGAAAGGAGCTGGCATCTCACTCTCTTTGAATCTTCTTTATCATGCTAAGAGGAGCAGGAAAAAGCAAAAAATTTCAGAATTGCACCTTGCAATGTGGAGAAATTACTGTTTGTGCATTTACAATATTCATTGATTTTTACCATTGAAAAACGTCCAGAAATGATTGAAGCTACTGACTGAATGAAAGTAGCTGCCATCTCACTCTCTTTGAATCTTTTTTATCATGCTAAGAGGAGCAGGAAAAAGCAAAAAATTTCAGACTTGCACCTTGCAATGCGGAGAAATTACTGTTTGTGCATTTACAATATTCATTGATTTTTGCCATTGAAAAACATCATGTTATTCATATACCAGAAATGTTTGAAGCTACTGACTGAATGAAAGGAGCTGGCATCTTACTCTCTTTGAATCTTCTTTATCATGCTAAGAGGAGCAGGAAAAAGCAAAAAATTTCAGAATTGCACCTTGCAATGCGGAGAAATTACTTTTTGTGCATTTACAATATTCATTGATTTTTGCCATTGAAAAACGTCCAGAAATGATTGAAGCTACTGACTGAATGAAAGGAGCTGGCATCTCACTCTCTTTGAATCTTCTTTATCATGCTAAGAGGAGCAGGAAAAAGCAAAAAATTTCAGAATTGCACCTTGCAATGCGGAGAAATTACTGTTTGTGCATTTACAATATTCATTGATTTTTGCCATTGAAAAACGTCCAGAAATGATTGAAGCTACTGACTGAATGAAAGGAGCTGGCATCTCACTCTCTTTGAATCTTCTTTATCATGCTAAGAGGAGCAGGAAAAAGCAAAAAATTTCAGAATTGCACCTTGCAATGCGGAGAAATTACTGTTTGTGCATTTACAATATTCATTGATTTTTGCCATTGAAAAACATGTAATTCATATACCAGAAATGTTTGAAGCTACTGACTGAATGAAAGGAGCTGGCACCTCACTCTCTTTGATTCTTCTTTATCATGCTAAGAGGAGCGGGAAAAAGCAAAAAATTTCAGAATTGCACCTTGCAATGCGGAGTAATTACTGTTTGTGCATTTACAATATTCATTGATTTTTGCCATTGAAAAACGTCCAGAAATGATTGAAGGTACTGACTGAATGAAAGGAGCTGGCATCTCACTCTCTTTGAATCTTCTTTATCATGCTAAGAGGAGCAGGAAAAAGCAAAAAATTTCAGAATTGCACCTTGCAATGCGGAGAAATTACTGTTTGTGCATTTACAATATTCATTGATTTTTGCCATTGAAAAACGTCATGTTATTCATATACCAGAAATGTTTGAAGCTACTGACTGAATGAAAGGAGCTGGCATCTCACTCTCTTTGAATCTTCTTTATCATGCTAAGAGGAGCAGGAAAAAGCAAAAAATTTCAGAATTGCACCTTGCAATGTGGAGAAATTACTGTTTGTGCATTTACAATATTCATTGATTTTTACCATTGAAAAACGTCCAGAAATGATTGAAGCTACTGACTGAATGAAAGTAGCTGCCATCTCACTCTCTTTGAATCTTTTTTATCATGCTAAGAGGAGCAGGAAAAAGCAAAAAATTTCAGACTTGCACCTTGCAATGCGGAGAAATTACTGTTTGTGCATTTACAATATTCATTGATTTTTGCCATTGAAAAACATCATGTTATTCATATACCAGAAATGTTTGAAGCTACTGACTGAATGAAAGGAGCTGGCATCTCACTCTCTTTGAATCTTCTTTATCATGCTAAGAGGAGCAGGAAAAAGCAAAAAATTTCAGAATTGCACCTTGCAATGCGGAGAAATTACTTTTTGTGCATTTACAATATTCATTGATTTTTGCCATTGAAAAACGTCCAGAAATGATTGAAGCTACTGACTGAATGAAAGGAGCTGGCATCTCACTCTCTTTGAATCTTCTTTATCATGCTAAGAGGAGCAGGAAAAAGCAAAAAATTTCAGAATTGCACCTTGCAATGCGGAGAAATTACTGTTTGTGCATTTACAATATTCATTGATTTTTGCCATTGAAAAACGTCCAGAAATGATTGAAGCTACTGACTGAATGAAAGGAGCTGGCATCTCACTCTCTTTGAATCTTCTTTATCATGCTAAGAGGAGCAGGAAAAAGCAAAAAATTTCAGAATTGCACCTTGCAATGCGGAGAAATTACTGTTTGTGCATTTACAATATTCATTGATTTTTGCCATTGAAAAACATGTAATTCATATACCAGAAATGTTTGAAGCTACTGACTGAATGAAAGGAGCTGGCACCTCACTCTCTTTGATTCTTCTTTATCATGCTAAGAGGAGCGGGAAAAAGCAAAAAATTTCAGAATTGCACCTTGCAATGCGGAGAAATTACTGTTTGTGCATTTACAATATTCATTGATTTTTGCCATTGAAAAACGTCCAGAAATGATTGAAGGTACTGACTGAATGAAAGGAGCTGGCATCTCACTCTCTTTGAATCTTCTTTATCATGCTAAGAGGAGCAGGAAAAAGCAAAAAATTTCAGAATTGCACCTTGCAATGCGGAGAAATTACTGTTTGTGCATTTACAATATTCATTGATTTTTGCCATTGAAAAACGTCCAGAAATGATTGAAGCTACTGACTGAATGAAAGGAGCTGGCATCTCACTCTCTTTGAATCTTCTTTATCATGCTAAGAGGAGCAGGAAAAAGCAAAAAATTTCAGAATTGCACCTTGCAATGCGGAGAAATTACAGTTTGTGCATTTACAATATTCATTGATTTTTGCCATTGAGAAACGTCCAGAAATGATTGAAGCTACTGACTGAATGAAAGGAGCTGGCATCTCACTCTCTTTGAATCTTCTTTATCATGCTAAGAGGAACAGGAAAAAGCAAAAAATTTCAGAATTGCACCTTGCAATGCGGAGAAATTACTGTTTGTGCATTTACAATATTCATTGATTTTTGCCATTGAAAAACATCATGTTATTTATATACCAGAAATGTTTGAAGCTACTGACTGAATGAAAGGAGCTGGCATCTCACTCTCTTTGAATCTTCTTTATCATGCTAAGAGGAGCAGGAAAAAGCAAAAAATTTCAGAATTGCACCTTGCAATGTGGAGAAATTACTGTTTGTGCATTTACAATATTCATTGATTTTTACCATTGAAAAACGTCCAGAAATGATTGAAGCTACTGACTGAATGAAAGTAGCTGGCATCTCACTCTCTTTGAATTTTCTTTATCATGCTAAGAGGAGCAGGAAAAAGCAAAAAATTTCAGACTTGCACCTTGCAATGCGGAGAAATTACTGTTTGTGCATTTACAATATTCATTGATTTTTGCCATTGAAAAACATCATGTTATTCATATACCAGAAATGTTTGAAGCTACTGACTGAATGAAAGGAGCTGGCATCTCACTCTCTTTGAATCTTCTTTATCATGCTAAGAGGAGCAGGAAAAAGCAAAAAATTTCAGAATTGCACCTTGCAATGCGGAGAAATTACTGTTTGTGCATTTACAATATTCATTGATTTTTGCCATTGAAAAACATCATGTTATTCATATACAAGAAATGTTTGAAGCTACTGACTGAATGAAAGGAGCTGGCATCTCAATCTCTTTGAATCTTCTTTATCATGCTAAGAGGAGCAGGAAAAAGCAAAAAATTTCAGAATTGCACCTTGCAATGTGGAGAAATTACTGTTTGTGCATTTACAATATTCATTGATTTTTACCATTGAAAAACGTCCAGAAATGATTGAAGCTACTGACTGAATGAAAGTAGCTGGCATCTCACTCTCTTTGAATCTTCTTTATCATGCTAAGAGGAGCAGGAAAAAGCAAAAAATTTCAGACTTGCACCTTGCAATGCGGAGAAATTACTATTTGTGCATTTACAATATTCATTGATTTTTGCCATTGAAAAACATCATGTTATTCATATACCAGAAATGTTTGAAGCTACTGACTGAATGAAAGGAGCTGGCATCTCACTCTCTTTGAATCTTCTTTATCATGCTAAGAGGAGCAGGAAAAAGCAAAAAATTTCAGAATTGCACCTTGCAATGCGGAGAAATTACTGTTTGTGCATTTACAATATTCATTGATTTTTGCCATTGAAAAACATCATGTTATTCATATACCAGAAATGTTTGAAGCTACTGACTGAATGAAAGGAGCTGACATCTCACTCTCTTTGAATCTTCTTTATCATGCTAAGAGGAGCAGGAAAAAGCAAAAAATTTCAGAATTGCACCTTGCAATGCGGAGAAATTACTGTTTGTGCATTTACAATATTCATTGATTTTTGCCATTGAAAAATGTCCAGAAATGATTGAAGCTACTGACTGAATGAAAGGAGCTGGCATCTCACTCTCTTTGAATCATGCTAAGAGGAGCAGGAAAAAGCAAAAAATTTCAGAATTGCACCTTGCAATGCGGAGAAATTACTGTTTGTGCATTTACAATATTCATTGATTTTTGCCATTGAAAAACGTCCAGAAATGATTGAAGCTACTGACTGAATGAAAGGAGCTGGCATCTCACTCTCTTTGAATCTTCTTTATCATGCTAAGAGGAGCAGGAAAAAGCAAAAAATTTCAGAATTGCACCTTGCAATGCGGAGAAATTACTGTTTGTGCATTTACAATATTCATTGATTTTTGCCATTGAAAAACATCATGTTATTCATATACCAGAAATGTTTGAAGCTACTGACTGAATGAAAGGAGCTGGCATCTCACTCTCTTTGAATCTTCTTTATCATACTAAGAGGAGCAGGAAAAAGCAAAAAATTTCAGAATTGCACCTTCAATGCGGAGAAATTACTGTTTGTGCATTTACAATATTCATTGATTTTTGCCATTGAAAAACGTCCAGAAATGATTGAAGCTACTGACTGAATGAAAGGAGCTGGCATCTCACTCTCTTTGAATCTTCTTTATCATGCTAAGAGGAGCAGGAAAAAGCAAAAAATTTCAGAATTGCACCTTGCAATGCGGAGAAATTACTGTTTGTGCATTTACAATATTCATTAATTTTTGCCATTGAAAAACATCATGTTATTCATATACCAGAAATGATTGAAGCTACTGACTGAATGAAAGGAGCTGGCATCTCACTCTCTTTGAATCTTCTTTATCATGCTAAGAGGAGCAGGAAAAAGCAAAAAATTTCAGAATTGCACCTTGCAATGCGGAGAAATTACTGTTTGTGCATTTACAATATTCATTGATTTTTGCCAATGAAAAACATCATGTTATTCATATACCAGAAATGTTTGAAGCTACTGACTGAATGAAAGGAGCTGGCATCTCACTCTCTTTGAATCTTCTTTATCATACTAAGAGGAGCAGGAAAAAGCAAAAAATTTCAGAATTGCACCTTGCAATGCGGAGAAATTACTGTTTGTGCATTTACAATATTCATTGATTTTTGCCATTGAAAAACGTCCAGAAATGATTGAAGCTACTGACTGAATGAAAGGAGCTGGCATCTCACTCTCTTTGAATCTTCTTTATCATGCTAAGAGGAGCAGGAAAAAGCAAAAAATTTCAGAATTGCACCTTGCAATGCGGAGAAATTACTGTTTGTGCATTTACAATATTCATTGATTTTTGCCATTGAAAAACGTCCAGAAATGATTGAAGCTACTGACTGAATGAAAGGAGCTGGCATCTCAGTCTCTTTGAATCTTCTTTATCATGCTAAGAGGAGCAGGAAAAAGCAAAAAATTTCAGAATTGCACCTTGCAATGCGGAGAAATTACTGTTTGTGCATTTACAATATTCATTGATTTTTGCCATTGAAAAACGTCCAGAAATGATTGAAGCTACTGACTGAATGAAAGGAGCTGGCATCTCAGTCTCTTTGAATCTTCTTTATCATGCTAAGAGGAGCAGGAAAAAGCAAAAAATTTCAGAATTGCACCTTGCAATGCGGAGAAATTACTGTTTGTGCATCTACAATATTCATTGATTTTTGCCGTTGAAAAACGTCCAGAAATGATTGAAGCTACTGACTGAATGAAAGGAGCTGGCATCTCACTCTCTTTGAGTCTTCTTTACCATGCTAAGAGGAGCAGGAAAAAGCAAAAAATTTCAGAATTGCACCTTGCAATGCGGAGAAATTACTGTTTGTGCATTTACAATATTCATTGATTTTTGCCATTGAAAAACGTCCAGAAATGATTGAAGCTACTGACTGAATGAAAGGAGCTGGAATCTCACTCTCTTTGAATCTTCTTTATCATGCTAAGAGGAGCAGGAAAAAGCAAAAAATTTCAGAATTGCACCTTGCAATGCGGAGAAATTACTGTTTGTGCATTTACAATATTCATTAATTTTTGCCATTGAAAAACATCATGTTATTCATATACCAGAAATGATTGAAGCTACTGACTGAATGAAAGGAGCTGGCATCTCACTCTCTTTGAATCTTCTTTATCATGCTAAGAGGAGCAGGAAAAAGCAAAAAATTTCAGAATTGCACCTTGCAATGCGGAGAAATTACTGTTTGTGCATTTACAATATTCATTGATTTTTGCCATTGAAAAACGTCCAGAAATGATTGAAGCTACTGACTGAATGAAAGGAGCTGGCATCTCACTCTCTTTGAATCTTCTTTATCATGCTAAGAGGAGCAGGAAAAAGCAAAAAATTTCAGAATTGCACCTTGCAATGCGGAGAAATTACTGTTTGTGCATTTACAATATTCATTGATTTTTGCCATTGAAAAACGTCCAGAAATGATTGAAGCTACTGACTGAATGAAAGGAGCTGGCATCTCACTCTCTTTGAATCTTCTTTATCATGCTAAGAGGAGCAGGAAAAAGCAAAAAATTTCAGAATTGCACCTTGCAATGCGGAGAAATTACTGTTTGTGCATTTACAATTTTCATTGATTTTTGCCGCCATTGAAAAACATCATGTTATTCATATACCAGAAATGTTTGAAGCTACTGACTGAATGAAAGGAGCTGGCATCTCACTCTCTTTGAATCTTCTTTATCATGCTAAGAGGAGCAGGAAAAAGCAAAAAATTTCAGAATTGCACCTTGCAATGCGAAGAAATTACTGTTTGTGCATTTACAATATTCATTGATTTTTGCCATTGAAAAACATCATGTTATTCATATACCAGAAATGTTTGATGCTACTGACTGAATGAAAGGAGCTGGCATCTCACTCTCTTTGAATCTTCTTTATCATGCTAAGAGGAGCAGGAAAAAGCAAAAAATTTCAGAATTGCACCTTGCAATGCGGAGAAATTACTGTTTGTGCATTTACAATATTCATTGATTTTTGCCATTGAAAAACGTCCAGAAATGATTGAAGCTACTGACTGAATGAAAGGAGCTGGCATCTCACTCTCTTTGAATCTTCTTTATCATGCTAAGAGGAGCAGGAAAAAGCAAAAAATTTCAGAATTGCACCTTGCAATGCGGAGAAATTACTGTTTGTGCATTTACAATATTCATTGATTTTTGCCATTGAAAAACATCCAGAAATGATTGAAGCTACTGACTGAATGAAAGGAGCTGGCATCTCACTCTCTTTGAATCTTCTTTATCATGCTAAGAGGAGCAGGAAAAAGCAAAAAATTTCAGAATTGCACCTTGCAATGCGGAGAAATTACTGTTTGTGCATTTACAATATTCATTGATTTTTGCCATTGAAAAACGTCCAGAAATGATTGAAGCTACTGACTGAATGAAAGGAGCTGGCATCTCAGTCTCTTTGAATCTTCTTTATCATGCTAAGAGGAGCAGGAAAAAGCAAAAAATTTCAGAATTGCACCTTGCAATGCGGAGAAATTACTGTTTGTGCATCTACAATATTCATTGATTTTTGCCGTTGAAAAACGTCCAGAAATGATTGAAGCTACTGACTGAATGAAAGGAGCTGGCATCTCACTCTCTTTGAGTCTTCTTTACCATGCTAAGAGGAGCAGGAAAAAGCAAAAAATTTCAGAATTGCACCTTGCAATGCGGAGAAATTACTGTTTGTGCATTTACAATATTCATTGATTTTTGCCATTGAAAAACGTCCAGAAATGATTGAAGCTACTGACTGAATGAAAGGAGCTGGCATCTCACTCTCTTTGAATCTTCTTTATCATGCTAAGAGGAGCAGGAAAAAGCAAAAAATTTCAGAATTGCACCTTGCAATGCGGAGAAATTACTGTTTGTGCATTTACAATATTCATTGATTTTTGCCATTGAAAAACATCATGTTATTCATATACCAGAAATGATTGAAGCTACTGACTGAATGAAAGGAGCTGGCATCTCACTCTCTTTGAATCTTCTTTATCATGCTAAGAGGAGCAGGAAAAAGCAAAAAATTTCAGAATTGCACCTTGCAATGCGGAGAAATTACTGTTTGTGCATTTACAATATTCATTGATTTTTGCCATTGAAAAACGTCCAGAAATGATTGAAGCTACTGACTGAATGAAAGGAGCTGGCATCTCACTCTCTTTGAATCTTCTTTATCATGCTAAGAGGAGCAGGAAAAAGCAAAAAATTTCAGAATTGCACCTTGCAATGCGGAGAAATTACTGTTTGTGCATTTACAATATTCATTGATTTTTGCCATTGAAAAACGTCCAGAAATGATTGAAGCTACTGACTGAATGAAAGGAGCTCTCATCTCACTCTCTTTGAATCTTCTTTATCATGCTAAGAGGAGCATTAAAAAGCAAAAAATTTCAGAATTGCACCTTGCAATGCGGAGAAATTACTGTTTGTGCATTTACAATATTCATTGATTTTTGCCATTGAAAAACATCATGTTATTCATATACCAGAAATGTTTGAAGCTACTGACTGAATGAAAGGAGCTGGCATCTCACTCTCTTTGAATCTTCTTTATCATGCTAAGAGGAGCAGGAAAAAGCAAAAAATTTCAGAATTGCACCTTCAATGCGGAGAAATTACTGTTTGTGCATTTACAATATTCATTGATTTTTGCCATTGAAAAACGTCCAGAAATGATTGAAGCTACTGACTGAATGAAAGGAGCTGGCATCTCACTCTCTTTGAATCTTCTTTATCATGCTAAGAGGAGCAGGAAAAAGCAAAAAATTTCAGAATTGCACCTTGCAATGCGGAGAAATTACTGTTTGTGCATTTACAATATTCATTAATTTTTGCCATTGAAAAACATCATGTTATTCATATACCAGAAATGATTGAAGCTACTGACTGAATGAAAGGAGCTGGCATCTCACTCTCTTTGAATCTTCTTTATCATGCTAAGAGGAGCAGGAAAAAGCAAAAAATTTCAGAATTGCACCGTGCAATGCGGAGAAATTACTGTTTGTGCATTTACAATATTCATTGATTTTTGCCATTGAAAAACATCATGTTATTCATATACCAGAAATGTTTGAAGCTACTGACTGAATTAAAGGAGCTGGCATCTCACTCTCTTTGAATCTTCTTTATCATACTAAGAGGAGCAGGAAAAAGCAAAAAATTTCAGAATTGCACCTTGCAATGCGGAGAAATTACTGTTTGTGCATTTACAATATTCATTGATTTTTGCCATTGAAAAACGTCCAGAAATGATTGAAGCTACTGACTGAATGAAAGGAGCTGGCATCTCACTCTCTTTGATTCTTCTTTATCATGCTAAGAGGAGCAGGAAAAAGCAAAAAATTTCAGAATTGCACCTTGCAATGCGGAGAAATTACTGTTTGTGCATTTACAATATTCATTGATTTTTGCCATTGAAAAACATCATGTTATTCATATACCAGAAATGTTTGAAGCTACTGACTGAATGAAAGGAGCTGGCATCTCACTCTCTTTGAATCTTCTTTATCATGCTAAGAGGAGCAGGAAAAAGCAAAAAATTTCAGAATTGCACCTTCAATGCGGAGAAATTACTGTTTGTGCATTTACAATATTCATTGATTTTTGCCATTGAAAAACGTCCAGAAATGATTGAAGCTACTGACTGAATGAAAGGAGCTGGCATCTCACTCTCTTTGAATCTTCTTTATCATGCTAAGAGGAGCAGGAAAAAGCAAAAAATTTCAGAATTGCACCTTGCAATGCGGAGAAATTACTGTTTGTGCATTTACAATATTCATTAATTTTTGCCATTGAAAAACATCATGTTATTCATATACCAGAAATGATTGAAGCTACTGACTGAATGAAAGGAGCTGGCATCTCACTCTCTTTGAATCTTCTTTATCATGCTAAGAGGAGCAGGAAAAAGCAAAAAATTTCAGAATTGCACCTTGCAATGCGGAGAAATTACTGTTTGTGCATTTACAATATTCATTGATTTTTGCCATTGAAAAACATCATGTTATTCATATACCAGAAATGTTTGAAGCTACTGACTGAATGAAAGGAGCTGGCATCTCACTCTCTTTGAATCTTCTTTATCATACTAAGAGGAGCAGGAAAAAGCAAAAAATTTCAGAATTGCACCTTGCAATGCGGAGAAATTACTGTTTGTGCATTTACAATATTCATTGATTTTTGCCATTGAAAAACGTCCAGAAATGATTGAAGCTACTGACTGAATGAAAGGAGCTGGCATCTCACTCTCTTTGAATCTTCTTTATCATGCTAAGAGGAGCAGGAAAAAGCAAAAAATTTCAGAATTGCACCTTGCAATGCGGAGAAATTACTGTTTGTGCATTTACAATATTCATTGATTTTTGCCATTGAAAAACATCATGTTATTCATATACCAGAAATGTTTGAAGCTACTGACTGAATGAAAGGAGCTGGCATCTCACTCTCTTTGAATCTTCTTTATCATACTAAGAGGAGCAGGAAAAAGCAAAAAATTTCAGAATTGCACCTTCAATGCGGAGAAATTACTGTTTGTGCATTTACAATATTCATTGATTTTTGCCATTGAAAAACGTCCAGAAATGATTGAAGCTACTGACTGAATGAAAGGAGCTGGCATCTCACTCTCTTTGAATCTTCTTTATCATGCTAAGAGGAGCAGGAAAAAGCAAAAAATTTCAGAATTGCACCTTGCAATGCGGAGAAATTACTGTTTGTGCATTTACAATATTCATTAATTTTTGCCATTGAAAAACATCATGTTATTCATATACCAGAAATGATTGAAGCTACTGACTGAATGATAGGAGCTGGCATCTCACTCTCTTTGAATCTTCTTTATCATGCTAAGAGGAGCAGGAAAAAGCAAAAAATTTCAGAATTGCACCTTGCAATGCGGAGAAATTACTGTTTGTGCATTTACAATATTCATTGATTTTTGCCATTGAAAAACATCATGTTATTCATATACCAGAAATGATTGAAGCTACTGACTGAATGAAAGGAGCTGGCATCTCACTCTCTTTGAATCTTCTTTATCATGCTAAGAGGAGCAGGAAAAAGCAAAAAATTTCAGAATTGCACCTTGCAATGCGGAGAAATTACTGTTTGTGCATTTACAATATTCATTGATTTTTGCCTTTGAAAAACGTCCAGAAATGATTGAAGCTACTGACTGAATGAAAGGAGCTGGCATCTCACTCTCTTTGAATCTTCTTTATCATGCTAAGAGGAGCAGGAAAAAGCAAAAAATTTCAGAATTGCACCTTGCAATGCGGAGAAATTACTGTTTGTGCATTTACAATATTCATTGATTTTTGCCATTGAAAAACGTCCAGAAATGATTGAAGCTACTGACTGAATGAAAGGAGCTGGCATCTCACTCTCTTTGAATCTTCTTTATCATGCTAAGAGGAGCAGGAAAAAGCAAAAAATTTCAGAATTGCACCTTGCAATGCGGAGAAATTACTGTTTGTGCATTTACAATATTCATTGATTTTTGCCATTGAAAAACATCATGTTATTCATATACCAGAAATGTTTGAAGCTACTGACTGAATGAAAGGAGCTGGCATCTCACTCTCTTTGAATCTTCTTTATCATGCTAAGAGGAGCAGGAAAAAGCAAAAAATTTCAGAATTGCACCTTCAATGCGGAGAAATTACTGTTTGTGCATTTACAATATTCATTGATTTTTGCCATTGAAAAACGTCCAGAAATGATTGAAGCTACTGACTGAATGAAAGGAGCTGGCATCTCACTCTCTTTGAATCTTCTTTATCATGCTAAGAGGAGCAGGAAAAAGCAAAAAATTTCAGAATTGCACCTTGCAATGCGGAGAAATTACTGTTTGTGCATTTACAATATTCATTAATTTTTGCCATTGAAAAACATCATGTTATTCATATACCAGAAATGATTGAAGCTACTGACTGAATGAAAGGAGCTGGCATCTCACTCTCTTTGAATCTTCTTTATCATGCTAAGAGGAGCAGGAAAAAGCAAAAAATTTCAGAATTGCACCTTGCAATGCGGAGAAATTACTGTTTGTGCATTTACAATATTCATTGATTTTTGCCATTGAAAAACATCATGTTATTCATATACCAGAAATGTTTGAAGCTACTGACTGAATGAAAGAAGCTGGCATCTCACTCTCTTTGAATCTTCTTTATCATACTAAGAGGAGCAGGAAAAAGCAAAAATTTTCAGAATTGCACCTTGCAATGCGGAGAAATTACTGTTTGTGCATTTACAATATTCATTGATTTTTGCCATTAAAAAACGTCCAGAAATGATTGAAGCTACTGACTGAATGAAAGGAGCTGGCATCTCACTCTCTTTGAATCTTCTTTATCATGCTAAGAGGAGCAGGAAAAAGCAAAAAATTTCAGAATTGCACCTTGCAATGCGGAGAAATTACTGTTTGTGCATTTACAATATTCATTGATTTTTGCCATTGAAAAACATCATGTTATTCATATACCAGAAATGTTTGAAGCTACTGACTGAATGAAAGGAGCTGGCATCTCACTCTCTTTGAATCTTCTTTATCATACTAAGAGGAGCAGGAAAAAGCAAAAAATTTCAGAATTGCACCTTGCAATGCGGAGAAATTACTGTTTGTGCATTTACAATATTCATTGATTTTTGCCATTGAAAAACGTCCAGAAATGATTGAAGCTACTGACTGAATGAAAGGAGCTGGCATCTCACTCTCTTTGAATCTTCTTTATCATGCTAAGAGGAGCAGGAAAAAGCAAAAAATTTCAGAATTGCACCTTGCAATGCGGAGAAATTACTGTTTGTGCATTTACAATATTCATTGATTTTTGCCATTGAAAAACATCATGTTATTCATATACCAGAAATGTTTGAAGCTACTGACTGAATGAAAGGAGCTGGCATCTCACTCTCTTTGAATCTTCTTTATCATGCTAAGAGGAGCAGGAAAAAGCAAAAAATTTCAGAATTGCACCTTCAATGCGGAGAAATTACTGTTTGTGCATTTACAATATTCATTGATTTTTGCCATTGAAAAACGTCCAGAAATGATTGAAGCTACTGACTGAATGAAAGGAGCTGGCATCTCACTCTCTTTGAATCTTCTTTATCATGCTAAGAGGAGCAGGAAAAAGCAAAAAATTTCAGAATTGCACCTTGCAATGCGGAGAAATTACTGTTTGTGCATTTACAATATTCATTAATTTTTGCCATTGAAAAACATCATGTTATTCATATACCAGAAATGATTGAAGCTACTGACTGAATGAAAGGAGCTGGCATCTCACTCTCTTTGAATCTTCTTTATCATGCTAAGAGGAGCAGGAAAAAGCAAAAAATTTCAGAATTGCACCTTGCAATGCGGAGAAATTACTGTTTGTGCATTTACAATATTCATTGATTTTTGCCATTGAAAAACATCATGTTATTCATATACCAGAAATGTTTGAAGCTACTGACTGAATGAAAGGAGCTGGCATCTCACTCTCTTTGAATCTTCTTTATCATACTAAGAGGAGCAGGAAAAAGCAAAAAATTTCAGAATTGCACCTTGCAATGCGGAGAAATTACTGTTTGTGCATTTACAATATTCATTGATTTTTGCCATTGAAAAACGTCCAGAAATGATTGAAGCTACTGACTGAATGAAAGGAGCTGGCATCTCACTCTCTTTGAATCTTCTTTATCATGCTAAGAGGAGCAGGAAAAAGCAAAAAATTTCAGAATTGCACCTTGCAATGCGGAGAAATTACTGTTTGTGCATTTACAATATTCATTGATTTTTGCCATTGAAAAACATCATGTTATTCATATACCAGAAATGTTTGAAGCTACTGACTGAATGAAAGGAGCTGGCATCTCACTCTCTTTGAATCTTCTTTATCATACTAAGAGGAGCAGGAAAAAGCAAAAAATTTCAGAATTGCACCTTCAATGCGGAGAAATTACTGTTTGTGCATTTACAATATTCATTGATTTTTGCCATTGAAAAACGTCCAGAAATGATTGAAGCTACTGACTGAATGAAAGGAGCTGGCATCTCACTCTCTTTGAATCTTCTTTATCATGCTAAGAGGAGCAGGAAAAAGCAAAAAATTTCAGAATTGCACCTTGCAATGCGGAGAAATTACTGTTTGTGCATTTACAATATTCATTAATTTTTGCCATTGAAAAACATCATGTTATTCATATACCAGAAATGATTGAAGCTACTGACTGAATGATAGGAGCTGGCATCTCACTCTCTTTGAATCTTCTTTATCATGCTAAGAGGAGCAGGAAAAAGCAAAAAATTTCAGAATTGCACCTTGCAATGCGGAGAAATTACTGTTTGTGCATTTACAATATTCATTGATTTTTGCCATTGAAAAACATCATGTTATTCATATACCAGAAATGATTGAAGCTACTGACTGAATGAAAGGAGCTGGCATCTCACTCTCTTTGAATCTTCTTTATCATGCTAAGAGGAGCAGGAAAAAGCAAAAAATTTCAGAATTGCACCTTGCAATGCGGAGAAATTACTGTTTGTGCATTTACAATATTCATTGATTTTTGCCATTGAAAAACGTCCAGAAATGATTGAAGCTACTGACTGAATGAAAGGAGCTGGCATCTCACTCTCTTTGAATCTTCTTTATCATGCTAAGAGGAGCAGGAAAAAGCAAAAAATTTCAGAATTGCACCTTGCAATGCGGAGAAATTACTGTTTGTGCATTTACAATATTCATTGATTTTTGCCATTGAAAAACGTCCAGAAATGATTGAAGCTACTGACTGAATGAAAGGAGCTGGCATCTCACTCTCTTTGAATCTTCTTTATCATGCTAAGAGGAGCAGGAAAAAGCAAAAAATTTCAGAATTGCACCTTGCAATGCGGAGAAATTACTGTTTGTGCATTTACAATATTCATTGATTTTTGCCATTGAAAAACATCATGTTATTCATATACCAGAAATGTTTGAAGCTACTGACTGAATGAAAGGAGCTGGCATCTCACTCTCTTTGAATCTTCTTTATCATGCTAAGAGGAGCAGGAAAAAGCAAAAAATTTCAGAATTGCACCTTCAATGCGGAGAAATTACTGTTTGTGCATTTACAATATTCATTGATTTTTGCCATTGAAAAACGTCCAGAAATGATTGAAGCTACTGACTGAATGAAAGGAGCTGGCATCTCACTCTCTTTGAATCTTCTTTATCATGCTAAGAGGAGCAGGAAAAAGCAAAAAATTTCAGAATTGCACCTTGCAATGCGGAGAAATTACTGTTTGTGCATTTACAATATTCATTAATTTTTGCCATTGAAAAACATCATGTTATTCATATACCAGAAATGATTGAAGCTACTGACTGAATGAAAGGAGCTGGCAACTCACTCTCTTTGAATCTTCTTTATCATGCTAAGAGGAGCAGGAAAAAGCAAAAAATTTCAGAATTGCACCTTGCAATGCGGAGAAATTACTGTTTGTGCATTTACAATATTCATTGATTTTTGCCATTGAAAAACATCATGTTATTCATATACCAGAAATGTTTGAAGCTACTGACTGAATGAAAGGAGCTGGCATCTCACTCTCTTTGAATCTTCTTTATCATACTAAGAGGAGCAGGAAAAAGCAAAAAATTTCAGAATTGCACCTTGCAATGCGGAGAAATTACTGTTTGTGCATTTACAATATTCATTGATTTTTGCCATTAAAAAACGTCCAGAAATGATTGAAGCTACTGACTGAATGAAAGGAGCTGGCATCTCACTCTCTTTGAATCTTCTTTATCATGCTAAGAGGAGCAGGAAAAAGCAAAAAATTTCAGAATTGCACCTTGCAATGCGGAGAAATTACTGTTTGTGCATTTACAATATTCATTGATTTTTGCCATTGAAAAACATCATGTTATTCATATACCAGAAATGTTTGAAGCTACTGACTGAATGAAAGGAGCTGGCATCTCACTCTCTTTGAATCTTCTTTATCATACTAAGAGGAGCAGGAAAAAGCAAAAAATTTCAGAATTGCACCTTCAATGCGGAGAAATTACTGTTTGTGCATTTACAATATTCATTGATTTTTGCCATTGAAAAACGTCCAGAAATGATTGAAGCTACTGACTGAATGAAAGGAGCTGGCATCTCACTCTCTTTGAATCTTCTTTATCATGCTAAGAGGAGCAGGAAAAAGCAAAAAATTTCAGAATTGCACCTTGCAATGCGGAGAAATTACTGTTTGTGCATTTACAATATTCATTAATTTTTGCCATTGAAAAACATCATGTTATTCATATACCAGAAATGATTGAAGCTACTGACTGAATGAAAGGAGCTGGCATCTCACTCTCTTTGAATCTTCTTTATCATGCTAAGAGGAGCAGGAAAAAGCAAAAAATTTCAGAATTGCACCTTGCAATGCGGAGAAATTACTGTTTGTGCATTTACAATATTCATTGATTTTTGCCATTGAAAAACATCATGTTATTCATATACCAGAAATGTTTGAAGCTACTGACTGAATGAAAGGAGCTGGCATCTCACTCTCTTTGAATCTTCTTTATCATACTAAGAGGAGCAGGAAAAAGCAAAAAATTTCAGAATTGCAC
This sequence comes from Phyllobates terribilis, assembly GCF_046119375.1. Taxonomy (NCBI): domain Eukaryota; kingdom Metazoa; phylum Chordata; class Amphibia; order Anura; family Dendrobatidae; genus Phyllobates; species Phyllobates terribilis. The sequence goes on along the minus strand of NW_027364012.1, from coordinate 171,635 downwards.
CTTGCAATGCGGAGAAATTACTGTTTGTGCATTTACAATATTCATTGATTTTTGCCATTGAAAAACGTCCAGAAATGATTGAAGCTACTGACTGAATGAAAGGAGCTGGCATCTCACTCTCTTTGAATCTTCTTTATCATGCTAAGAGGAGCAGGAAAAAGCAAAAAATTTCAGAATTGCACCTTGCAATGCGGAGAAATTACTGTTTGTGCATTTACAATATTCATTGATTTTTGCCATTGAAAAACGTCCAGAAATGATTGAAGCTACTGACTGAATGAAAGGAGCTGGCATCTCACTCTCTTTGAATCTTCTTTATCATGCTAAGAGGAGCAGGAAAAAGCAAAAAATTTCAGAATTGCACCTTGCAATGCGGAGAAATTACTGTTTGTGCATTTACAATATTCATTGATTTTTGCCGCCATTGAAAAACATCATGTTATTCATATACCAGAAATGTTTGAAGCTACTGACTGAATGAAAGGAGCTGGCATCTCACTCTCTTTGAATCTTCTTTATCATGCTAAGAGGAGCAGGAAAAAGCAAAAAATTTCAGAATTGCACCTTGCAATGCGAAGAAATTACTGTTTGTGCATTTACAATATTCATTGATTTTTGCCATTGAAAAACATCATGTTATTCATATACCAGAAATGTTTGATGCTACTGACTGAATGAAAGGAGCTGGCATCTCACTCTCTTTGAATCTTCTTTATCATGCTAAGAGGAGCAGGAAAAAGCAAAAAATTTCAGAATTGCACCTTGCAATGCGGAGAAATTACTGTTTGTGCATTTACAATATTCATTGATTTTTGCCATTGAAAAACGTCCAGAAATGATTGAAGCTACTGACTGAATGAAAGGAGCTGGCATCTCACTCTCTTTGAATCTTCTTTATCATGCTAAGAGGAGCAGGAAAAAGCAAAAAATTTCAGAATTGCACCTTGCAATGCGGAGAAATTACTGTTTGTGCATTTACAATATTCATTGATTTTTGCCATTGAAAAACATCCAGAAATGATTGAAGCTACTGACTGAATGAAAGGAGCTGGCATCTCACTCTCTTTGAATCTTCTTTATCATGCTAAGAGGAGCAGGAAAAAGCAAAAAATTTCAGAATTGCACCTTGCAATGCGGAGAATTTACTGTTTGTGCATTTACAATATTCATTGATTTTTGCCATTGAAAAACGTCCAGAAATGATTGAAGCTACTGACTGAATGAAAGGAGCTGGCATCTCAGTCTCTTTGAATCTTCTTTATCATGCTAAGAGGAGCAGGAAAAAGCAAAAAATTTCAGAATTGCACCTTGCAATGCGGAGAAATTACTGTTTGTGCATCTACAATATTCATTGATTTTTGCCGTTGAAAAACGTCCAGAAATGATTGAAGCTACTGACTGAATGAAAGGAGCTGGCATCTCACTCTCTTTGAGTCTTCTTTACCATGCTAAGAGGAGCAGGAAAAAGCAAAAAATTTCAGAATTGCACCTTGCAATGCGGAGAAATTACTGTTTGTGCATTTACAATATTCATTGATTTTTGCCATTGAAAAACGTCCAGAAATGATTGAAGCTACTGACTGAATGAAAGGAGCTGGCATCTCACTCTCTTTGAATCTTCTTTATCATGCTAAGAGGAGCAGGAAAAAGCAAAAAATTTCAGAATTGCACCTTGCAATGCGGAGAAATTACTGTTTGTGCATTTACAATATTCATTGATTTTTGCCATTGAAAAACATCATGTTATTCATATACCAGAAATGATTGAAGCTACTGACTGAATGAAAGGAGCTGGCATCTCACTCTCTTTGAATCTTCTTTATCATGCTAAGAGGAGCAGGAAAAAGCAAAAAATTTCAGAATTGCACCTTGCAATGCGGAGAAATTACTGTTTGTGCATTTACAATATTCATTGATTTTTGCCATTGAAAAACGTCCAGAAATGATTGAAGCTACTGACTGAATGAAAGGAGCTGGCATCTCACTCTCTTTGAATCTTCTTTATCATGCTAAGAGGAGCAGGAAAAAGCAAAACATTTCAGAATTGCACCTTGCAATGCGGAGAAATTACTGTTTGTGCATTTACAATATTCATTGATTTTTGCCATTGAAAAACGTCCAGAAATGATTGAAGCTACTGACTGAATGAAAGGAGCTCTCATCTCACTCTCTTTGAATCTTCTTTATCATGCTAAGAGGAGCAGGAAAAAGCAAAAAATTTCAGAATTGCACCTTGCAATGCGGAGAAATTACTGTTTGTGCATTTACAATATTCATTGATTTTTGCCATTGAAAAACATCATGTTATTCATATACCAGAAATGTTTGAAGCTACTGACTGAATGAAAGGAGCTGGCATCTCACTCTCTTTGAATCTTCTTTATCATGCTAAGAGGAGCAGGAAAAAGCAAAAAATTTCAGAATTGCACCTTCAATGCGGAGAAATTACTGTTTGTGCATTTACAATATTCATTGATTTTTGCCATTGAAAAACGTCCAGAAATGATTGAAGCTACTGACTGAATGAAAGGAGCTGGCATCTCACTCTCTTTGAATCTTCTTTATCATGCTAAGAGGAGCAGGAAAAAGCAAAAAATTTCAGAATTGCACCTTGCAATGCGGAGAAATTACTGTTTGTGCATTTACAATATTCATTGATTTTTGCCATTGAAAAACATCCAGAAATGATTGAAGCTACTGACTGAATGAAAGGAGCTGGCATCTCACTCTCTTTGAATCTTCTTTATCATGCTAAGAGGAGCAGGAAAAAGCAAAAAATTTCAGAATTGCACCTTGCAATGCGGAGAATTTACTGTTTGTGCATTTACAATATTCATTGATTTTTGCCATTGAAAAACGTCCAGAAATGATTGAAGCTACTGACTGAATGAAAGGAGCTGGCATCTCAGTCTCTTTGAATCTTCTTTATCATGCTAAGAGGAGCAGGAAAAAGCAAAAAATTTCAGAATTGCACCTTGCAATGCGGAGAAATTACTGTTTGTGCATCTACAATATTCATTGATTTTTGCCGTTGAAAAACGTCCAGAAATGATTGAAGCTACTGACTGAATGAAAGGAGCTGGCATCTCACTCTCTTTGAGTCTTCTTTACCATGCTAAGAGGAGCAGGAAAAAGCAAAAAATTTCAGAATTGCACCTTGCAATGCGGAGAAATTACTGTTTGTGCATTTACAATATTCATTGATTTTTGCCATTGAAAAACGTCCAGAAATGATTGAAGCTACTGACTGAATGAAAGGAGCTGGCATCTCACTCTCTTTGAATCTTCTTTATCATGCTAAGAGGAGCAGGAAAAAGCAAAAAATTTCAGAATTGCACCTTGCAATGCGGAGAAATTACTGTTTGTGCATTTACAATATTCATTGATTTTTGCCATTGAAAAACATCATGTTATTCATATACCAGAAATGATTGAAGCTACTGACTGAATGAAAGGAGCTGGCATCTCACTCTCTTTGAATCTTCTTTATCATGCTAAGAGGAGCAGGAAAAAGCAAAAAATTTCAGAATTGCACCTTGCAATGCGGAGAAATTACTGTTTGTGCATTTACAATATTCATTGATTTTTGCCATTGAAAAACGTCCAGAAATGATTGAAGCTACTGACTGAATGAAAGGAGCTGGCATCTCACTCTCTTTGAATCTTCTTTATCATGCTAAGAGGAGCAGGAAAAAGCAAAACATTTCAGAATTGCACCTTGCAATGCGGAGAAATTACTGTTTGTGCATTTACAATATTCATTGATTTTTGCCATTGAAAAACGTCCAGAAATGATTGAAGCTACTGACTGAATGAAAGGAGCTCTCATCTCACTCTCTTTGAATCTTCTTTATCATGCTAAGAGGAGCAGGAAAAAGCAAAAAATTTCAGAATTGCACCTTGCAATGCGGAGAAATTACTGTTTGTGCATTTACAATATTCATTGATTTTTGCCATTGAAAAACATCATGTTATTCATATACCAGAAATGTTTGAAGCTACTGACTGAATGAAAGGAGCTGGCATCTCACTCTCTTTGAATCTTCTTTATCATGCTAAGAGGAGCAGGAAAAAGCAAAAAATTTCAGAATTGCACCTTCAATGCGGAGAAATTACTGTTTGTGCATTTACAATATTCATTGATTTTTGCCATTGAAAAACGTCCAGAAATGATTGAAGCTACTGACTGAATGAAAGGAGCTGGCATCTCACTCTCTTTGAATCTTCTTTATCATGCTAAGAGGAGCAGGAAAAAGCAAAAAATTTCAGAATTGCACCTTGCAATGCGGAGAAATTACTGTTTGTGCATTTACAATATTCATTAATTTTTGCCATTGAAAAACATCATGTTATTCATATACCAGAAATGATTGAAGCTACTGACTGAATGAAAGGAGCTGGCATCTCACTCTCTTTGAATCTTCTTTATCATGCTAAGAGGAGCAGGAAAAAGCAAAAAATTTCAGAATTGCACCTTGCAATGCGGAGAAATTACTGTTTGTGCATTTACAATATTCATTGATTTTTGCCATTGAAAAACATCATGTTATTCATATACCAGAAATGTTTGAAGCTACTGACTGAATGAAAGGAGCTGGCATCTCACTCTCTTTGAATCTTCTTTATCATGCTAAGAGGAGCAGGAAAAAGCAAAAAATTTCAGAATTGCACCTTCAATGCGGAGAAATTACTGTTTGTGCATTTACAATATTCATTGATTTTTGCCATTGAAAAACGTCCAGAAATGATTGAAGCTACTGACTGAATGAAAGGAGCTGGCATCTCACTCTCTTTGAATCTTCTTTATCATGCTAAGAGGAGCAGGAAAAAGCAAAAAATTTCAGAATTGCACCTTGCAATGCGGAGAAATTACTGTTTGTGCATTTACAATATTCATTGATTTTTGCCATTGAAAAACATCATGTTATTCATATACCAGAAATGTTTGAAGCTACTGACTGAATGAAAGGAGCTGGCATCTCACTCTCTTTGAATCTTCTTTATCATGCTAAGAGGAGCAGGAAAAAGCAAAAAATTTCAGAATTGCACCTTCAATGCGGAGAAATTACTGTTTGTGCATTTACAATATTCATTGATTTTTGCCATTGAAAAACGTCCAGAAATGATTGAAGCTACTGACTGAATGAAAGGAGCTGGCATCTCACTCTCTTTGAATCTTCTTTATCATGCTAAGAGGAGCAGGAAAAAGCAAAAAATTTCAGAATTGCACCTTGCAATGCGGAGAAATTACTGTTTGTGCATTTACAATATTCATTAATTTTTGCCATTGAAAAACATCATGTTATTCATATACCAGAAATGATTGAAGCTACTGACTGAATGAAAGGAGCTGGCATCTCACTCTCTTTGAATCTTCTTTATCATGCTAAGAGGAGCAGGAAAAAGCAAAAAATTTCAGAATTGCACCTTGCAATGCGGAGAAATTACTGTTTGTGCATTTACAATATTCATTGATTTTTGCCATTGAAAAACGTCCAGAAATGATTGAAGCTACTGACTGAATGAAAGGAGCTGGCATCTCACTCTCTTTGAATCTTCTTTATCATGCTAAGAGGAGCAGGAAAAAGCAAAAAATTTCAGAATTGCACCTTGCAATGCGGAGAAATTACTGTTTGTGCATTTACAATATTCATTGATTTTTGCCATTGAAAAACGTCCAGAAATGATTGAAGCTACTGACTGAATGAAAGGAGCTGGCATCTCACTCTCTTTGAATCTTCTTTATCATGCTAAGAGGAGCAGGAAAAAGCAAAAAATTTCAGAATTGCACCTTGCAATGCGGAGAAATTACTGTTTGTGCATTTACAATATTCATTGATTTTTGCCGCCATTGAAAAACATCATGTTATTCATATACCAGAAATGTTTGAAGCTACTGACTGAATGAAAGGAGCTGGCATCTCACTCTCTTTGAATCTTCTTTATCATGCTAAGAGGAGCAGGAAAAAGCAAAAAATTTCAGAATTGCACCTTGCAATGCGAAGAAATTACTGTTTGTGCATTTACAATATTCATTGATTTTTGCCATTGAAAAACATCATGTTATTCATATACCAGAAATGTTTGATGCTACTGACTGAATGAAAGGAGCTGGCATCTCACTCTCTTTGAATCTTCTTTATCATGCTAAGAGGAGCAGGAAAAAGCAAAAAATTTCAGAATTGCACTTTGCAATGCGGAGAAATTACTGTTTGTGCATTTACAATATTCATTGATTTTTGCCATTGAAAAACGTCCAGAAATGATTGAAGCTACTGACTGAATGAAAGGAGCTGGCATCTCACTCTCTTTGAATCTTCTTTATCATGCTAAGAGGAGCAGGAAAAAGCAAAAAATTTCAGAATTGCACCTTGCAATGCGGAGAAATTACTGTTTGTGCATTTACAATATTCATTGATTTTTGCCATTGAAAAACATCCAGAAATGATTGAAGCTACTGACTGAATGAAAGGAGCTGGCATCTCACTCTCTTTGAATCTTCTTTATCATGCTAAGAGGAGCAGGAAAAAGCAAAAAATTTCAGAATTGCACCTTGCAATGCGGAGAATTTACTGTTTGTGCATTTACAATATTCATTGATTTTTGCCATTGAAAAACGTCCAGAAATGATTGAAGCTACTGACTGAATGAAAGGAGCTGGCATCTCAGTCTCTTTGAATCTTCTTTATCATGCTAAGAGGAGCAGGAAAAAGCAAAAAATTTCAGAATTGCACCTTGCAATGCGGAGAAATTACTGTTTGTGCATCTACAATATTCATTGATTTTTGCCGTTGAAAAACGTCCAGAAATGATTGAAGCTACTGACTGAATGAAAGGAGCTGGCATCTCACTCTCTTTGAGTCTTCTTTACCATGCTAAGAGGAGCAGGAAAAAGCAAAAAATTTCAGAATTGCACCTTGCAATGCGGAGAAATTACTGTTTGTGCATTTACAATATTCATTGATTTTTGCCATTGAAAAACGTCCAGAAATGATTGAAGCTACTGACTGAATGAAAGGAGCTGGCATCTCACTCTCTTTGAATCTTCTTTATCATGCTAAGAGGAGCAGGAAAAAGCAAAAAATTTCAGAATTGCACCTTGCAATGCGGAGAAATTACTGTTTGTGCATTTACAATATTCATTGATTTTTGCCATTGAAAAACATCATGTTATTCATATACCAGAAATGATTGAAGCTACTGACTGAATGAAAGGAGCTGGCATCTCACTCTCTTTGAATCTTCTTTATCATGCTAAGAGAAGCAGGAAAAAGCAAAAAATTTCAGAATTGCACCTTGCAATGCGGAGAAATTACTGTTTGTGCATTTACAATATTCATTGATTTTTGCCATTGAAAAACGTCCAGAAATGATTGAAGCTACTGACTGAATGAAAGGAGCTGGCATCTCACTCTCTTTGAATCTTCTTTATCATGCTAAGAGGAGCAGGAAAAAGCAAAACATTTCAGAATTGCACCTTGCAATGCGGAGAAATTACTGTTTGTGCATTTACAATATTCATTGATTTTTGCCATTGAAAAACGTCCAGAAATGATTGAAGCTACTGACTGAATGAAAGGAGCTCTCATCTCACTCTCTTTGAATCTTCTTTATCATGCTAAGAGGAGCAGGAAAAAGCAAAAAATTTCAGAATTGCACCTTGCAATGCGGAGAAATTACTGTTTGTGCATTTACAATATTCATAGATTTTTGCCATTGAAAAACATCATGTTATTCATATACCAGAAATGTTTGAAGCTACTGACTGAATGAAAGGAGCTGGCATCTCACTCTCTTTGAATCTTCTTTATCATGCTAAGAGGAGCAGGAAAAAGCAAAAAATTTCAGAATTGCACCTTCAATGCGGAGAAATTACTGTTTGTGCATTTACAATATTCATTGATTTTTGCCATTGAAAAACGTCCAGAAATGATTGAAGCTACTGACTGAATGAAAGGAGCTGGCATCTCACTCTCTTTGAATCTTCTTTATCATGCTAAGAGGAGCAGGAAAAAGCAAAAAATTTCAGAATTGCACCTTGCAATGCGGAGAAATTACTGTTTGTGCATTTACAATATTCATTAATTTTTGCCATTGAAAAACATCATGTTATTCATATACCAGAAATGATTGAAGCTACTGACTGAATGAAAGGAGCTGGCATCTCACTCTCTTTGAATCTTCTTTATCATGCTAAGAGGAGCAGGAAAAAGCAAAAAATTTCAGAATTGCACCTTGCAATGCGGAGAAATTACTGTTTGTGCATTTACAATATTCATTGATTTTTGCCATTGAAAAACATCATGTTATTCATATACCAGAAATGTTTGAAGCTACTGACTGAATGAAAGGAGCTGGCATCTCACTCTCTTTGAATCTTCTTTATCATACTAAGAGGAGCAGGAAAAAGCAAAAAATTTCAGAATTGCACCTTGCAATGCGGAGAAATTACTGTTTGTGCATTTACAATATTCATTGATTTTTGCCATTGAAAAACGTCCAGAAATGATTGAAGCTACTGACTGAATGAAAGGAGCTGGCATCTCACTCTCTTTGAATCTTCTTTATCATGCTAAGAGGAGCAGGAAAAAGCAAAAAATTTCAGAATTGCACCTTGCAATGCGGAGAAATTACTGTTTGTGCATTTACAATATTCATTGATTTTTGCCATTGAAAAACATCATGTTATTCATATACCAGAAATGTTTGAAGCTACTGACTGAATGAAAGGAGCTGGCATCTCACTCTCTTTGAATCTTCTTTATCATGCTAAGAGGAGCAGGAAAAAGCAAAAAATTTCAGAATTGCACCTTGCAATGCGAAGAAATTACTGTTTGTGCATTTACAATATTCATTGATTTTTGCCATTGAAAAACATCATGTTATTCATATACCAGAAATGTTTGAAGCTACTGACTGAATGAAAGGAGCTGGCATCTCACTCTCTTTGAATCTTCTTTATCATGCTAAGAGGAGCAGGAAAAAGCAAAAAATTTCAAAATTGCACCTTGCAATGCGGAGAAATTACTGTTTGTGCATTTACAATATTCATTGATTTTTGCCATTGAAAAACGTCCAGAAATGATTGAAGCTACTGACTGAATGAAAGGAGCTGGCATCTCACTCTCTTTGAATCTTCTTTATCATGCTAAGAGGAGCAGGAAAAAGCAAAAAATTTCAGAATTGCACCTTGCAATGCGGAGAAATTACTGTTTGTGCATTTACAATATTCATTGATTTTTGCCATTGAAAAACATCATGTTATTCATATACCAGAAATGATTGAAGCTACTGACTGAATGAAAGGAGCTGGCATCTCACTCTCTTTGAATCTTCTTTATCATGCTAAGAGGAGCAGGAAAAAGCAAAAAATTTCAGAATTGCACCTTGCAATGCGGAGAAATTACTGTTTGTGCATTTACAATATTCATTGATTTTTGCCATTGAAAAACGTCCAGAAATGATTGAAGCTACTGACTGAATGAAAGGAGCTGGCATCTCACTCTCTTTGAATCTTCTTTATCATGCTAAGAGGAGCAGGAAAAAGCAAAAAATTTCAGAATTGCACCTTGCAATGCGGAGAAATTACTGTTTGTGCATTTACAATATTCATTGATTTTTGCCATTGAAAAATGTCCAGAAATGATTGAAGCTACTGACTGAAAGGAGCTGGCATCTCACTCTCTTTGAATCTTCTTTATCATGCTAAGAGGAGCAGGAAAAAGCAAAAAATTTCAGAATTGCACCTTGCAATGCGGAGAAATTACTGTTTGTGCATTTACAATATTCATTGATTTTTGCCATTGAAAAACGTCCAGAAATGATTGAAGCTACTGACTGAATGAAAGGAGCTGGCATCTCACTCTCTTTGAATCTTCTTTATCATGCTAAGAGGAGCAGGAAAAAGCAAAAAAATTCAGAATTGCACCTTGCAATGCGGAGAAATTACTGTTTGTGCATTTACAATATTCATTGATTTTTGCCATTGAAAAACATCATGTTATTCATATACCAGAAATGATTGAAGCTACTGACTGAATGAAAGGAGCTGGCATCTCACGCTCTTTGAATCTTCTTTATCATGCTAAGAGGAGCAGGAAAAAGCAAAAAATTTCAGAATTGCACCTTGCAATGCGGAGAAATTACTGCTTGTGCATTTACAATATTCATTGATTTTTGCCATTGAAAAACGTCCAGAAATGATTGAAGCTACTGACTGAATGAATGGAGCTGGCATCTCACTCTCTTTGAGTCTTCTTTATCATGCTAAGAGGAGCAGGAAAAAGCAAAAAATTTCAGAATTGCACCTTGCAATGCGGAGAAATTACTGTTTGTGCATTTACAATATTCATTGATTTTTGCCATTGAAAAACGTCCAGAAATGATTAAAGCTACTGACTGAATGAAAGGAGCTGGCATCTCACTCTCTTTGAATCTTCTTTATCATGCTAAGAGGAGCAGGAAAAAGCAAAAAATTTCAGAATTGCACCTTGCAATGCGGAGAAATTACTGTTTGTGCATTTACAATATTCATTGATTTTTGCTATTGAAAAACGTCCAGAAATGATTGAAGCTACTGACTGAATGAAAGGAGCTGGCATCTCACTCTCTTTGAATCTTCTTTATCATGCTAAGAGGAGCAGGAAAAAGCAAAAAATTTCAGAATTGCACCTTGCAATGCGGAGAAATTACTGTTTGTGCATTTACAATATTCATTGATTTTTGCCGTTGAAAAACGTCCAGAAATGATTGAAGCTACTGACTGAATGAAAGGAGCTGGCATCTCATTCTCTTTGAATCTTCTTTATCATGCTAAGAGGAGCAGGAAAAAGCAAAAAATTTCAGAATTGCACCTTGCAATGCGGAGAAATTACTGTTTGTGCATTTACAATATTCATTGATTTTTGCCATTGAAAAACGTCCAGAAATGATTGAAGCTACTGACTGAATGAAAGGAGCTGGCATCTCACTCTCTTTGAATCTTCTTTATCATGCTAAGAGGAGCAGGAAAAATCAAAAAATTTCAGAATTGCACCTTGCAATGCGGAGAAATTACTGTTTGTGCATTTACAATATTCATTGATTTTTGCCATTGAAAAACATCATGTTATTCATATTCCAGAAATGTTTAAAGCTACTGACTGAATGAAAGGAGCTGGCATCTCACTCTCTTTGAATCTTCTTTATCATGCTAAGAGGAGCAGGAAAAAGCAAAAAATTTCAGAATTGCACCTTGCAATGCGGAGAAATTACTGTTTGTGCATTTACAATATTCATTGATTTTTGCCATTGAAAAACGTCCAGAAATGATTGAAGCTACTGACTGAATTAAAGGAGCTGGCATCTCACTCTCTTTGAATCTTCTTTATCATGCTAAGAGGAGCAGGAAAAAGCAAAAAATTTCAGAATTGCACCTTGCAATGCGGAGAAATTACTGTTTGTGCATTTACAATATTCATTGATTTTTGCTATTGAAAAACGTCCAGAAATGATTGAAGCTACTGACTGAATGAAAGGAGCTGGCATCTCACTCTCTTTGAATCTTCTTTATCATGCTAAGAGGAGCAGGAAAAAGCAAAAAATTTCAGAATTGCACCTTGCAATGCGGAGAAATTACTGTTTGTGCATTTACAATATTCATTGATTTTTGCCGTTGAAAAACGTCCAGAAATGATTGAAGCTACTGACTGAATGAAAGGAGCTGGCATCTCATTCTCTTTGAATCTTCTTTATCATGCTAAGAGGAGCAGGAAAAAGCAAAAAATTTCAGAATTGCACCTTGCAATGCGGAGAAATTACTGTTTGTGCATTTACAATATTCATTGATTTTTGCCATTGAAAAACGTCCAGAAATGATTGAAGCTACTGACTGAATGAAAGGAGCTGGCATCTCACTCTCTTTGAATCTTCTTTATCATGCTAAGAGGAGCAGGAAAAAGCAAAAAATTTCAGAATTGCACCTTGCAATGCGGAGAAATTACTGTTTGTGCATTTACAATATTCATTGATTTTTGCCATTGAAAAACATCATGTTATTCATATTCCAGAAATGTTTGAAGCTACTGACTGAATGAAAGGAGCTGGACATCTCACTCACTTTGAATCTTCTTTATCATGCTAAGAGGAGCAGGAAAAAGCAAAAAATTTCAGAATTGCACCTTGCAATGCGGAGAAATTACTGTTTGTGCATTTACAATATTCATTGATTTTTGCAATTGAAAAACGTCCAGAAATGATTGAAGCTACTGACTGAATTAAAGGAGCTGGCATCTCACTCTCTTTGAATCTTCTTTATCATGCTAAGAGGAGCAGGAAAAAGCAAAAAATTTCAGAATTGCACCTTGCAATGCGGAGAAATTACTGTTTGTGCATTTACAATATTCATTGATTTTTGCCATTGAAAAACGTCCAGAAATGATTGAAGCTACTGACTGAATGAAAGGAGCTGGCATCTCACTCTCTTTGAATCTTCTTTATCATGCTAAGAGGAGCAGGAAAAAGCAAAAAATTTCAGAATTGCACCTTGCAATGCGGAGAAATTACTGTTTGTGCATTTACAATATTCATTGATTTTTGCCATTGAAAAACATCATGTTATTCATATACCAGAAATGATTGAAGCTACTGACTGAATGAAAGGAGCTGGCATCTCACTCTCTTTGAATCTTCTTTATCATGCTAAGAGGAGCAGGAAAAAGCAAAAAATTTCAGAATTGCACCTTGCAATGCGGAGAAATTACTGTTTGTGCATTTACAATATTCATTGATTTTTGCCATTGAAAAACGTCCAGAAATGATTGAAGCTACTGACTGAATGAAAGGAGCTGGCATCTCACTCTCTTTGAATCTTCTTTATCATGCTAAGAGGAGCAGGAAAAAGCAAAACATTTCAGAATTGCACCTTGCAATGCGGAGAAATTACTGTTTGTGCATTTACAATATTCATTGATTTTTGCCATTGAAAAACGTCCAGAAATGATTGAAGCTACTGACTGAATGAAAGGAGCTCTCATCTCACTCTCTTTGAATCTTCTTTATCATGCTAAGAGGAGCAGGAAAAAGCAAAAAATTTCAGAATTGCACCTTGCAATGCGGAGAAATTACTGTTTGTGCATTTACAATATTCATTGATTTTTGCCATTGAAAAACATCATGTTATTCATATACCAGAAATGTTTGAAGCTACTGACTGAATGAAAGGAGCTGGCATCTCACTCTCTTTGAATCTTCTTTATCATGCTAAGAGGAGCAGGAAAAAGCAAAAAATTTCAGAATTGCACCTTCAATGCGGAGAAATTACTGTTTGTGCATTTACAATATTCATTGATTTTTGCCATTGAAAAACGTCCAGAAATGATTGAAGCTACTGACTGAATGAAAGGAGCTGGCATCTCACTCTCTTTGAATCTTCTTTATCATGCTAAGAGGAGCAGGAAAAAGCAAAAAATTTCAGAATTGCACCTTGCAATGCGGAGAAATTACTGTTTGTGCATTTACAATATTCATTAATTTTTGCCTTTGAAAAACATCATGTTATTCATATACCAGAAATGATTGAAGCTACTGACTGAATGAAAGGAGCTGGCATGTCACTCTCTTTGAATCTTCTTTATCATGCTAAGAGGAGCAGGAAAAAGCAAAAAATTTCAGAATTGCACCTTGCAATGCGGAGAAATTACTGTTTGTGCATTTACAATATTCATTGATTTTTGCCATTGAAAAACATCATGTTATTCATATACCAGAAATGTTTGAAGCTACTGACTGAATGAAAGGAGCTGGCATCTCACTCTCTTTGAATCTTCTTTATCATACTAAGAGGAGCAGGAAAAAGCAAAAAATTTCAGAATTGCACCTTGCAATGCGGAGAAATTACTGTTTGTGCATTTACAATATTCATTGATTTTTGCCATTGAAAAACGTCCAGAAATGATTGAAGCTACTGACTGAATGAAAGGAGCTGGCATCTCACTCTCTTTGAATCTTCTTTATCATGCTAAGAGGAGCAGGAAAAAGCAAAAAATTTCAGAATTGCACCTTGCAATGCGGAGAAATTACTGTTTGTGCATTTACAATATTCATTGATTTTTGCCATTGAAAAACATCATGTTATTCATATACCAGAAATGTTTGAAGCTACTGACTGAATGAAAGGAGCTGGCATCTCACTCTCTTTGAATCTTCTTTATCATGCTAAGAGGAGCAGGAAAAAGCAAAAAATTTCAGAATTGCACCTTGCAATGCGGAGAAATTACTGTTTGTGCATTTACAATATTCATTGATTTTTGCCATTGAAAAACATCATGTTATTCATATACCAGAAATGTTTGAAGCTACTGACTGAATGAAAGGAGCTGGCATCTCACTCTCTTTGAATCTTCTTTATCATGCTAAGAGGAGCAGGAAAAAGCAAAAAATTTCAGAATTGCACCTTGCAATGCGAAGAAATTACTGTTTGTGCATTTACAATATTCATTGATTTTTGCCATTGAAAAACATCATGTTATTCATATACCAGAAATGTTTGAAGCTACTGACTGAATGAAAGGAGCTGGCATCTCACTCTCTTTGAATCTTCTTTATCATGCTAAGAGGAGCAGGAAAAAGCAAAAAATTTCAGAATTGCACCTTGCAATGCGGAGAAATTACTGTTTGTGCATTTACAATATTCATTGATTTTTGCCATTGAAAAACGTCCAGAAATGATTGAAGCTACTGACTGAATGAAAGGAGCTGGCATCTCACTCTCTTTGAATCTTCTTTATCATGCTAAGAGGAGCAGGAAAAAGCAAAAAATTTCAGAATTGCACCTTGCAATGCGGAGAAATTACTGTTTGTGCATTTACAATATTCATTGATTTTTGACATTGAAAAACATCATGTTATTCATATACCAGAAATGATTGAAGCTACTGACTGAATGAAAGGAGCTGGCATCTCACTCTCTTTGAATCTTCTTTATCATGCTAAGAGGAGCAGGAAAAAGCAAAAAATTTCAGAATTGCACCTTGCAATGCGGAGAAATTACTGTTTGTGCATTTACAATATTCATTGATTTTTGCCATTGAAAAACGTCCAGAAATGATTGAAGCTACTGACTGAATGAAAGGAGCTGGCATCTCACTCTCTTTGAATCTTCTTTATCATGCTAAGAGGAGCAGGAAAAAGCAAAAAATTTCAGAATTGCACCTTGCAATGCGGAGAAATTACTGTTTGTGCATTTACAATATTCATTGATTTTTGCCATTGAAAAATGTCCAGAAATGATTGAAGCTACTGACTGAAAGGAGCTGGCATCTCACTCTCTTTGAATCTTCTTTATCATGCTAAGAGGAGCAGGAAAAAGCAAAAAATTTCAGAATTGCACCTTGCAATGCGGAGAAATTACTGTTTGTGCATTTACAATATTCATTGATTTTTGCCATTGTAAAACGTCCAGAAATGATTGAAGCTACTGACTGAATGAAAGGAGCTGGCATCTCACTCTCTTTGAATCTTCTTTATCATGCTAAGAGGAGCAGGAAAAAGCAAAAAAATTCAGAATTGCACCTTGCAATGCGGAGAAATTACTGTTTGTGCATTTACAATATTCATTGATTTTTGCCATTGAAAAACATCATGTTATTCATATACCAGAAATGATTGAAGCTACTGACTGAATGAAAGGAGCTGGCATCTCACGCTCTTTGAATCTTCTTTTTCATGCTAAGAGGAGCAGGAAAAAGCAAAACATTTCAGAATTGCACCTTGCAATGCGGAGAAATTACTGTTTGTGCATTTACAATATTCATTGATTTTTGCCATTGAAAAACGTCCAGAAATGATTGAAGCTACTGACTGAATGAAAGGAGCTGGCATCTCACTCTCTTTGAATCTTCTTTATCATGCTAAGAGGAGCAGGAAAAAGCAAAAAATTTCAGAATTGCACCTTGCAATGCGGAGAAATTACTGCTTGTGCATTTACAATATTCATTGATTTTTGCCATTGAAAAACGTCCAGAAATGATTGAAGCTACTGACTGAATGAAAGGAGCTGGCATCTCACTCTCTTTGAGTCTTCTTTATCATGCTAAGAGGAGCAGGAAAAAGCAAAAAATTTCAGAATTGCACCTTGCAATGCGGAGAAATTACTGTTTGTGCATTTACAATATTCATTGATTTTCGCCATTGAAAAACGTCCAGAAATGATTAAAGCTACTGACTGAATGAAAGGAGCTGGCATCTCACTCTCTTTGAATCTTCTTTATCATGCTAAGAGGAGCAGGAAAAAGCAAAAAATTTCAGAATTGCACCTTGCAATGCGGAGAAATTACTGTTTGTGCATTTACAATATTCATTGATTTTTGCTATTGAAAAACGTCCAGAAATGATTGAAGGTACTGACTGAATGAAAGGAGCTGGCATCTCACTCTCTTTGAATCTTCTTTATCATGCTAAGAGGAGCAGGAAAAAGCAAAAAATTTCAGAATTGCACCTTGCAATGCGGAGAAATTACTGTTTGTGCATTTACAATATTCATTGATTTTTGCCGTTGAAAAACGTCCAGAAATGATTGAAGCTACTGACTGAATGAAAGGAGGTGGCATCTCATTCTCTTTGAATCTTCTTTATCATGCTAAGAGGAGCAGGAAAAAGCAAAAAATTTCAGAATTGCACCTTGCAATGCGGAGAAATTACTGTTTGTGCATTTACAATATTCATTGATTTTTGCCATTGAAAAACGTCCAGAAATGATTGAAGCTACTGACTGAATGAAAGGAGCTGGCATCTCACTCTCTTTGAATCTTTTTTATCATGCTAAGAGGAGCAGGAAAAAGCAAAAAATTTCAGAATTGCACCTTGCAATGCGGAGAAATTACTGTTTGTGCATTTACAATATTCATTGATTTTTGCCATTGAAAAACATCATGTTATTCATATTCCAGAAATGTTTAAAGCTACTGACTGAATGAAAGGAGCTGGCATCTCACTCTCTTTGAATCTTCTTTATCATGCTAAGAGGAGCAGGAAAAAGCAAAAAATTTCAGAATTGCACCTTGCAATGCGGAGAAATTACTGTTTGTGCATTTACAATATTCATTGATTTTTGCCATTGAAAAACGTCCAGAAATGATTGAAGCTACTGACTGAATTAAAGGAGCTGGCATCTCACTCTCTTTGAATCTTCTTTATCATGCTAAGAGGAGCAGGAAAAAGCAAAAAATTCCAGAATTGCACCTTGCAATGCGGAGAAATTACTGTTTGTGCATTTACAATATTCATTGATTTTTGCTATTGAAAAACGTCCAGAAATGATTGAAGCTACTGACTGAATGAAAGGAGCTGGCATCTCACTCTCTTTGAATCTTCTTTATCATGCTAAGAGGAGCAGGAAAAAGCAAAAAATTTCAGAATTGCACCTTGCAATGCGGAGAAATTACTGTTTGTGCATTTACAATATTCATTGATTTTTACCGTTGAAAAACGTCCAGAAATGATTGAAGCTACTGACTGAATGAAAGGAGCTGGCATCTCATTCTCTTTGAATCTTCTTTATCATACTAAGAGGAGCAGGAAAAAGCAAAAAATTTCAGAATTGCACCTTGCAATGCGGAGAAATTACTGTTTGTGCATTTACAATATTCATTGATTTTTGCCATTGAAAAACGTCCAGAAATGATTGAAGCTACTGACTGAATGAAAGGAGCTGGCATATCACTCTCTTTGAATCTTCTTTATCATGCTAAGAGGAGCAGGAAAAAGCAAAAAATTTCAGAATTGCACCTTGCAATGCGGAGAAATTACTGTTTGTGCATTTACAATATTCATTGATTTTTGCCATTGAAAAACATCATGTTATTCATATTCCAGAAATGTTTGAAGCTACTGACTGAATGAAAGGAGCTGGACATCTCACTCACTTTGAATCTTCTTTATCATGCTAAGAGGAGCAGGAAAAAGCAAAAAATTTCAGAATTGCACCTTGCAATGCGGAGAAATTACTGTTTGTGCATTTACAATATTCATTGATTTTTGCCATTGAAAAACGTCCAGAAATGATTGAAGCTACTGACTGAATTAAAGGAGCTGGCATCTCACTCTCTTTGAATCTTCTTTATCATGCTAAGAGGAGCAGGAAAAAGCAAAAAATTTCAGAATTGCACCTTGCAATGCGGAGAAATTACTGTTTGTGCATTTACAATATTCATTGATTTTTGCCATTGAAAAACATCATGTTATTCATATACCAGAAATGATTGAAGCTACTGACTGAATGAAAGGAGCTGGCATCTCACTCTCTTTGAATCTTCTTTATCATGCTAAGAGGAGCAGGAAAAAGCAAAAAATTTCAGAATTGCACCTTGCAATGCGGAGAAATTACTGTTTGTGCATTTACAATATTCATTGATTTTTGCCATTGAAAAACATCATGTTATTCATATACCAGAAATGATTGAAGCTACTGACTGAATGAAAGGAGCTGGCATCTCACTCTCTTTGAATCTTCTTTATCATGCTAAGAGGAGCAGAAAAAAGCAAAAAATTTCAGAATTGCACCTTGCAATGCGGAGAAATTACTGTTTGTGCATTTACAATATTCATTGATTTTTGCCATTGAAAAACGTCCAGAAATGATTGAAGCTACTGACTGAATGAAAGGAGCTGGCATCTCACTCTCTTTGAATCTTCTTTATCATGCTAAGAGGAGCAGGAAAAAGCAAAAAATTTCAGAATTGCACCTTGCAATGCGGAGAAATTACTGTTTGTGCATTTACAATATTCATTGATTTTTGCCATTGAAAAACATCCAGAAATGATTGAAGCTACTGACTGAATGAAAGGAGCTGGCATCTCACTCTCTTTGAATCTTCTTTATCATGCTAAGAGGAGCAGGAAAAGGCAAAAAATTTCAGAATTGCACCTTGCAATGCGGAGAAATTACTGTTTGTGCATTTACAATATTCATTGATTTTTGCCATTGAAAAACATCATGTTATTCATATACCAGAAATGATTGAAGCTACTGACTGAATGAAAGGAGCTGGCATCTCACTCTCTTTGAATCTTCTTTATCATGCTAAGAGGAGCAGGAAAAAGCAAAAAATTTCAGAATTGCACCTTGCAATGCGGAGAAATTACTGTTTGTGCATTTACAATATTCATTTATTTTTGCCATTGAAAAACATCATGTTATTCATATACCAGAAATGATTGAAGCTACTGACTGAATGAAAGGAGCTGGCATCTCACTCTCTTTGAATCTTCTTTATCATGCTAAGAGGAGCAGGAAAAAGCAAAAAATTTCAGAATTGCACCTTGCAATGCGGAGAAATTACTGTTTGTGCATTTACAATATTCATTGATTTTTGCCATTGAAAAACGTCCAGAAATGATTGAAGCTACTGACTGAATGAAAGGAGCTGGCATCTCACTCTCTTTGAATCTTCTTTATCATGCTAAGAGGAGCAGGAAAAAGCAAAAAATTTCAGAATTGCACCTTGCAATGCGGAGAAATTACTGTTTGTGCATTTACAATATTCATTGATTTTTGCCATTGAAAAACATCATGTTATTCATATACCAGAAATGTTTGAAGCTACTGACTGAATGAAAGGAGCTGGCATCTCACTCTCTTTGAATCTTCTTTATCATGCTAAGAGGAGCAGGAAAAAGCAAAAAATTTCAGAATTGCACCTTGCAATGCGAAGAAATTACTGTTTGTGCATTTACAATATTCATTGATTTTTGCCATTGAAAAACGTCCAGAAATGATTGAAGCTACTGACTGAATGAAAGGAGCTGGCATCTCACTCTCTTTGAATCTTCTTTATCATGCTAAGAGGAGCAGGAAAAGGCAAAAAATTTCAGAATTGCACCTTGCAATGCGGAGAAATTACTGTTTGTGCATTTACAATATTCATTGATTTTTGCCATTGAAAAACATCATGTTATTCATATACCAGAAATGATTGAAGCTACTGACTGAATGAAAGGAGCTGGCATCTCACTCTCTTTGAATCTTCTTTATCATGCTAAGAGGAGCAGGAAAAAGCAAAAAATTTCAGAATTGCACCTTGCAATGCGGAGAAATTACTGTTTGTGCATTTACAATATTCATTGATTTTTGCCATTGAAAAACATCATGTTATTCATATACCAGAAATGATTGAAGCTACTGACTGAATGAAAGGAGCTGGCATCTCACTCTCTTTGAATCTTCTTTATCATGCTAAGAGGAGCAGGAAAAAGCAAAAAATTTCAGAATTGCACCTTGCAATGCGGAGAAATTACTGTTTGTGCATTTACAATATTCATTGATTTTTGCCATTGAAAAACGTCCAGAAATGATTGAAGCTACTGACTGAATGAAAGGAGCTGGCATCTCACTCTCTTTGAATCTTCTTTATCATGCTAAGAGGAGCAGGAAAAAGCAAAAAAATTCAGAATTGCACCTTGCAATGCGGAGAAATTACTGTTTGTGCATTTACATTATTCATTGATTTTTGCCATTGAAAAACATCATGTTATTCATATACCAGAAATGATTGAAGCTACTGACTGAATGAAAGGAGCTGGCATCTCACTCTCTTTGAATCTTCTTTTTCATGCTAAGAGGAGCAGGAAAAAGTAAAAAATTTCAGAATTGCACCTTGCAATGCGGAGAAATTACTGTTTGTGCATTTACAATATTCATTGATTTTTGCCATTGAAAAACGTCCAGAAATGATTGAAGCTACTGACTGAATGAAAGGAGCTGGCATCTCAGTCTCTTTGAATCTTCTTTATCATGCTAAGAGGAGCAGGAAAAAGCAAAAAATTTCAGAATTGCACCTTGCAATGCGGAGAAATTACTGCTTGTGCATTTACAATATTCATTGATTTTTGCCATTGAAAAACGTCCAGAAATGATTGAAGCTACTGACTGAATGAAAGGAGCTGGCATCTCACTCTCTTTGAATCTTCTTTATCATGCTAAGAGGAGCAGGAAAAAGCAAAAAATTTCAGAATTGCACCTTGCAATACGGAGAAATTACTGTTTGTGCATTTACAATATTCATTGATTTTTGCCATTGAAAAACGTCCAGAAATGATTGAAGCTACTGACTGAATGAAAGGAGCTGGCATCTCACTCTCTTTGAATCTTCTTTATCATGCTAAGAGGAGCAGGAAAAAGCAAAAAATTTCAGAATTGCACCTTGCAATGCGGAGAAATTACTGTTTGTGCATTTACAATATTCATTGATTTTTGCCATTGAAAAACGTCCAGAAATGATTGAAGCTACTGACTGAATGAAAGGAGCTGGCATCTCACTCTCTTTGAATCTTCTTTATCATGCTAAGAGGAGCAGGAAAAAGCAAAAAATTTCAGAATTGCACCTTGCAATGCGGAGAAATTACTGTTTGTGCATTTACAATATTCATTGATTTTTGCCGTTGAAAAACGTCCAGAAATGATTGAAGCTACTGACTGAATGAAAGGAGCTGGCATCTCACTCTCTTTGAATCTTCTTTATCATGCTAAGAGGAGCAGGAAAAAGCAAAAAATTTCAGAATTGCACCTTGCAATGCGGAGAAATTACTGTTTGTGCATTTACAATATTCATTGATTTTTGCCATTGAAAAACATCCAGAAATGATTGAAGCTACTGACTGAATGAAAGGAGCTGGCATCTCACTCTCTTTGAATCTTCTTTATCATGCTAAGAGGAGCAGGAAAAAGCAAAAAATTTCAGAATTGCACCTTGCAATGCGGAGAAATTACTGTTTGTGCATTTACAATATTCATTGATTTTTGCCATTGTTAAACATCATGTTATTCATATACCAGAAATGATTGAAGCTACTGACTGAATGAAAGGAGCTGGCATCTCACTCTCTTTGAATCTTCTTTATCATGCTAAGAGGAGCAGGAAAAAGCAAAAAATTTCAGAATTGCACCTTGCAATGCGGAGAAATTACTGTTTGTGCATTTACAATATTCATTGATTTTTGCCATTGAAAAACGTCCAGAAATGTTTGAAGCTACTGACTGAATGAAAGGAGCTGGCATCTCACTCTCTTTGAATCTTCTTTATCATGCTAAGAGGAGCAGGAAAAAGCAAAAAATTTCAGAATTGCACCTTGCAATGCGGAGAAATTACTGTTTGTGCATTTACAATATTCATTGATTTTTGCCATTGAAAAACATCATGTTATTCATATACCAGAAATGATTGAAGCTACTGACTGAATGAAAGGAGCTGGCATCTCACTCTCTTTGAATCTTCTTTATCATGCTAAGAGGAGCAGGAAAAAGCAAAAAATTTAGAATTGCACCTTGCAATGCGGAGAAATTACTGTTTGTGCATTTACAATATTCATTGATTTTTGCCATTGAAAAACGTCCAGAAATGATTGAAGCTACTGACTGAATGAAAGGAGCTGGCATCTCACTCTCTTTGAATCTTCTTTATCATGCTAAGAGGAGCAGGAAAAAGCAAAAAATTTCAGAATTGCACCTTGCAATGCGGAGAAATTACTGTTTGTGCATTTACAATATTCATTGATTTTTGCCATTGAAAAACATCATGTTATTCATATACCAGAAATGATTGAAGCTACTGACTGAATGAAAGGAGCTGGCATCTCACTCTCTTTGAATCTTCTTTATCATGCTAAGAGGAGCAGGAAAAAGCAAAAAATTTCAGAATTGCACCTTGCAATACGGAGAAATTACTGTTTGTGCATTTACAATATTCATTGATTTTTGCCATTGAAAAACGTCCAGAAATGATTGAAGCTACTGACTGAATGAAAGGAGCTGGCATCTCACTCTGTTTGAATCTTCTTTATCATGCTAAGAGGAGCAGGAAAAAGCAAAAAATTTCAGAATTGCACCTTGCAATGTGGAGAAATTACTGTTTGTGCATTTACAATATTCATTGATTTTTGCCATTGAAAAACGTCCAGAAATGATTGAAGCTACTGACTGAATGAAAGGAGCTGGCATCTCACTCTCTTTGAATCTTCTTTATCATGCTAAGAGGAGCAGGAAAAAGCAAAAAATTTCAGAATTGCACCTTGCAATGCGGAGAAATTACTGTTTGTGCATTTACAATATTCATTGATTTTTGCCGTTGAAAAACGTCCAGAAATGATTGAAGCTACTGACTGAATGAAAGGAGCTGGCATCTCACTCTCTTTGAATCTTCTTTATCATGCTAAGAGGAGCAGGAAAAAGCAAAAAATTTCAGAATTGCACCTTGCAATGCGGAGAAATTACTGTTTGTGCATTTACAATATTCATTGATTTTTGCCATTGAAAAACATCCAGAAATGATTGAAGCTACTGACTGAATGAAAGGAGCTGGCATCTCACTCTCTTTGAATCTTCTTTATCATGCTAAGAGGAGCAGGAAAAAGCAAAAAATTTCAGAATTGCACCTTGCAGTGCGGAGAAATTACTGTTTGTGCATTTACAATATTCATTGATTTTTGCCATTGTTAAACATCATGTTATTCATATACCAGAAATGATTGAAGCTACTGACTGAATGAAAGGAGCTGGCATCTCACTCTCTTTGAATCTTCTTTATCATGCTAAGAGGAGCAGGAAAAAGCAAAAAATTTCAGAATTGCACCTTGCAATGCGGAGAAATTACTGTTTGTGCATTTACAATATTCATTGATTTTTGCCATTGAAAAACGTCCAGAAATGTTTGAAGCTACTGACTGAATGAATGGAGCTGGCATCTCACTCTCTTTGAATCTTCTTTATCATGCTAAGAGGAGCAGGAAAAAGCAAAAAATTTCAGAATTGCACCTTGCAATGTGGAGAAATTACTGTTTGTGCATTTACAATATTCATTGATTTTTGCCATTGAAAAACGTCCAGAAATGATTGAAGCTACTGACTGAATGAAAGGAGCTGGCATCTCACTCTCTTTGAATCTTCTTTATCATGCTAAGAGGAGCAGGAAAATGCAAAAAATTTCAGAATTGCTCCTTGCAATGCGGAGAAATTACTGTTTGTGCATTTACAATATTCATTGATTTTTGCCATTGAAAAACATCATGTTATTCATATACCAGAAATGTTTGAAGCTACTGACTGAATGAAAGGAGCTGGCATGTCACTCTCTTTGAATCTTCTTTATCATGCTAAAAGGAGCAGGAAAAAGCAAAAAATTTCAGAATTGCACCTTGCAATGCGGAGAAATTACTGTTTGTGCATTTACAATATTCATTGATTTTTGCCATTGAAAAACGTCCAGAAATGATTGAAGCTACTGACTGAATGAAAGGAGCTGGCATCTCACTCTCTTTGAATCTTCTTTATCATGCTAAGAGGAGCAGGAAAAAGCAAAAAATTTCAGAATTGCACCTTGCAATGCGGAGAAATTACTGTTTGTGCATTTACAATATTCATTGATTTTTGCCATTGAAAAACGTCCAGAAATGATTGAAGCTACTGACTGAATGAAAGGAGCTGGCATCTCAGTCTCTTTGAATCTTCTTTATCATGCTAAGAGGAGCAGGAAAAAGCAAAAAATTTCAGAATTGCACCTTGCAATGCGGAGAAATTACTGCTTGTGCATTTACAATATTCATTGATTTTTGCCATTGAAAAACGTCCAGAAATGATTGAAGCTACTGACTGAATGAAAGGAGCTGGCATCTCACTCTCTTTGAATCTTCTTTATCATGCTAAGAGGAGCAGGAAAAAGCAAAAAATTTCAGAATTGCACCTTGCAATACGGAGAAATTACTGTTTGTGCATTTACAATATTCATTGATTTTTGCCATTGAAAAACGTCCAGAAATGATTGAAGCTACTGACTGAATGAAAGGAGCTGGCATCTCACTCTCTTTGAATCTTCTTTATCATGCTAAGAGGAGCAGGAAAAAGCAAAAAATTTCAGAATTGCACCTTGCAATGCGGAGAAATTACTGTTTGTGCATTTACAATATTCATTGATTTTTGCCATTGAAAAACGTCCAGAAATGATTGAAGCTACTGACTGAATGAAAGGAGCTGGCATCTCACTCTCTTTGAATCTTCTTTATCATGCTAAGAGGAGCAGGAAAAAGCAAAAAATTTCAGAATTGCACCTTGCAATGCGGAGAAATTACTGTTTGTGCATTTACAATATTCATTGATTTTTGCCGTTGAAAAACGTCCAGAAATGATTGAAGCTACTGACTGAATGAAAGGAGCTGGCATCTCACTCTCTTTGAATCTTCTTTATCATGCTAAGAGGAGCAGGAAAAAGCAAAAAATTTCAGAATTGCACCTTGCAATGCGGAGAAATTACTGTTTGTGCATTTACAATATTCATTGATTTTTGCCATTGAAAAACATCCAGAAATGATTGAAGCTACTGACTGAATGAAAGGAGCTGGCATCTCACTCTCTTTGAATCTTCTTTATCATGCTAAGAGGAGCAGGAAAAAGCAAAAAATTTCAGAATTGCACCTTGCAATGCGGAGAAATTACTGTTTGTGCATTTACAATATTCATTGATTTTTGCCATTGTTAAACATCATGTTATTCATATACCAGAAATGATTGAAGCTACTGACTGAATGAAAGGAGCTGGCATCTCACTCTCTTTGAATCTTCTTTATCATGCTAAGAGGAGCAGGAAAAAGCAAAAAATTTCAGAATTGCACCTTGCAATGCGGAGAAATTACTGTTTGTGCATTTACAATATTCATTGATTTTTGCCATTGAAAAACGTCCAGAAATGTTTGAAGCTACTGACTGAATGAAAGGAGCTGGCATCTCACTCTCTTTGAATCTTCTTTATCATGCTAAGAGGAGCAGGAAAAAGCAAAAAATTTCAGAATTGCACCTTGCAATGCGGAGAAATTACTGTTTGTGCATTTACAATATTCATTGATTTTTGCCATTGAAAAACATCATGTTATTCATATACCAGAAATGATTGAAGCTACTGACTGAATGAAAGGAGCTGGCATCTCACTCTCTTTGAATCTTCTTTATCATGCTAAGAGGAGCAGGAAAAAGCAAAAAATTTCAGAATTGCACCTTGCAATGCGGAGAAATTACTGTTTGTGCATTTACAATATTCATTGATTTTTGCCATTGAAAAACGTCCAGAAATGATTGAAGCTACTGACTGAATGAAAGGAGCTGGCATCTCACTCTCTTTGAATCTTCTTTATCATGCTAAGAGGAGCAGGAAAAAGCAAAAAATTTCAGAATTGCACCTTGCAATGCGGAGAAATTACTGTTTGTGCATTTACAATATTCATTGATTTTTGCCATTGAAAAACGTCCAGAAATGATTGAAGCTACTGACTGAATGAAAGGAGCTGGCATCTCAGTCTCTTTGAATCTTCTTTATCATGCTAAGAGGAGCAGGAAAAAGCAAAAAATTTCAGAATTGCACCTTGCAATGCGGAGAAATTACTGCTTGTGCATTTACAATATTCATTGATTTTTGCCATTGAAAAACGTCCAGAAATGATTGAAGCTACTGACTGAATGAAAGGAGCTGGCATCTCACTCTCTTTGAATCTTCTTTATCATGCTAAGAGGAGCAGGAAAAAGCAAAAAATTTCAGAATTGCACCTTGCAATACGGAGAAATTACTGTTTGTGCATTTACAATATTCATTGATATTTGCCATTGAAAAACGTCCAGAAATGATTGAAGCTACTGACTGAATGAAAGGAGCTGGCATCTCACTCTCTTTGAATCTTCTTTATCATGCTAAGAGGAGCAGGAAAAAGCAAAAAATTTCAGAATTGCACCTTGCAATGCGGAGAAATTACTGTTTGTGCATTTACAATATTCATTGATTTTTGCCATTGAAAAACGTCCAGAAATGATTGAAGCTACTGACTGAATGAAAGGAGCTGGCATCTCACTCTCTTTGAATCTTCTTTATCATGCTAAGAGGAGCAGGAAAAAGCAAAAAATTTCAGAATTGCACCTTGCAATGCGGAGAAATTACTGTTTGTGCATTTACAATATTCATTGATTTTTGCCGTTGAAAAACGTCCAGAAATGATTGAAGCTACTGACTGAATGAAAGGAGCTGGCATCTCACTCTCTTTGAATCTTCTTTATCATGCTAAGAGGAGCAGGAAAAAGCAAAAAATTTCAGAATTGCACCTTGCAATGCGGAGAAATTACTGTTTGTGCATTTACAATATTCATTGATTTTTGCCATTGAAAAACATCCAGAAATGATTGAAGCTACTGACTGAATGAAAGGAGCTGGCATCTCACTCTCTTTGAATCTTCTTTATCATGCTAAGAGGAGCAGGAAAAAGCAAAAAATTTCAGAATTGCACCTTGCAATGCGGAGAAATTACTGTTTGTGCATTTACAATATTCATTGATTTTTGCCATTGTTAAACATCATGTTATTCATATACCAGAAATGATTGAAGCTACTGACTGAATGAAAGGAGCTGGCATCTCACTCTCTTTGAATCTTCTTTATCATGCTAAGAGGAGCAGGAAAAAGCAAAAAATTTCAGAATTGCACCTTGCAATGCGGAGAAATTACTGTTTGTGCATTTACAATATTCATTGATTTTTGCCATTGAAAAACGTCCAGAAATGTTTGAAGCTACTGACTGAATGAAAGGAGCTGGCATCTCACTCTCTTTGAATCTTCTTTATCATGCTAAGAGGAGCAGGAAAAAGCAAAAAATTTCAGAATTGCACCTTGCAATGCGGAGAAATTACTGTTTGTGCATTTACAATATTCATTGATTTTTGCCATTGAAAAACATCATGTTATTCATATACCAGAAATGATTGAAGCTACTGACTGAATGAAAGGAGCTGGCATCTCACGCTCTTTGAATCTTCTTTATCATGCTAAGAGGAGCAGGAAAAAGCAAAAAATTTCAGAATTGCACCTTGCAATGCGGAGAAATTACTGTTTGTGCATTTACAATATTCATTGATTTTTGCCATTGAAAAACGTCCAGAAATGATTGAAGCTACTGACTGAATGAAAGGAGCTGGCATCTCACTCTCTTTGAATCTTCTTTATCATGCTAAGAGGAGCAGGAAAAAGCAAAAAATTTCAGAATTGCACCTTGCAATGCGGAGAAATTACTGTTTGTGCATTTACAATATTCATTGATTTTTGCCATTGAAAAACATCATGTTATTCATATACCAGAAATGATTGAAGCTACTGACTGAATGAAAGGAGCTGGCATCTCACTCTCTTTGAATCTTCTTTATCATGCTAAGAGGAGCAGGAAAAAGCAAAAAATTTCAGAATTGCACCTTGCAATACGGAGAAATTACTGTTTGTGCATTTACAATATTCATTGATTTTTGCCATTGAAAAACATCCAGAAATGATTGAAGCTACTGACTGAATGAAAGGAGCTGGCATCTCACTCTGTTTGAATCTTCTTTATCATGCTAAGAGGAGCAGGAAAAAGCAAAAAATTTCAGAATTGCACCTTGCAATGTGGAGAAATTACTGTTTGTGCATTTACAATATTCATTGATTTTTGCCATTGAAAAACGTCCAGAAATGATTGAAGCTACTGACTGAATGAAAGGAGCTGGCATCTCACTCTCTTTGAATCTTCTTTATCATGCTAAGAGGAGCAGGAAAAAGCAAAAAATTTCAGAATTGCACCTTGCAATGCGGAGAAATTACTGTTTGTGCATTTACAATATTCATTGATTTTTGCCGTTGAAAAACGTCCAGAAATGATTGAAGCTACTGACTGAATGAAAGGAGCTGGCATCTCACTCTCTTTGAATCTTCTTTATCATGCTAAGAGGAGCAGGAAAAAGCAAAAAATTTCAGAATTGCACCTTGCAATGCGGAGAAATTACTGTTTGTGCATTTACAATATTCATTGATTTTTGCCATTGAAAAACATCCAGAAATGATTGAAGCTACTGACTGAATGAAAGGAGCTGGCATCTCACTCTCTTTGAATCTTCTTTATCATGCTAAGAGGAGCAGGAAAAAGCAAAAAATTTCAGAATTGCACCTTGCAATGCGGAGAAATTACTGTTTGTGCATTTACAATATTCATTGATTTTTGCCATTGTTAAACATCATGTTATTCATATACCAGAAATGATTGAAGCTACTGACTGAATGAAAGGAGCTGGCATCTCACTCTCTTTGAATCTTCTTTATCATGCTAAGAGGAGCAGGAAAAAGCAAAAAATTTCAGAATTGCACCTTGCAATGCGGAGAAATTACTGTTTGTGCATTTACAATATTCATTGATTTTTGCCATTGAAAAACGTCCAGAAATGTTTGAAGCTACTGACTGAATGAAAGGAGCTGGCATCTCACTCTCTTTGAATCTTCTTTATCATGCTAAGAGGAGCAGGAAAAAGCAAAAAATTTCAGAATTGCACCTTGCAATGCGGAGAAATTACTGTTTGTGCATTTACAATATTCATTGATTTTTGCCATTGAAAAACGTCCAGAAATGATTGAAGCTACTGACTGAATGAAAGGAGCTGGCATCTCACTCTCTTTGAATCTTCTTTATCATGCTAAGAGGAGCAGGAAAATGCAAAAAATTTCAGAATTGCTCCTTGCAATGCGGAGAAATTACTGTTTGTGCATTTACAATATTCATTGATTTTTGCCATTGAAAAACATCATGTTATTCATATACCAGAAATGTTTGAAGCTACTGACTGAATGAAAGGAGCTGGCATGTCACTCTCTTTGAATCTTCTTTATCATGCTAAAAGAAGCAGGAAAAAGCAAAAAATTTCAGAATTGCACCTTGCAATGCGGAGAAATTACTGTTTGTGCATTTACAATATTCATTGATTTTTGCCATTGAAAAACGTCCAGAAATGATTGAAGCTACTGACTGAATGAAAGGAGCTGGCATCTCACTCTCTTTGAATCTTCTTTATCATGCTAAGAGGAGCAGGAAAAAGCAAAAAATTTCAGAATTGCACCTTGCAATGCGGAGAAATTACTGTTTGTGCATTTACAATATTCATTGATTTTTGCCATTGAAAAACATCATGTTATTCATATACCAGAAATGATTGAAGCTACTGACTGAATGAAAGGAGCTGGCATCTCACTCTCTTTGAATCTTCTTTATCATGCTAAGAGGAGCAGGAAAAAGCAAAAAATTTCAGAATTGCACCTTGCAATGCGGAGAAATTACTGTTTGTGCATTTACAATATTCATTGATTTTTGCCATTGAAAAACGTCCAGAAATGATTGAAGCTACTGACTGAATGAAAGGAGCTGGCATCTCACTCTCTTTGAATCTTCTTTATCATGCTAAGAGGAGCAGGAAAAAGCAAAAAATTTCAGAATTGCACCTTGCAATGCGGAGAAATTACTGTTTGTGCATTTACAATATTCATTGATTTTTGCCATTGAAAAACATCATGTTATTCATATACCAGAAATGTTTGAAGCTACTGACTGAATGAAAGGAGCTGGCATCTCACTCTCTTTGAATCTTCTTTATCATGCTAAGAGGAGCAGGAAAAAGCAAAAAATTTCAGAATTGCACCTTGCAATGCGGAGAAATTACTGTTTGTGCATTTACAATATTCATTGATTTTTGCCATTGAAAAACGTCCAGAAATGATTGAAGCTACTGACTGAATGAAAGGAGCTGGCATCTCACTCTCTTTGAATCTTCTTTATCATGCTAAGAGGAGCAGGAAAAGGCAAAAAATTTCAGAATTGCACCTTGCAATGCGGAGAAATTACTGTTTGTGCATTTACAATATTCATTGATTTTTGCCATTGAAAAACATCATGTTATTCATATACCAGAAATGTTTGAAGCTACTGACTGAATGAAAGGAGCTGGCATCTCACTCTCTTTGAATCTTCTTTATCATGCTAAGAGGAGCAGGAAAAAGCAAAAAATTTCAGAATTGCACCTTGCAATGCGAATAAATTACTGTTTGTGCATTTACAATATTCATTGATTTTTGCCATTGAAAAACATCATGTTATTCATATACCAGAAATGATTGAAGCTACTGACTGAATGAAAGGAGCTGGCATCTCACTCTCTTTGAATCTTCTTTATCATGCTAAGAGGAGCAGGAAAAAGCAAAAAATTTCAGAATTGCACCTTGCAATGCGGAGAAATTACTGTTTGTGCATTTACAATATTCATTGATTTTTGCCATTGAAAAACATCATGTTATTCATATACCAGAAATGATTGAAGCTACTGACTGAATGAAAGGAGCTGGCATCTCACTCTCTTTGAATCTTCTTTATCATGCTAAGAGGAGCAGGAAAAAGCAAAAAATTTCAGAATTGCACCTCGCAATGCGGAGAAATTACTGTTTGTGCATTTACAATATTCATTGATTTTTGCCATTGAAAAACGTCCAGAAATGATTGAAGCTACTGACTGAATGAAAGGAGCTGGCATCTCACTCTCTTTGAATCTTCTTTATCATGCTAAGAGGAGCAGGAAAAAGCAAAAAATTTCAGAATTGCACCTTGCAATGCGGAGAAATTGCTGTTTGTGCATTTACAAAATTCATTGATTTTTGCCATTGAAAAACATCATGTTATTCATATACCAGAAATGTTTGAAGCTACTGACTGAATGAAAGGAGCTGGCATCTCACTCTCTTTGAATCTTCTTTATCATGCTAAGAGGAGCAGGAAAAAGCAAAAAATTTCAGAATTGCACCTTGCAATGCGGAGAAATTACTGTTTGTGCATTTACAATATTCATTGATTTTTGCCATTGAAAAACGTCCAGAAATGATTGAAGCTACTGACTGAATGAAAGGAGCTGGCATCTCACTCTCTTTGAATCTTCTTTATCATGCTAAGAGGAGCAGGAAAAAGCAAAAAATTTCAGAATTGCACCTTGCAATGCGGAGAAATTACTGTTTGTGCATTTACAATATACATTGATTTTTGCCATTGAAAAACGTCCAGAAATGATTGAAGCTACTGACTGAATGAAAGGAGCTGGCATCTCACTCTCTTTGAATCTTCTTTATCATGCTAAGAGGAGCAGGAAAAAGCAAAAAATTTCAGAATTGCACCTTGCAATGCGGAGAAATTACTGTTTGTGCATTTACAATATACATTGATTTTTGCCATTGAAAAACGTCCAGAAATGATTGAAGCTACTGACTGAATGAAAGGAGCTGGCATCTCACTCTCTTTGAATCTTCTTTATCATGCTAAGAGGAGCAGGAAAAAGCAAAAAATTTCAGAATTGCACCTTGCAATGCGGAGAAATTACTGTTTGTGCATTTACAATATTCATTGATTTTTGCCATTGAAAAACGTCCAGAAATGATTGAAGCTACTGACTGAATGAAAGGAGCTGGCATCTCACTCTCTTTGAATCTTCTTTATCATGCTAAGAGGAGCAGGAAAAAGCAAAAAATTTCAGAATTGCACCTTGCAATGCGGAGAAATTACTGTTTGTGCATTTACAATATTCATTGATTTTTGCCTTTGAAAAATGTCCAGAAATGATTGAACCTACCGACTGAATGAAAGGAGCTGGCATCTCACTCTCTTTGAATCTTCTTTATCATGCTAAGAGGAGCAGGAAAAAGCAAAAAATTTCAGAATTGCACCTTGCAATACGGAGAAATTACTGTTTGTGCATTTACAATATTCATTGATTTTTGCCGTTGAAAAACGTCCAGAAATGATTGAAGCTACTGACTGAATGAAAGGAGCTGGCATCTCACTCTCTTTGAATCTTCTTTATCATGCTAAGAGGAGCAGGAAAAAGCAAAAAATTTCAGAATTGCACCTTGCAATGCGGAGAAATT
This sequence comes from Phyllobates terribilis, assembly GCF_046119375.1. NCBI lineage: Eukaryota > Metazoa > Chordata > Amphibia > Anura > Dendrobatidae > Phyllobates > Phyllobates terribilis. Next base: position 138,888 of record NW_027364012.1, on the reverse strand, counting down.
ACTGTTTGTGCATTTACAATATTCATTGATTTTTGCCATTGAAAAACATCATGTTATTCATATACCAAAAATGATTGAAGCTACTGAGTGAATGAAAGGAGCTGGCATCTCACTCTCTTTGAATCTTCTTTATCATGCTAAGAGGAGCAGGAAAAAGCAAAAAATTTCAGAATTGCACCTTGCAATGCGGAGAAATTACTGTTTGTGCATTTACAATATTCATTGATTTTTGCCATTGAAAAACGTCCAGAAATGATTGAAGCTACTGACTGAATGAAAGGAGCTGGCATCTCACTCTCTTTGAATCTTCTTTATCATGCTAAGAGGAGCAGGAAAAAGCAAAAAATTTCAGAATTGCACCTTGCAATGCGGAGAAATTACTGTTTGTGCATTTACAATATTCATTGATTTTTGCCATTGAAAAACATCATGTTATTCATATACCAGAAATGTTTGAAGCTACTGACTGAATGAAAGGAGCTGGCATGTCACTCTCTTTGAATCTTCTTTATCATGCTAAGAGGAGCAGGAAAAAGCAAAAAATTTCAGAATTGCACCTTGCAATGCGGAGAAATTACTGTTTGTGCATTTACAATATTCATTGATTTTTGCCATTGAAAAACATCATGTTATTCATATACCAGAAATGATTGAAGCTACTGACTGAATGAAAGGAGCTGGCATCTCACTCTCTTTGAATCTTCTTTATCATGCTAAGAGGAGCAGGAAAAAGCAAAAAATTTCAGAATTGCACCTTGCAATGCGGAGAAATTACTGTTTGTGCATTTACAATATTCATTGATTTTTGCCATTGAAAAACGTCCAGAAATGATTGAAGCTACTGACTGAATGAAAGGAGCTGGCATCTCACTCTCTTTGAATCTTCTTTATCATGCTAAGAGGAGCAGGAAAAAGCAAAAAATTTCAAAATTGCACCTTGCAATGCGGAGAAATTACTGTTTGTGCATTTACAATATTCATTGATTTTTGCCATTGAGAAACATCATGTTATTCATATACCAGAAATGTTTGAAGCTACTGACTGAATGAAAGGAGCTGGAATCTCACTCTCTTTGAATCTTCTTTATCATGCTAAGAGGAGCAGGAAAAAGCAAAAAATTTCAGAATTGCACCTTGCAATGCGGAGAAATTACTGTTTGTGCATTTACAATATTCATTGATTTTTGCCATTGAAAAACGTCCAGAAATGATTGAAGCTACTGACTGAATGAAAGGAGCTGGCATCTCACTCTCTTTGAATCTTCTTTATCATGCTAAGAGGAGCAGGAAAAGGCAAAAAATTTCAGAATTGCACCTTGCAATGCGGAGAAATTACTGTTTGTGCATTTACAATATTCATTGATTTTTGCCATTGAAAAACATCATGTTATTCATATACCAGAAATGTTTGAAGCTACTGACTGAATGAAAGGAGCTGGCATCTCACTCTCTTTGAATCTTCTTTATCATGCTAAGAGGAGCAGGAAAAACCAAAAAATTTCAGAATTGCACCTTGCAATGCGAATAAATTACTGTTTGTGCATTTACAATATTCATTGATTTTTGCCATTGAAAAACATCATGTTATTCATATACCAGAAATGATTGAAGCTACTGACTGAATGAAAGGAGCTGGCATCTCACTCTCTTTGAATCTTCTTTATCATGCTAAGAGGAGCAGGAAAAAGCAAAACATTTCAGAATTGCACCTTGCAATGCGGAGAAATTACTGTTTGTGCATTTACAATATTCATTGATTTTTGCCATTGAAAAACATCATGTTATTCACATACCAGAAATGATTGAAGCTACTGACTGAATGAAAGGAGCTGGCATCTCACTCTCTTTGAATCTTCTTTATCATGCTAAGAGGAGCAGGAAAAAGCAAAAAATTTCAGAATTGCACCTCGCAATGCGGAGAAATTACTGTTTGTGCATTTACAATATTCATTGATTTTTGCCATTGAAAAACGTCCAGAAATGATTGAAGCTACTGACTGAATGAAAGGAGCTGGCATCTCACTCTCTTTGAATCTTCTTTATCATGCTAAGAGGAGCAGGAAAAAGCAAAAAATTTCAGAATTGCACCTTGCAATGCGGAGAAATTGCTGTTTGTGCATTTACAAAATTCATTGATTTTTGCCATTGAAAAACATCATGTTATTCATATACCAGAAATGTTTGAAGCTACTGACTGAATGAAAGGAGCTGGCATCTCACTCTCTTTGAATCTTCTTTATCATGCTAAGAGGAGCAGGAAAAAGCAAAAAATTTCAGAATTGCACCTTGCAATGCGGAGAAATTACTGTTTGTGCATTTACAATATTCATTGATTTTTGCCATTGAAAAACGTCCAGAAATGATTGAAGCTACTGACTGAATGAAAGGAGCTGGCATCTCACTCTCTTTGAATCTTCTTTATCATGCTAAGAGGAGCAGGAAAAAGCAAAAAATTTCAGAATTGCACCTTGCAATGCGGAGAAATTACTGTTTGTGCATTTACAATATACATTGATTTTTGCCATTGAAAAACGTCCAGAAATGATTGAAGCTACTGACTGAATGAAAGGAGCTGGCATCTCACTCTCTTTGAATCTTCTTTATCATGCTAAGAGGAGCAGGAAAAAGCAAAAAATTTCAGAATTGCACCTTGCAATGCGGAGAAATTACTGTTTGTGCATTTACAATATTCATTGATTTTTGCCGTTGAAAAAAGTCCAGAAATGATTGAAGCTACTGACTGAATGAAAGGAGCTGGCATCTCACTCTATTTGAATCTTCTTTATCATGCTAAGAGGAGCAGGAAAAAGCAAAAAATTTCAGAATTGCACCTTGCAATGCGGAGAAATTACTGTTTGTGCATTTACAATATTCATTGATTTTTGCCATTGAAAAACATCATGTTATTCATATACCAGAAATGATTGAAGCTACTGACTGAATGAAAGGAGCTGGCATCTCACTCTCTTTGAATCTTCTTTATCATGCTAAGAGGAGCAGGAAAAAGCAAGAAATTTCAGAATTGCACCTTGCAATGCGGAGAAATTACTGTTTGTGCATTTACAATATTCATTGATTTTTGCCATTGAAAAACATCATGTTATTCATATACCAGAAATGTTTGAAGCTACTGACTGAATGAAAGGAGCTGGCATCTCACTCTCTTTGAATCTTCTTTATCATGCTAAGAGGAGCAGGAAAAAGCAAAAAATTTCAGAATTGCACCTTGCAATGTGGAGAAATTACTGTTTGTGCATTTACAATATTCATTGATTTTTACCATTGAAAAACGTAGAGAAATGATTGAAGCTACTGACTGAATGAAAGTAGCTGCCATCTCACTCTCTTTGAATCTTTTTTATCATGCTAAGAGGAGCAGGAAAAAGCAAAAAATTTCAGACTTGCACCTTGCAATGCGGAGAAATTACTGTTTGTGCATTTACAATATTCATTCATTTTTGCCATTGAAAAACATCATGTTATTCATATACCAGAAATGTTTGAAGCTACTGACTGAATGAAAGGAGCTGGCATCTCACTCTCTTTGAATCTTCTTTATCATGCTAAGAGGAGCAGGAAAAAGCAAAAAATTTCAGAATTGCACCTTGCAATGCGGAGAAATTACTTTTTGTGCATTTACAATATTCATTGATTTTTGCCATTGAAAAACGTCCAGAAATGATTGAAGCTACTGACTGAATGAAAGGAGCTGGCATCTCACTCTCTTTGAATCTTCTTTATCATGCTAAGAGGAGCAGGAAAAAGCAAAAAATTTCAGAATTGCACCTTGCAATGCGGAGAAATTACTGTTTGTGCATTTACAATATTCATTGATTTTTGCCATTGAAAAACGTCCAGAAATGATTGAAGCTACTGACTGAATGAAAGGAGCTGGCATCTCACTCTCTTTGAATCTTCTTTATCATGCTAAGAGGAGCAGGAAAAAGCAAAAAATTTCAGAATTGCACCTTGCAATGCGGAGAAATTACTGTTTGTGCATTTACAATATTCATTGATTTTTGCCATTGAAAAACATGTAATTCATATACCAGAAATGTTTGAAGCTACTGACTGAATGAAAGGAGCTGGCACCTCACTCTCTTTGAATCTTCTTTATCATGCTAAGAGGAGCGGGAAAAAGCAAAAAATTTCAGAATTGCACCTTGCAATGCGGAGAAATTACTGTTTGTGCATTTACAATATTCATTGATTTTTGCCATTGAAAAACGTCCAGAAATGATTGAAGGTACTGACTGAATGAAAGGAGCTGGCATCTCACTCTCTTTGAATCTTCTTTATCATGCTAAGAGGAGCAGGAAAAAGCAAAAAATTTCAGAATTGCACCTTGCAATGCGGAGAAATTACTGTTTGTGCATTTACAATATTCATTGATTTTTGCCATTGAAAAACGTCCAGAAATGATTGAAGCTACTGACTGAATGAAAGGAGCTGGCATCTCACTCTCTTTGAATCTTCTTTATCATGCTAAGAGGAGCAGGAAAAAGCAAAAAATTTCAGAATTGCACCTTGCAATGCGGAGAAATTACAGTTTGTGCATTTACAATATTCATTGATTTTTGCCATTGAGAAACGTCCAGAAATGATTGAAGCTACTGACTGAATGAAAGGAGCTGGCATCTCACTCTCTTTGAATCTTCTTTATCATGCTAAGAGGAACAGGAAAAAGCAAAAAATTTCAGAATTGCACCTTGCAATGCGGAGAAATTACTGTTTGTGCATTTACAATATTCATTGATTTTTGCCATTGAAAAACATCATGTTATTTATATACCAGAAATGTTTGAAGCTACTGACTGAATGAAAGGAGCTGGCATCTCACTCTCTTTGAATCTTCTTTATCATGCTAAGAGGAGCAGGAAAAAGCAAAAAATTTCAGATTTGCACCTTGCAATGTGGAGAAATTACTGTTTGTGCATTTACAATATTCATTGATTTTTACCATTGAAAAACGTCCAGAAATGATTGAAGCTACTGACTGAATGAAAGTAGCTGGCATCTCACTCTCTTTGAATTTTCTTTATGATGCTAAGAGGAGCAGGAAAAAGCAAAAAATTTCAGACTTGCACCTTGCAATGCGGAGAAATTACTGTTTGTGCATTTACAATATTCATTGATTTTTGCCATTGAAAAACATCATGTTATTCATATACCAGAAATGTTTGAAGCTACTGACTGAATGAAAGGAGCTGGCATCTCACTCTCTTTGAATCTTCTTTATCATGCTAAGAGGAGCAGGAAAAAGCAAAAAATTTCAGAATTGCACCTTGCAATGCGGAGAAATTACTGTTTGTGCATTTACAATATTCATTGATTTTTGCCATTGAAAAACATCATGTTATTCATATACAAGAAATGTTTGAAGCTACTGACTGAATGAAAGGAGCTGGCATCTCAATCTCTTTGAATCTTCTTTATCATGCTAAGAGGAGCAGGAAAAAGCAAAAAATTTCAGAATTGCACCTTGCAATGTGGAGAAATTACTGTTTGTGCATTTACAATATTCATTGATTTTTACCATTGAAAAACGTCCAGAAATGATTGAAGCTACTGACTGAATGAAAGTAGCTGGCATCTCACTCTCTTTGAATCTTCTTTATCATGCTAAGAGGAGCAGGAAAAAGCAAAAAATTTCAGACTTGCACCTTGCAATGCGGAGAAATTACTATTTGTGCATTTACAATATTCATTGATTTTTGCCATTGAAAAACATCATGTTATTCATATACCAGAAATGTTTGAAGCTACTGACTGAATGAAAGGAGCTGGCATCTCACTCTCTTTGAATCTTCTTTATCATGCTAAGAGGAGCAGGAAAAAGCAAAAAATTTCAGAATTGCACCTTGCAATGCGGAGAAATTACTGTTTGTGCATTTACAATATTCATTGATTTTTGCCATTGAAAAACATCATGTTATTCATATACCAGAAATGTTTGAAGCTACTGACTGAATGAAAGGAGCTGACATCTCACTCTCTTTGAATCTTCTTTATCATGCTAAGAGGAGCAGGAAAAAGCAAAAAATTTCAGAATTGCACCTTGCAATGCGGAGAAATTACTGTTTGTGCATTTACAATATTCATTGATTTTTGCCATTGAAAAATGTCCAGAAATGATTGAAGCTACTGACTGAATGAAAGGAGCTGGCATCTCACTCTCTTTGAATCATGCTAAGAGGAGCAGGAAAAAGCAAAAAATTTCAGAATTGCACCTTGCAATGTGGAGAAATTACTGTTTGTGCATTTACAATATTCATTGATTTTTGCCATGGAAAAACATCATGTTATTCATATACCAGAAATGTTTGAAGCTACTGACTGAATGAAAGGAGCTGGCATCTCACTCTCTTTGAATCTTCTTTATCATGCTAAGAGGAGCAGGAAAAAGCAAAAAATTTTAGAATTGCACCTTGCAATGTGGAGAAATTACTGTTTGTGCATTTACAATATTCATTGATTTTTACCATTGAAAAACGTCCAGAAATGATTGAAGCTACTGACTGAATGAAAGTAGCTGGCATCTCACTCTCTTTGAATCTTCTTTATCATGCTAAGAGGAGCAGGAAAAAGCAAAAAATTTCAGACTTGCACCTTGCAATGCGGAGAAATTACTGTTTGTGCATTTACAATATTCATTGATTTTTGCCATTGAAAAACATCATGTTATTCATATACCAGAAATGTTTGAAGCTACTGACTGAATGAAAGGAGCTGGCATCTCACTCTCTTTGAATCTTCTTTATCATGCTAAGAGGAGCAGGAAAAAGCAAAAAATTTCAGAATTGCACCTTGCAATGCGGAGAAATTACTGTTTGTGCATTTACAATATTCATTGATTTTTGCCATTGAAAAACGTCCAGAAATGATTGAAGCTACTGACTGAATGAAAGGAGCTGGCATCTCACTCTCTTTGAATCTTCTTTATCATGCTAAGAGGAGCAGGAAAAAGCAAAAAATTTCAGAATTGCACCTTGCAATGCGGAGAAATTACTGTTTGTGCATTTACAATATTCATTGATTTTTGCCATTGAAAAACGTCCAGAAATGATTGAAGCTACTGACTGAATGAAAGGAGCTGGCATCTCACTCTCTTTGAATCTTCTTTATCATGCTAAGAGGAGCAGGAAAAAGCAAAAAATTTCAGAATTGCACCTTGCAATGCGGAGAAATTACTGTTTGTGCATTTACAATATTCATTGATTTTTGCCATTGAAAAACATGTTATTCATATACCAGAAATGTTTGAAGCTACTGACTGAATGAAAGGAGCTGGCACCTCACTCTCTTTGAATCTTCTTTATCATGCTAATAGGAGCGGGAAAAAGCAAAAAATTTCAGAATTGCACCTTGCAATGCGGAAAAATTACTGTTTGTGCATTTACAATATTCATTGATTTTTGCCATTGAAAAACGTCCAGAAATGATTGAAGGTACTGACTGAATGAAAGGAGCTGGCATCTCACTCTCTTTGAATCTTCTTTATCATGCTAAGAGGAGCAGGAAAAAGCAAAAAATTTCAGAATTGCACCTTGCAATGCGGAGAAATTACTGTTTGTGCATTTACAATATTCATTGATTTTTGCCATTGAAAAACGTCCAGAAATGATTGAAGCTACTGACTGAATGAAAGGAGCTGGCATCTCACTCTCTTTGAATCTTCTTTATCATGCTAAGAGGAGCAGGAAAAAGCAAAAAATTTCAGAATTGCACCTTGCAATGCGGAGAAATTACAGTTTGTGCATTTACAATATTCATTGATTTTTGCCATTGAAAAACATCCAGAAATGATTGAAGCTACTGACTGAATGAAAGGAGCTGGCATCTCACTCTCTTTGAATCTTCTTTATCATGCTAAGAGGAGCAGGAAAAAGCAAAAAATTTCAGAATTGCACCTTGCAATGCGGAGAAATTACTGTTTGTGCATTTACAATATTCATTGATTTTTGCCATTGAAAAACATCATGTTATTCATATACCAGAAATGTTTGAAGCTACTGACTGAATGAAAGGAGCTGGCATCTCACTCTCTTTGAATCTTCTTTATCATGCTAAGAGGAGCAGGAAAAAGCAAAAAATTTCAGAATTGCACCTTGCAATGTGGAGAAATTACTGTTTGTGCATTTACAATATTCATTGATTTTTACCATTGAAAAACGTCCAGAAATGATTGAAGCTACTGACTGAATGAAAGTAGCTGGCATCTCACTCTCTTTGAATCTTCTTTATCATGCTAAGAGGAGCAGGAAAAAGCAAAAAATTTCAGACTTGCACCTTGCAATGCGGAGAAATTACTGTTTGTGCATTTACAATATTCATTGATTTTTGCCATTGAAAAACATCATGTTATTCATATACCAGAAATATTTGAAGCTACTGACTGAATGAAAGGAGCTGGCATCTCACTCTCTTTGAATCTTCTTTATCATGCTAAGAGGAGCAGGAAAAAGCAAAAAATTTCAGAATTGCACCTTGCAATGCGGAGAAATTACTGTTTGTGCATTTACAATATTCATTGATTTTTGCCATTGAAAAACATCATGTTATTCATATACCAGAAATGTTTGAAGCTACTGACTGAATGAAAGGAGCTGGCATCTCAATCTCTTTGAATCTTCTTTATCATGCTAAGAGGAGCAGGATAAAGCAAAAAATTTCAGAATTGCACCTTGCAATGTGGAGAAATTACTGTTTGTGCATTTACAATATTCATTGATTTTTACCATTGAAAAACGTCCAGAAATGATTGAAGCTACTGACTGAATGAAAGTAGCTGGCATCTCACTCTCTTTGAATCTTCTTTATCATGCTAAGAGGAGCAGGAAAAAGCAAAAAATTTCAGACTTGCACCTTGCAATGCGGAGAAATTACTGTTTGTGCATTTACAATATTCATTGATTTTTGCCATTGAAAAACATCATGTTATTCATATACCAGAAATGTTTGAAGCTACTGACTGAATGAAAGGAGCTGGCATCTCACTCTCTTTGAATCTTCTTTATCATGCTAAGAGGAGCAGGAAAAAGCAAAAAATTTCAGACTTGCACCTTGCAATGCGGAGAAATTACTGTTTGTGCATTTACAATATTCATTGATTTTTGCCATTGAAAAACATCATGTTATTCATATACCAGAAATGTTTGAAGCTACTGACTGAATGAAAGGAACTGGCATCTCACTCTCTTTGAATCTTCTTTATCATGCTAAGAGGAGCAGGAAAAAGCAAAAAATTTCAGAATTGCACCTTGCAATGCGGAGAAATTACTGTTTGTGCATTTACAATATTCATTGATTTTTGCCATTGAAAAACGTCCAGAAATGATTGAAGGTACTGACTGAATGAAAGGAGCTGGCATCTCACTCTCTTTGAATCTTCTTTATCATTCTAAGAGGAGCAGGAAAAAGCAAAAAATTTCAGAATTGCACCTTGCAATGCGGAGAAATTACTGTTTGTGCATTTACAATATTCATTGATTTTTGCCATTGAAAAACGTCCAGAAATGATTGAAGCTACTGACAATGAATGGAGCTGGCATCTCACTCTCTTTGAATCTTCTTTATCATGCTAAGAGGAGCAGGAAAAAGCAAAAAATTTCAGAATTGCACCTTGCAATGCGGAGAAATTACAGTTTGTGCATTTACAATATTCATTGATTTTTGCCATTGAAAAACGTCCAGAAATGATTGAAGCTACTGACTGAATGAAAGGAGCTGGCATCTCACTCTCATTGAATCTTCTTTATCATGCTAAGAGGAGCAGGAAAAAGCAAAAAATTTCAGAATTGCACCTTGCAATGCGGAGAAATTACTGTTTGTGCATTTACAATATTCGTTGATTTTTGCCATTGAAAAACGTCCAGAAATGATTGAAGCTACTGACTGAATGAAAGGAGCTGGCATCTCACTCTCTTTGAATCTTCTTTATCATGCTAAGAGGAGCAGGAAAAAGCAAAAAATTTCAGAATTGCACCTTGCAATGCGGAGAAATTACAGTTTGTGCATTTACAATATTCATTGATTTTTGCCATTGAAAAACGTCCAGAAATGATTGAAGCTACTGACTGAATGAAAGGAGCTGGCATCTCACTCTCTTTGAATCTTCTTTATCATGCTAAGAGGAGCAGGAAAAAGCAAAAAATTTCAGAATTGCACCTTGCAATGCGGAGAAATTACTGTTTGTGCATTTACAATATTCATTGATTTTTGCCATTGAAAAACATGTTATTCATATACCAGAAATGTTTGAAGCTCCTGACTGAATGAAAGGAGCTGGCACCTCACTCTCTTTGAATCTTCTTTATCATGCTAAGAGGAGCAGGAAAAAGCAAAAAATTTCAGAATTGCACCTTGCAATGCGGAGAAATTACTGTTTGTGCATTTACAATATTCATTGATTTTTGCCATTGAAAAACGTCCAGAAATGATTGAAGCTACTGACTGAATGAAAGGAGCTGGCATCTCACTCTCTTTGAATCTTCTTTATCATGCTAAGAGGAGCAGGAAAAAGCAAAAAATTTCAGAATTGCACCTTGCAATGCGGAGAAATTACTGTTTGTGCATTTACAATATTCATTGATTTTTGCCATTGAAAAATGTCCAGAAATGATTGAAGCTACTGACTGAATGAAAGGAGCTGGCATCTCACTCTCTTTGAATCTTCTTTATCATGCTAAGAGGAGCAGGAAAAAGCAAAAAATTTCAGAATTGCGCCTTGCAATGCGGAGAAATTACTGTTTGTGCATTTACAAAATTCATTGATTTTTGCCATTGAAAAACATCATGTTATTCATATACCAGAAATGATTGAAGCTACTGACTGAAGGAAAGGAGCTGGCATCTCACTCTCTTTGAATCTTCTTTATCATGCTAAGAGGAGCAGGAAAAAGCAAAAAATTTCAGAATTGCACCTTGCAATGCGGAGAAATTACTGTTTGTGCATTTACAATATTCATTGATTTTTGCCATTGAAAAACGTCCAGAAATGATTGAAGCTACTGACTGAATGAAAGGAGCTGGCATCTCACTCTCTTTGAATCTTCTTTATCATGCTAAGAGGAGCAGGAAAAAGCAAAAAATTTCAGAATTGCTCCTTGCAATGCGGAGAAATTACTGTTTGTGCATTTACAATATTCATTGATTTTTGCGATTGAAAAACATCATGTTATTCATATACCAGAAATGATTGAAGCTACTGACTGAATGAAAGGAGCTGGCATCTCATTCTCTTTGAATCTTCTTTATCATGCTAAGAGGAGCAGGAAAAAGTAAAAAATTTCAGAATTGCACCTTGCAATGCGGAGAAATTACTGTTTGTGCATTTACAATATTCAATGATTTTTGCCATTGAAAAACGTCCAGAAATGATTGAAGCTACTGACTGAATGAAAGGAGCTGGCATCTCACTCTCTTTGAATCTTGTTTATCATGCTAAGAGGAGCAGGAAAAAGCAAAAAATTTCAGAATTGCACCTTGCAATGCGGAGAAATTACTGTTTGTGCATTTACAATATTCATTGATTTTTGCCATTGAAAAACGTCCAGAAATGATTGAAGCTACTGACTGAATGAAAGGAGCTGGCATCTCACTCTCTTTGAATCTTCTTTATCATGCTAAGAGGAGCAGGAAAAAGCCAAAAATTTCAGAATTGCACCTTGCAATGCGGAGAAATTACTGTTTGTGCATTTACAATATTCATTGATTTTTGCTATTGAAAAACATCATGTTATTCATATACCAGAAATGATTGAAGCTACTGACTGAATGAAAGGAGCTGGCATCTCACTCTCTTTGAATCTTCTTTATCATGCTAAGAGGAGCAGGAAAAAGCAAAAAATTTCAGAATTGCACCTTGCAATGCGGAGAAATTGCAGTTTGTGCATTTACAATATTCATTGATTTTTGCCATTGAAAAACGTCCAGAAATGATTGAAGCTACTGACTGAATGAAAGGAGCTGGCATCTCACTCTCTTTGAATCTTCTTTATCATGCTAAGAGGAGCAGGAAAAAGCAAAAAATTTCAGAATTGCACCTTGCAATGCGGAGAAATTACTGTTTGTGCATTTACAATATTCATTGATTTTTGCCATTGAAAAACATCATGTTATTCATATACCAGAAATGATTGAAGCTACTGACTGAATGAAAGAAGCTGGCATCTCACTCTCTTTGAATCTTCTTTATCATGCTAAGAGGAGCAGGAAAAAGCAAAAAATTTCAGAATTGCACCTTGCAATGCGGAGAAATTGCAGTTTGTGCATTTACAATATTCATTGATTTTTGCCATTGAAAAACGTCCAGAAATGATTGAAGCTACTGACTGAATGAAAGGAGCTGGCATCTCACTCTCTTTGAATCTTCTTTATCATGCTAAGAGGAGCAGGAAAAAGCAAAAAATTTCAGAATTGCACCTTGCAATGCGGAGAAATTACTGTTTGTGCATTTACAATATTCATTGATTTTTGCCATTGAAAAACGTCCAGAAATGATTGAAGCTACTGACTGAATGAAAGGAGCTGGCATCTCACTCTCTTTGAATCTTCTTTATCATGCTAAGAGGAGCAGGAAAAAGCAAAAAATTTCAGAATTGCACCTTGCAATGCGGAGAAATTACTGTTTGTGCATTTACAATATTCATTGATTTTTGCCATTGAAAAATGTCCAGAAATGATTGAAGCTACTGACTGAATGAAAGGAGCTGGCATCTCACTCTCTTTGAATCTTCTTTATCATGCTAAGAGGAGCAGGAAAAAGCAAAAAATTTCAGAATTGCGCCTTGCAATGCGGAGAAATTACTGTTTGTGCATTTACAAAATTCATTGATTTTTGCCATTGAAAAACATCATGTTATTCATATACCAGAAATGATTGAAGCTACTGACTGAAGGAAAGGATCTGGCATCTCACTCTCTTTGAATCTTCTTTGTCATGCTAAGAGGAGCAGGAAAAAGCAAAAAATTTCAGAATTGCACCTTGCAATGCGGAGAAATTACTGTTTGTGCATTTACAATATTCATTGATTTTTGCCATTGAAAAACGTCCAGAAATGATTGAAGCTACTGACTGAATGAAAGGAGCTGGCATCTCACTCTCTTTGAATCTTCTTTATCATGCTAAGAGGAGCAGGAAAAAGCAAAACATTTCAGAATTGCACCTTGCAATGCGGAGAAATTACTGTTTGTGCATTTACAATATTCATTGATTTTTGCGATTGAAAAACATCATGTTATTCATATACCAGAAATGATTGAAGCTACTGACTGAATGAAAGGAGCTGGCATCTCACTCTCTTTGAATCTTCTTTATCATGCTAAGAGGAGCAGGAAAAAGTAAAAAATTTCAGAATTGCACCTTGCAATGCGGAGAAATTACTGTTTGTGCATTTACAATATTCAATGATTTTTGCCATTGAAAAACGTCCAGAAATGATTGAAGCTACTGACTGAATGAAAGGAGCTGGCATCTCACTCTCTTTGAATCTTCTTTATCATGCTAAGAGGAGCAGGAAAAAGCAAAAAATTTCAGAATTGCACCTTGCAATGCGGAGAAATTACTGTTTGTGCATTTACAATATTCATTGATTTTTGCCATTGAAAAACGTCCAGAAATGATTGAAGCTACTGACTGAATGAAAGGAGCTGGCATCTCACTCTCTTTGAATCTTCTTTATCATGCTAAGAGGAGCAGGAAAAAGCAAAAAATTTCAGAATTGCACCTTGCAATGCGGAGAAATTACTGTTTGTGCATTTACAATATTCATTGATTTTTGCCATTGAAAAATGTCCAGAAATGATTGAAGCTACTGACTGAATGAAAGGAGCTGGCATCTCACTCTCTTTGAATCTTCTTTATCATGCTAAGAGGAGCAGGAAAAAGCAAAAAATTTCAGAATTGCGCCTTGCAATGCGGAGAAATTACTGTTTGTGCATTTACAAAATTCATTGATTTTTGCCATTGAAAAACATCATGTTATTCATATACCAGAAATGATTGAAGCTACTGACTGAAGGAAAGGATCTGGCATCTCACTCTCTTTGAATCTTCTTTGTCATGCTAAGAGGAGCAGGAAAAAGCAAAAAATTTCAGAATTGCACCTTGCAATGCGGAGAAATTACTGTTTGTGCATTTACAATATTCAATGATTTTTGCCATTGAAAAACGTCCAGAAATGATTGAAGCTACTGACTGAATGAAAGGAGCTGGCATCTCACTCTCTTTGAATCTTCTTTATCATGCTAAGAGGAGCAGGAAAAAGCAAAAAATTTCAGAATTGCACCTTGCAATGCGGAGAAATTACTGTTTGTGCATTTACAATATTCATTGATTTTTGCCATTGAAAAACGTCCAGAAATGATTGAAGCTACTGACTGAATGAAAGGAGCTGGCATCTCACTCTCTTTGAATCTTCTTTATCATGCTAAGAGGAGCCGGAAAAAGCAAAAAATTTCAGAATTGCACCTTGCAATGCGGAGAAATTACTGTTTGTGCATTTACAATATTCATTGATTTTTGCCATTGAAAAATGTCCAGAAATGATTGAAGCTACTGACTGAATGAAAGGAGCTGGCATCTCACTCTCTTTGAATCTTCTTTATCATGCTAAGAGGAGCAGGAAAAAGCAAAAAATTTCAGAATTGCGCCTTGCAATGCGGAGAAATTACTGTTTGTGCATTTACAAAATTCATTGATTTTTACCATTGAAAAACATCATGTTATTCATATACCAGAAATGATTGAAGCTACTGACTGAAGGAAAGGATCTGGCATCTCACTCTCTTTGAATCTTCTTTGTCATGCTAAGAGGAGCAGGAAAAAGCAAAAAATTTCAGAATTGCACCTTGCAATGCGGAGAAATTACTGTTTGTGCATTTACAATATTCATTGATTTTTGCCATTGAAAAACGTCCAGAAATGATTGAAGCTACTGACTGAATGAAAGGAGCTGGCATCTCACTCTCTTTGAATCTTCTTTATCATGCTAAGAGGAGCAGGAAAAAGCAAAACATTTCAGAATTGCACCTTGCAATGCGGAGAAATTACTGTTTGTGCATTTACAATATTCATTGATTTTTGCGATTGAAAAACATCATGTTATTCATATACCAGAAATGATTGAAGCTACTGACTGAATGAAAGGAGCTGGCATCTCACTCTCTTTGAATCTTCTTTATGATGCTAAGAGGAGCAGGAAAAAGTAAAAAATTTCAGAATTGCACCTTGCAATGCGGAGAAATTACTGTTTGTGCATTTACAATATTCAATGATTTTTGCCATTGAAAAACGTCCAGAAATGATTGAAGCTACTGACTGAATGAAAGGAGCTGGCATCTCACTCTCTTTGAATCTTCTTTATCATGCTAAGAGGAGCAGGAAAAAGCAAAAAATTTCAGAATTGCACCTTGCAATGCGGAGAAATTACTGTTTGTGCATTTACAATATTCATTGATTTTTGCCATTGAAAAACATCATGTTATTCATATACCAGAAATGATTGAAGCTACTGACTGAATGAAAGGAGCTGGCATCTCACTCTCTTTGAATCTTCTTTATCATGCTAAGAGGAGCAGGAAAAAGCAAAAAATTTCAGAATTGCACCTTGCAATGCGGAGAAATTGCAGTTTGTGCATTTACAATATTCATTGATTTTTGCCATTGAAAAACGTCCAGAAATGATTGAAGCTACTGACTGAATGAAAGGAGCTGGCATCTCACTCTCTTTGAATCTTCTTTATCATGCTAAGAGGAGCAGGAAAAAGCAAAAAATTTCAGAATTGCACCTTGCAATGCGGAGAAATTACTGTTTGTGCATTTACAATATTCATTGATTTTTGCCATTGAAAAACGTCCAGAAATGATTGAAGCTACTGACTGAATGAAAGGAGCTGGCATCTCACTCTCTTTGAATCTTCTTTATCATGCTAAGAGGAGCAGGAAAAAGCAAAAAATTTCAGAATTGCACCTTGCAATGCGGAGAAATTACTGTTTGTGCATTTACAATATTCATTGATTTTTGCCATTGAAAAACATCATGTTATTCATATACCAGAAATGTTTGAAGCTACTGACTGAATGAAAGGAGCTGGCATCTCACTCTCTTTGAATCTTCTTTATCATGCTAAGAGGAGCAGGAAAAAGCAAAAAATTTCAGAATTGCACCTTGCAATGCGGAGAAATTACTGTTTGTGCATTTACAATATTCATTGATTTTTGCCATTGAAAAACGTCCAGAAATGATTGAAGCTACTGACTGAATGAAAGGAGCTGGCATCTCACTCTCTTTGAATCTTCTTTATCATGCTAAGAGGAGCAGGAAAAGGCAAAAAATTTCAGAATTGCACCTTGCAATGCGGAGAAATTACTGTTTGTGCATTTACAATATTCATTGATTTTTGCCATTGAAAAACATCATGTTATTCATATACCAGAAATGATTGAAGCTACTGACTGAATGAAAGGAGCTGGCATCTCACTCTCTTTGAATCTTCTTTATCATGCTAAGAGGAGCAGGAAAAAGCAAAAAATTTCAGAATTGCACCTTGCAATGCGGAGAAATTACTGTTTGTGCATTTACAATATTCATTGATTTTTGCCATTGAAAAACGTCCAGAAATGATTGAAGCTACTGACTGAATGAAAGGAGCTGGCATCTCACTCTCTTTGAATCTTCTTTATCATGCTAAGAGGAGCAGGAAAAAGCAAAAAATTTCAGAATTGCACCTTGCAATGCGGAGAAATTACTGTTTGTGCATTTACAATATTCATTGATTTTTGCCATTGAAAAATGTCCAGAAATGATTGAAGCTACTGACTGAATGAAAGGAGCTGGCATCTCACTCTCTTTGAATCTTCTTTATCATGCTAAGAGGAGCAGGAAAAAGCAAAAAATTTCAGAATTGCGCCTTGCAATGCGGAGAAATTACTGTTTGTGCATTTACAAAATTCATTGATTTTTGCCATTGAAAAACATCATGTTATTCATATACCAGAAATGATTGAAGCTACTGACTGAAGGAAAGGATCTGGCATCTCACTCTCTTTGAATCTTCTTTGTCATGCTAAGAGGAGCAGGAAAAAGCAAAAAATTTCAGAATTGCACCTTGCAATGCGGAGAAATTACTGTTTGTGCATTTACAATATTCATTGATTTTTGCCATTGAAAAACGTCCAGAAATGATTGAAGCTACTGACTGAATGAAAGGAGCTGGCATCTCACTCTCTTTGAATCTTCTTTATCATGCTAAGAGGAGCAGGAAAAAGCAAAACATTTCAGAATTGCACCTTGCAATGCGGAGAAATTACTGTTTGTGCATTTACAATATTCATTGATTTTTGCGATTGAAAAACATCATGTTATTCATATACCAGAAATGATTGAAGCTACTGACTGAATGAAAGGAGCTGGCATCTCACTCTCTTTGAATCTTCTTTATCATGCTAAGAGGAGCAGGAAAAAGTAAAAAATTTCAGAATTGCACCTTGCAATGCGGAGAAATTACTGTTTGTGCATTTACAATATTCAATGATTTTTGCCATTGAAAAACGTCCAGAAATGATTGAAGCTACTGACTGAATGAAAGGAGCTGGCATCTCACTCTCTTTGAATCTTCTTTATCATGCTAAGAGGAGCAGGAAAAAGCAAAAAATTTCAGAATTGCACCTTGCAATGCGGAGAAATTACTGTTTGTGCATTTACAATATTCATTGATTTTTGCCATTGAAAAACGTCCAGAAATGATTGAAGCTACTGACTGAATGAAAGGAGCTGGCATCTCACTCTCTTTGAATCTTCTTTATCATGCTAAGAGGAGCAGGAAAAAGCAAAAAATTTCAGAATTGCACCTTGCAATGCGGAGAAATTACTGTTTGTGCATTTACAATATTCATTGATTTTTGCCATTGAAAAATGTCCAGAAATGATTGAAGCTGCTGACTGAATGAAAGGAGCTGGCATCTCACTCTCTTTGAAACTTCTTTATCATGCTAAGAGGAGCAGGAAAAAGCAAAAAATTTCAGAATTGCGCCTTGCAATGCGGAGAAATTACTGTTTGTGCATTTACAAAATTCATTGATTTTTGCCATTGAAAAACATCATGTTATTCATATACCAGAAATGATTGAAGCTACTGACTGAAGGAAAGGATCTGGCATCTCACTCTCTTTGAATCTTCTTTGTCATGCTAAGAGGAGCAGGAAAAAGCAAAAAATTTCAGAATTGCACCTTGCAATGCGGAGAAATTACTGTTTGTGCATTTACAATATTCATTGATTTTTGCCATTGAAAAACGTCCAGAAATGATTGAAGCTACTGACTGAATGAAAGGAGCTGGCATCTCACTCTCTTTGAATCTTCTTTATCATGCTAAGAGGAGCAGGAAAAAGCAAAACATTTCAGAATTGCACCTTGCAATGCGGAGAAATTACTGTTTGTGCATTTACAATATTCATTGATTTTTGCGATTGAAAAACATCATGTTATTCATATACCAGAAATGATTGAAGCTACTGACTGAATGAAAGGAGCTGGCATCTCACTCTCTTTGAATCTTCTTTATCATGCTAAGAGGAGCAGGAAAAAGTAAAAAATTTCAGAATTGCACCTTGCAATGCGGAGAAATTACTGTTTGTGCATTTACAATATTCAATGATTTTTGCCATTGAAAAACGTCCAGAAATGATTGAAGCTACTGACTGAATGAAAGGAGCTGGCATCTCACTCTCTTTGAATCTTCTTTATCATGCTAAGAGGAGCAGGAAAAAGCAAAAAATTTCAGAATTGCACCTTGCAATGCGGAGAAATTACTGTTTGTGCATTTACAATATTCATTGATTTTTGCCATTGAAAAACATCATGTTATTCATCTACCAGAAATGATTGAAGCTACTGACTGAATGAAAGGAGCTGGCATCTCACTCTCTTTGAATCTTCTTTATCATGCTAAGAGGAGCAGGAAAAAGCAAAAAATTTCAGAATTGCACCTTGCAATGCGGAGAAATTGCAGTTTGTGCATTTACAATATTCATTGATTTTTGCCATTGAAAAACGTCCAGAAATGATTGAAGCTACTGACTGAATGAAAGGAGCTGGCATCTCACTCTCTTTGAATCTTCTTTATCATGCTAAGAGGAGCAGGAAAAAGCAAAAAATTTCAGAATTGCACCTTGCAATGCGGAGAAATTACTGTTTGTGCATTTACAATATTCATTGATTTTTGCCATTGAAAAACGTCCAGAAATGATTGAAGCTACTGACTGAATGAAAGGAGCTGGCATCTCACTCTCTTTGAATCTTCTTTATCATGCTAAGAGGAGCAGGAAAAAGCAAAAAATTTCAGAATTGCACCTTGCAATGCGGAGAAATTACTGTTTGTGCATTTACAATATTCATTGATTTTTGCCATTGAAAAACGTCCAGAAATGATTGAAGCTACTGACTGAATGAAAGGAGCTGGCATCTCACTCTCTTTGAATCTTCTTTATCATGCTAAGAGGAGCAGGAAAAAGCAAAAAAATTCAGAATTGCACCTTGCAATGCGGAGAAATTACTGTTTGTGCATTTACAATATTCATTGATTTTTGCCATTGAAAAACATCATGTTATTCATATACCAGAAATGATTGAAGCTACTGACTGAATGAAAGGAGCTGGCATCTCACTCTCTTTGAATCTTCTTTTTCATGCTAAGAGGAGCAGGAAAAAGTAAAAAATTTCAGAATTGCACCTTGCAATGCGGAGAAATTACTGTTTGTGCATTTACAATATTCATTGATTTTTGCCATTGAAAAACGTCCAGAAATGATTGAAGCTACTGACTGAATGAAAGGAGCTGGCATCTCAGTCTCTTTGAGTCTTCTTTATCATGCTAAGAGGAGCAGGAAAAAGCAAAAAATTTCAGAATTGCACCTTGCAATGCGGAGAAATTACTGCTTGTGCATTTACAATATTCATTGATTTTTGCCATTGAAAAACGTCCAGAAATGATTGAAGCTACTGACTGAATGAAAGGAGCTGGCATCTCACTCTCTTTGAATCTTCTTTATCATGCTAAGAGGAGCAGGAAAAAGCAAAAAATTTCAGAATTGCACCTTGCAATACGGAGAAATTACTGTTTGTGCATTTACAATATTCATTGATTTTTGCCATTGAAAAACGTCCAGAAATGATTGAAGCTACTGACTGAATGAAAGGAGCTGGCATCTCACTCTCTTTGAATCTTCTTTATCATGCTAAGAGGAGCAGGAAAAAGCAAAAAATTTCAGAATTGCACCTTGCAATGCGGAGAAATTACTGTTTGTGCATTTACAATATTCATTGATTTTTGCCGTTGAAAAACGTCCAGAAATGATTGAAGCTACTGACTGAATGAAAGGAGCTGGCATCTCACTCTCTTTGAATCTTCTTTATCATGCTAAGAGGAGCAGGAAAAAGCAAAAAATTTCAGAATTGCACCTTGCAATGCGGAGAAATTACTGTTTGTGCATTTACAATATTCATTGATTTTTGCCATTGAAAAACATCCAGAAATGATTGAAGCTACTGACTGAATGAAAGGAGCTGGCATCTCACTCTCTTTGAATCTTCTTTATCATGCTAAGAGGAGCAGGAAAAAGCAAAAAATTTCAGAATTGCACCTTGCAATGCGGAGAAATTACTGTTTGTGCATTTACAATATTCATTGATTTTTGCCATTGTTAAACATCATGTTATTCATATACCAGAAATGATTGAAGCTACTGACTGAATGAAAGGAGCTGGCATCTCACTCTCTTTGAATCTTCTTTATCATGCTAAGAGGAGCAGGAAAAAGCAAAAAATTTCAGAATTGCACCTTGCAATGCGGAGAAATTACTGTTTGTGCATTTACAATATTCATTGATTTTTGCCATTGAAAAACGTCCAGAAATGTTTGAAGCTACTGACTGAATGAAAGGAGCTGGCATCTCACTCTCTTTGAATCTTCTTTATCATGCTAAGAGGAGCAGGAAAAAGCAAAAAATTTCAGAATTGCACCTTGCAATGCGGAGAAATTACTGTTTGTGCATTTACAATATTCATTGATTTTTGCCATTGAAAAACGTCCAGAAATGATTGAAGCTACTGACTGAATGAAAGGAGCTGGCATCTCACTCTCTTTGGATCTTCTTTATCATGCTAAGAGGAGCAGGAAAAAGCAAAAAATTTCAGAATTGCACCTTGCAATGCGGAGAAATTACTGTTTGTGCATTTACAATATTCATTGATTTTTGCCATTGAAAAACATCATGTTATTCATATACCAGAAATGATTGAAGCTACTGACTGAATGAAAGGAGCTGGCATCTCACTCTCTTTGAATCTTCTTTTTCATGCTAAGAGGAGCAGGAAAAAGTAAAAAATTTCAGAATTGCACCTTGCAATGCGGAGAAATTACTGTTTGTGCATTTACAATATTCATTGATTTTTGCCATTGAAAAACGTCCAGAAATGATTGAAGCTACTGACTGAATGAAAGGAGCTGGCATCTCAGTCTCTTTGAATCTTCTTTATCATGCTAAGAGGAGCAGGAAAAAGCAAAAAATTTCAGAATTGCACCTTGCAATGCGGAGAAATTACTGCTTGTGCATTTACAATATTCATTGATTTTTGCCATTGAAAAACGTCCAGAAATGATTGAAGCTACTGACTGAATGAAAGGAGCTGGCATCTCACTCTCTTTGAATCTTCTTTATCATGCTAAGAGGAGCAGGAAAAAGCAAAAAATTTCAGAATTGCACCTTGCAATACGGAGAAATTACTGTTTGTGCATTTACAATATTCATTGATTTTTGCCATTGAAAAACGTCCAGAAATGATTGAAGCTACTGACTGAATGAAAGGAGCTGGCATCTCACTCTGTTTGAATCTTCTTTATCATGCTAAGAGGAGCAGGAAAAAGCAAAAAATTTCAGAATTGCACCTTGCAATGCGGAGAAATTACTGTTTGTGCATTTACAATATTCATTGATTTTTGCCATTGAAAAACGTCCAGAAATGATTGAAGCTACTGACTGAATGAAAGGAGCTGGCATCTCACTCTCTTTGAATCTTCTTTATCATGCTAAGAGGAGCAGGAAAAAGCAAAACATTTCAGAATTGCACCTTGCAATGCGGAGAAATTACTGTTTGTGCATTTACAATATTCATTGATTTTTGCGATTGAAAAACATCATGTTATTCATATACCAGAAATGATTGAAGCTACTGACTGAATGAAAGGAGCTGGCATCTCACTCTCTTTGAATCTTCTTTATCATGCTAAGAGGAGCAGGAAAAAGTAAAAAATTTCAGAATTGCACCTTGCAATGCGGAGAAATTACTGTTTGTGCATTTACAATATTCAATGATTTTTGCCATTGAAAAACGTCCAGAAATGATTGAAGCTACTGACTGAATGAAAGGAGCTGGCATCTCACTCTCTTTGAATCTTCTTTATCATGCTAAGAGGAGCAGGAAAAAGCAAAAAATTTCAGAATTGCACCTTGCAATGCGGAGAAATTACTGTTTGTGCATTTACAATATTCATTGATTTTTGCCATTGAAAAACATCATGTTATTCATATACCAGAAATGATTGAAGCTACTGACTGAATGAAAGGAGCTGGCATCTCACTCTCTTTGAATCTTCTTTATCATGCTAAGAGGAGCAGGAAAAAGCAAAAAATTTCAGAATTGCACCTTGCAATGCGGAGAAATTGCAGTTTGTGCATTTACAATATTCATTGATTTTTGCCATTGAAAAACGTCCAGAAATGATTGAAGCTACTGACTGAATGAAAGGAGCTGGCATCTCACTCTCTTTGAATCTTCTTTATCATGCTAAGAGGAGCAGGAAAAAGCAAAAAATTTCAGAATTGCACCTTGCAATGCGGAGAAATTACTGTTTGTGCATTTACAATATTCATTGATTTTTGCCATTGAAAAACGTCCAGAAATGATTGAAGCTACTGACTGAATGAAAGGAGCTGGCATCTCACTCTCTTTGAATCTTCTTTATCATGCTAAGAGGAGCAGGAAAAAGCAAAAAATTTCAGAATTGCACCTTGCAATGCGGAGAAATTACTGTTTGTGCATTTACAATATTCATTGATTTTGGCCATTGAAAAACATCATGTTATTCATATACCAGAAATGTTTGAAGCTACTGACTGAATGAAAGGAGCTGGCATCTCACTCTCTTTGAATCTTCTTTATCATGCTAAGAGGAGCAGGAAAAAGCAAAAAATTTCAGAATTGCACCTTGCAATGCGGAGAAATTGCTGTTTGTGCATTTACAATATTCATTGATTTTTGCCATTGAAAAACGTCCAGAAATGATTGAAGCTACTGACTGAATGAAAGGAGCTGGCATCTCACTCTCTTTGAATGTTCTTTATCATGCTAAGAGGAGCAGGAAAAGGCAAAAAATTTCAGAATTGCACCTTGCAATGCGGAGAAATTACTGTTTGTGCATTTACAATATTCATTGATTTTTGCCATTGAAAAACATCATGTTATTCATATACCAGAAATGATTGAAGCTACTGACTGAAAGAAAGGAGCTGGCATCCCACTCTCTTTGAATCTTCTTTATCATGCTAAGAGGAGCAGGAAAAAGCAAAAAATTTCAGAATTGCACCTTGCAATGCGGAGAAATTACTGTTTGTGCATTTACAATATTCATTGATTTTTGCCATTGAAAAACATCATGTTATTCATATACCAGAAATGATTGAAGCTACTGACTGAATGAAAGGAGCTGGCATCTCACTCTCTTTGAATCTTCTTTATCATGCTAAGAGGAGCAGGAAAAAGCAAAAAATTTCAGAATTGCACCTTGCAATGCGGAGAAATTACTGTTTGTGCATTTACAATATTCATTGATTTTTGCCATTGAAAAACGTCCAGAAATGATTGAAGCTACTGACTGAATGAAAGGAGCTGGCATCTCACTCTCTTTGAATCTTCTTTATCATGCTAAGAGGAGCAGGAAAAAGCAAAAAAATTCAGAATTGCACCTTGCAATGCGGAGAAATTACTGTTTGTGCATTTACAATATTCATTGATTTTTGCCATTGAAAAACATCATGTTATTCATATACCAGAAATGATTGAAGCTACTGACTGAATGAAAGGAGCTGGCATCTCACTCTCTTTGAATCTTCTTTTTCATGCTAAGAGGAGCAGGAAAAAGTAAAAAATTTCAGAATTGCACCTTGCAATGCGGAGAAATTACTGTTTGTGCATTTACAATATTCATTGATTTTTGCCATTGAAAAACGTCCAGAAATGATTGAAGCTACTGACTGAATGAAAGGAGCTGGCATCTCAGTCTCTTTGAGTCTTCTTTATCATGCTAAGAGGAGCAGGAAAAAGCAAAAAATTTCAGAATTGCACCTTGCAATGCGGAGAAATTACTGCTTGTGCATTTACAATATTCATTGATTTTTGCCATTGAAAAACGTCCAGAAATGATTGAAGCTACTGACTGAATGAAAGGAGCTGGCATCTCACTCTCTTTGAATCTTCTTTATCATGCTAAGAGGAGCAGGAAAAAGCAAAAAATTTCAGAATTGCACCTTGCAATACGGAGAAATTACTGTTTGTGCATTTACAATATTCATTGATTTTTGCCATTGAAAAACGTCCAGAAATGATTGAAGCTACTGACTGAATGAAAGGAGCTGGCATCTCACTCTCTTTGAATCTTCTTTATCATGCTAAGAGGAGCAGGAAAAAGCAAAAAATTTCAGAATTGCACCTTGCAATGCGGAGAAATTACTGTTTGTGCATTTACAATATTCATTGATTTTTGCCATTGAAAAACGTCCAGAAATGATTGAAGCTACTGACTGAATGAAAGGAGCTGGCATCTCACTCTCTTTGAATCTTCTTTATCATGCTAAGAGGAGCAGGAAAAAACAAAAAATTTCAGAATTGCACCTTGCAATGCGGAGAAATTACTGTTTGTGCATTTACAATATTCATTGATTTTTGCCGTTGAAAAACGTCCAGAAATGATTGAAGCTACTGACTGAATGAAAGGAGCTGGCATCTCACTCTCTTTGAATCTTCTTTATCATGCTAAGAGGAGCAGGAAAAAGCAAAAAATTTCAGAATTGCACCTTGCAATGCGGAGAAATTACTGTTTGTGCATTTACAATATTCATTGATTTTTGCCATTGAAAAACATCCAGAAATGATTGAAGCTACTGACTGAATGAAAGGAGCTGGCATCTCACTCTCTTTGAATCTTCTTTATCATGCTAAGAGGAGCAGGAAAAAGCAAAAAATTTCAGAATTGCACCTTGCAATGCGGAGAAATTACTGTTTGTGCATTTACAATATTCATTGATTTTTGCCATTGTTAAACATCATGTTATTCATATACCAGAAATGATTGAAGCTACTGACTGAATGAAAGGAGCTGGCATCTCACTCTCTTTGAATCTTCTTTATCATGCTAAGAGGAGCAGGAAAAAGCAAAAAATTTCAGAATTGCACCTTGCAATGCGGAGAAATTACTGTTTGTGCATTTACAATATTCATTGATTTTTGCCATTGAAAAACGTCCAGAAATGTTTGAAGCTACTGACTGAATGAAAGGAGCTGGCATCTCACTCTCTTTGAATCTTCTTTATCATGCTAAGAGGAGCAGGAAAAAGCAAAAAATTTCAGAATTGCACCTTGCAATGCGGAGAAATTACTGTTTGTGCATTTACAATATTCATTGATTTTTGCCATTGAAAAACGTCCAGAAATGATTGAAGCTACTGACTGAATGAAAGGAGCTGGCATCTCACTCTCTTTGAATCTTCTTTATCATGCTAAGAGGAGCAGGAAAAAGCAAAAAATTTCAGAATTGCACCTTGCAATGCGGAGAAATTACTGTTTGTGCATTTACAATATTCATTGATTTTTGCCATTGAAAAACATCATGTTATTCATATACCAGAAATGATTGAAGCTACTGACTGAATGAAAGGAGCTGGCATCTCACTCTCTTTGAATCTTCTTTTTCATGCTAAGAGGAGCAGGAAAAAGTAAAAAATTTCAGAATTGCACCTTGCAATGCGGAGAAATTACTGTTTGTGCATTTACAATATTCATTGATTTTTGCCATTGAAAAACGTCCAGAAATGATTGAAGCTACTGACTGAATGAAAGGAGCTGGCATCTCAGTCTCTTTGAATCTTCTTTATCATGCTAAGAGGAGCAGGAAAAAGCAAAAAATTTCAGAATTGCACCTTGCAATGCGGAGAAATTACTGCTTGTGCATTTACAATATTCATTGATTTTTGCCATTGAAAAACGTCCAGAAATGATTGAAGCTACTGACTGAATGAAAGGAGCTGGCATCTCACTCTCTTTGAATCTTCTTTATCATGCTAAGAGGAGCAGGAAAAAGCAAAAAATTTCAGAATTGCACCTTGCAATACGGAGAAATTACTGTTTGTGCATTTACAATATTCATTGATTTTTGCCATTGAAAAACGTCCAGAAATGATTGAAGCTACTGACTGAATGAAAGGAGCTGGCATCTCACTCTGTTTGAATCTTCTTTATCATGCTAAGAGGAGCAGGAAAAAGCAAAAAATTTCAGAATTGCACCTTGCAATGCGGAGAAATTACTGTTTGTGCATTTACAATATTCATTGATTTTTGCCATTGAAAAACGTCCAGAAATGATTGAAGCTACTGACTGAATGAAAGGAGCTGGCATCTCACTCTCTTTGAATCTTCTTTATCATGCTAAGAGGAGCAGGAAAAAGCAAAAAATTTCAGAATTGCACCTTGCAATGCGGAGAAATTACTGTTTGTGCATTTACAATATTCATTGATTTTTGCCATTGAAAAACATCCAGAAATGATTGAAGCTACTGACTGAATGAAAGGAGCTGGCATCTCACTCTCTTTGAATCTTCTTTATCATGCAAAGAGGAGCAGGAAAAAGCAAAAAATTTCAGAATTGCACCTTGCAATGCGGAGAAATTACTGTTTGTGCATTTACAATATTCATTGATTTTTGCCATTGTTAAACATCATGTTATTCATATACCAGAAATGATTGAAGCTACTGACTGAATGAAAGGAGCTGGCATCTCACTCTCTTTGAATCTTCTTTATCATGCTAAGAGGAGCAGGAAAAAGCAAAAAATTTCAGAATTGCACCTTGCAATGCGGAGAAATTACTGTTTGTGCATTTACAATATTCATTGATTTTTGCCATTGAAAAACGTCCAGAAATGTTTGAAGCTACTGACTGAATGAAAGGAGCTGGCATCTCACTCTCTTTGAATCTTCTTTATCATGCTAAGAGGAGCAGGAAAAAGCAAAAAATTTCAGAATTGCACCTTGCAATGCGGAGAAATTACTGTTTGTGCATTTACAATATTCATTGATTTTTGCCATTGAAAAACGTCCAGAAATGATTGAAGCTACTGACTGAATGAAAGGAGCTGGCATCTCACTCTCTTTGAATCTTCTTTATCATGCTAAGAGGAGCAGGAAAATGCAAAAAATTTCAGAATTGCTCCTTGCAATGCGGAGAAATTACTGTTTGTGCATTTACAATATTCATTGATTTTTGCCATTGAAAAACATCATGTTATTCATATACCAGAAATGTTTGAAGCTACTGACTGAATGAAAGGAGCTGGCATGTCACTCTCTTTGAATCTTCTTTATCATGCTAAGAGGAGCAGGAAAAAGCAAAAAATTTCAGAATTGCACCTTGCAATGCGGAGAAATTACTGTTTGTGCATTTACAATATTCATTGATTTTTGCCATTGAAAAATGTCCAGAAATGATTGAAGCTACTGACTGAATGAAAGGAGCTGGCATCTCACTCTCTTTGAATCTTCTTTATCATGCTAAGAGGAGCAGGAAAAAGCAAAAAATTTCAGAATTGCACCTTGCAATGCGGAGAAATTACTGTTTGTGCATTTACAATATTCATTGATTTTTGCCATTGAAAAACGTCCAGAAATGATTGAAGCTACTGACTGAATGAAAGGAGCTGGCATCTCACTCTCTTTGAATCTTCTTTATCATGCTAAGAGGAGCAGGAAAAAGCAAAAAATTTCAGAATTGCACCTTGCAATGCGGAGAAATTACTGTTTGTGCATTTACAATATTCATTGATTTTTGCCATTGAAAAACATCATGTTATTCATATACCAGAAATGTTTGAAGCTACTGACTGAATGAAAGGAGCTGGCATCTCACTCTCTTTGAGTCTTCTTTATCATGCTAAGAGGAGCAGGAAAAAGCAAAAAATTTCAGAATTGCACCTTGCAATGCGGAGAAATTACTGTTTGTGCATTTACAATATTCATTGATTTTTGCCATTGAAAAACGTCCAGAAATGATTGAAGCTACTGACTGAATGAAAGGAGCTGGCATCTCACTCTCTTTGAATCTTCTTTATCATGCTAAGAGGAGCAGGAAAAGGCAAAAAATTTCAGAATTGCACCTTGCAATGCGGAGAAATTACTGTTTGTGCATTTACAATATTCATTGATTTTTGCCATTGAAAAACATCATGTTATTCATATACCAGAAATGTTTGAAGCTACTGACTGAATGAAAGGAGCTGGCATCTCACTCTCTTTGAATCTTCTTTATCATGCTAAAAGGAGCAGGAAAAAGCAAAAAATTTCAGAATTGCACCTTGCAATGCGAATAAATTACTGTTTGTGCATTTACAATATTCATTGATTTTTGCCATTGAAAAACATCATGTTATTCATATACCAGAAATGATTGAAGCTACTGACTGAATGAAAGGAGCTGGCATCTCACTCTCTTTGAATCTTCTTTATCATGCTAAGAGGAGCAGGAAAAAGCAAAAAATTTCAGAATTGCACCTTGCAATGCGGAGAAATTACTGTTTGTGCATTTACAATATTCATTGATTTTTGCCATTGAAAAACATCATGTTATTCATATACCAGAAATGATTGAAGCTACTGACTGAATGAAAGGAGCTGGCATCTCACTCTCTTTGAATCTTCTTTATCATGCTAAGAGGAGCAGGAAAAAGCAAAAAATTTCAGAATTGCACCTCGCAATGCGGAGAAATTACTGTTTGTGCATTTACAATATTCATTGATTTTTGCCATTGAAAAACGTCCAGAAATGATTGAAGCTACTGACTGAATGAAAGGAGCTGGCATCTCACTCTCTTTGAATCTTCTTTATCATGCTAAGAGGAGCAGGAAAAAGCAAAAAATTTCAGAATTGCACCTTGCAATGCGGAGAAATTGCTGTTTGTGCATTTACAAAATTCATTGATTTTTGCCATTGAAAAACATCATGTTATTCATATACCAGAAATGTTTGAAGCTACTGACTGAATGAAAGGAGCTGGCATCTCACTCTCTTTGAATCTTCTTTATCATGCTAAGAGGAGCAGGAAAAAGCAAAAAATTTCAGAATTGCACCTTGCAATGCGGAGAAATTACTGTTTGTGCATTTACAATATTCATTGATTTTTGCCATTGAAAAACGTCCAGAAATGATTGAAGCTACTGACTGAATGAAAGGAGCTGGCATCTCACTCTCTTTGAATCTTCTTTATCATGCTAAGAGGAGCAGGAAAAAGCAAAAAATTTCAGAATTGCACCTTGCAATGCGGAGAAATTACTGTTTGTGCATTTACAATATACATTGATTTTTGCCATTGAAAAACGTCCAGAAATGATTGAAGCTACTGACTGAATGAAAGGAGCTGGCATCTCACTCTCTTTGAATCTTCTTTATCATGCTAAGAGGAGCAGGAAAAAGCAAAAAATTTCAGAATTGCACCTTGCAATGCGGAGAAATTACTGTTTGTGCATTTACAATATACATTGATTTTTGCCATTGAAAAACGTCCAGAAATGATTGAAGCTACTGACTGAATGAAAGGAGCTGGCATCTCACTCTCTTTGAATCTTCTTTATCATGCTAAGAGGAGCAGGAAAAAGCAAAAAATTTCAGAATTGCACCTTGCAATGCGGAGAAATTACTGTTTGTGCATTTACAATATTCATTGATTTTTGCCATTGAAAAACGTCCAGAAATGATTGAAGCTACTGACTGAATGAAAGGAGCTGGCATCTCACTCTCTTTGAATCTTCTTTATCATGCTAAGAGGAGCAGGAAAAAGCAAAAAATTTCAGAATTGCACCTTGCAATGCGAAGAAATTACTGTTTGTGCATTTACAATATTCATTGATTTTTGCCATTGAAAAACGTCCAGAAATGATTGAAGCTACTGACTGAATGAAAGGAGCTGGCATCTCACTCTCTTTGAATCTTCTTTATCATGCTAAGAGGAGCAGGAAAAAGCAAAAAATTTCAGAATTGCACCTTGCAATGCGGAGAAATTACTGTTTGTGCATTTACAATATTCATTGATTTTTGCCATTGAAAAACATCATGTTATTCATATACCAGAAATGTTTGAAGCTACTGACTGAATGAAAGGAGCTGGCATCTCACTCTCTTTGAATCTTCTTTATCATGCTAAGAGGAGCAGGAAAAAGCAAAAAATTTCAGAATTGCACCTTGCAATGCGGAGAAATTACTGTTTGTGCATTTACAATATTCATTGATTTTTGCCATTGAAAAACGTCCAGAAATGATTGAAGCTACTGACTGAATGAAAGGAGCTGGCATCTCACTCTCTTTGAATCTTCTTTATCATGCTAAGAGGAGCAGGAAAAGGCAAAAAATTTCAGAATTGCACCTTGTAATGCGGAGAAATTACTGTTTGTGCATTTACAATATTCATTGATTTTTGCCATTGAAAAACATCATGTTATTCATATACCAGAAATGTTTGAAGCTACTGACTGAATGAAAGGAGCTGGCATCTCACTCTCTTTGAATCTTCTTTATCATGCTAAAAGGAGCAGGAAAAAGCAAAAAATTTCAGAATTGCACCTTGCAATGCGAATAAATTACTGTTTTTGCATTTACAATATTCATTGATTTTTGCCATTGAAAAACATCATGTTATTCATATACCAGAAATGATTGAAGCTACTGACTGAATGAAAGGAGCTGGCATCTCACTCTCTTTGAATCTTCTTTATCATGCTAAGAGGAGCAGGAAAAAGCAAAAAATTTCAGAATTGCACCTTGCAATGTGGAGAAATTACTGTTTGTGCATTTACAATATTCATTGATTTTTGCCATTGAAAAACATCATGTTATTCATATACCAGAAATGATTGAAGCTACTGACTGAATGAAAGGAGCTGGCATCTCACTCTCTTTGAATCTTCTTTATCATGCTAAGAGGAGCAGGAAAAAGCAAAAAATTTCAGAATTGCACCTCGCAATGCGGAGAAATTACTGTTTGTGCATTTACAATATTCATTGATTTTTGCCATTGAAAAACGTCCAGAAATGATTGAAGCTACTGACTGAATGAAAGGAGCTGGCATCTCACTCTCTTTGAATCTTCTTTATCATGCTAAGAGGAGCAGGAAAAAGCAAAAAATTTCAGAATTGCACCTTGCAATGCGGAGAAATTGCTGTTTGTGCATTTACAAAATTCATTGATTTTTGCCATTGAAAAACATCATGTTATTCATATACCAGAAATGTTTGAAGCTACTGACTGAATGAAAGGAGCTGGCATCTCACTCTCTTTGAATCTTCTTTATCATGCTAAGAGGAGCAGGAAAAAGCAAAAAATTTCAGAATTGCACCTTGCAATGCGGAGAAATTACTGTTTGTGCATTTACAATATTCATTGATTTTTGCCATTGAAAAACGTCCAGAAATGATTGAAGCTACTGACTGAATGAAAGGAGCTGGCATCTCACTCTCTTTGAATCTTCTTTATCATGCTAAGAGGAGCAGGAAAAAGCAAAAAATTTCAGAATTGCACCTTGCAATGCGGAGAAATTACTGTTTGTGCATTTACAATATACATTGATTTTTGCCATTGAAAAACGTCCAGAAATGATTGAAGCTACTGACTGAATGAAAGGAGCTGGCATCTCACTCTCTTTGAATCTTCTTTATCATGCTAAGAGGAGCAGGAAAAAGCAAAAAATTTCAGAATTGCACCTTGCAATGCGGAGAAATTACTGTTTGTGCATTTACAATATACATTGATTTTTGCCATTGAAAAACGTCCAGAAATGATTGAAGCTACTGACTGAATGAAAGGAGCTGGCATCTCACTCTCTTTGAATCTTCTTTATCATGCTAAGAGGAGCAGGAAAAAGCAAAAAATTTCAGAATTGCACCTTGCAATGCGGAGAAATTACTGTTTGTGCATTTACAATATTCATTGATTTTTGCCATTGAAAAACGTCCAGAAATGATTGAAGCTACTGACTGAATGAAAGGAGCTGGCATCTCACTCTCTTTGAATCTTCTTTATCATGCTAAGAGGAGCAGGAAAAAGCAAAAAATTTCAGAATTGCACCTTGCAATGCGGAGAAATTACTGTTTGTGCATTTACAATATTCATTGATTTTTGCCATTGAAAAACGTCCAGAAATGATTGAACCTACCGACTGAATGAAAGGAGCTGGCATCTCACTCTCTTTGAATCTTCTTTATCATGCTAAGAGGAGCAGGAAAAAGCAAAAAATTTCAGAATTGCACCTTGCAATGCGGAGAAATTACTGTTTGTGCATTTACAATATTCATTGATTTTTGCCATTGAAAAACGTCCAGAAATGATTGAAGCTACTGACTGAATGAAAGGAGCTGGCATCTCACTCTCTTTGAATCTTCTTTATCATGCTAAGAGGAGCAGGAAAAAGCAAAAAATTTCAGAATTGCACCTTGCAATGCGGAGAAATTACTGTTTGTGCATTTACAATATTCATTGATTTTTGCCATTGAAAAACGTCCAGAAATGATTGAAGCTACTGACTGAATGAAAGGAGCTGGCATCTCACTCTCTTTGAATCTTCTTTATCATGCTAAGAGGAGCAGGAAAAAGCAAAAAAATTCAGAATTGCACCTTGCAATGCGGAGAAATTACTGTTTGTGCATTTACAATATTCATTGATTTTTGCCATTGAAAAACATCATGTTATTCATATACCAGAAATGATTGAAGCTACTGACTGAATGAAAGGAGCTGGCATCTCACTCTCTTTGAATCTTCTTTATCATGCTAAGAGGAGCAGGAAAAAGCAAAAAATTTCAGAATTGCACCTTGCAATGCGGAGAAATTACTGTTTGTGCATTTACAATATTCATTGATTTTTGCCATTGAAAAACATCATGTTATTCATATACCAGAAATGTTTGAAGCTACTGACTGAATGAAAGGAGCTGGAATCTCACTCTCTTTGAATCTTCTTTATCATGCTAAGAGGAGCAGGAAAAAGCAAAAAATTTCAGAATTGCACCTTGCAATGCGGAGAAATTACTGTTTGTGCATTTACAATATTCATTGATTTTTGCCATTGAAAAACGTCCAGAAATGATTGAAGCTACTGACTGAATGAAAGGAGCTGGCATCTCACTCTCTTTGAATCTTCTTTATCATGCTAAGAATAGCAAGAAAAGGCAAAAAATTTCAGAATTGCACCTTGCAATGCGGAGAAATTACTGTTTGTGCATTTACAATATTCATTGATTTTTGCCATTGAAAAACATCATGTTATTCATATACCAGAAATGTTTGAAGCTACTGACTGAATGAAAGGAGCTGGCATCTCACTCTCTTTGAATCTTCTTTATCATGCTAAGAGGAGCAGGAAAAACCAAAAAATTTCAGAATTGCACCTTGCAATGCGAATAAATTACTGTTTGTGCATTTACAATATTCATTAATTTTTGCCATTGAAAAACATCATGTTATTCATATACCAGAAATGATTGAAGCTACTGACTGAATGAAAGGAGCTGGCATCTCACTCTCTTTGAATCTTCTTTATCATGCTAAGAGGAGCAGGAAAAAGCAAAACATTTCAGAATTGCACCTTGCAATGCGGAGAAATTACTGTTTGTGCATTTACAATATTCATTGATTTTTGCCATTGAAAAACATCATGTTATTCACATACCAGAAATGATTGAAGCTACTGACTGAATGAAAGGAGCTGGCATCTCACTCTCTTTGAATCTTCTTTATCATGCTAAGAGGAGCAGGAAAAAGCAAAAAATTTCAGAATTGCACCTCGCAATGCGGAGAAATTACTGTTTGTGCATTTACAATATTCATTGATTTTTGCCATTGAAAAACGTCCAGAAATGATTGAAGCTACTGACTGAATGAAAGGAGCTGGCATCTCACTCTCTTTGAATCTTCTTTATCATGCTAAGAAGAGCAGGAAAAAGCAAAAAATTTCAGAATTGCACCTTGCAATGCGGAGAAATTGCTGTTTGTGCATTTACAAAATTCATTGATTTTTGCCATTGAAAAACATCATGTTATTCATATACCAGAAATGTTTGAAGCTACTGACTGAATGAAAGGAGCTGGCATCTCACTCTCTTTGAATCTTCTTTATCATGCTAAGAGGAGCAGGAAAAAGCAAAAAATTTCAGAATTGCACCTTGCAATGCGGAGAAATTACTGTTTGTGCATTTACAATATTCATTGATTTTTGCCATTGAAAAACGTCCAGAAATGATTGAAGCTACTGACTGAATGAAAGGAGCTGGCATCTCACTCTCTTTGAATCTTCTTTATCATGCTAAGAGGAGCAGGAAAAAGCAAAAAATTTCAGAATTGCACCTTGCAATGCGGAGAAATTACTGTTTGTGCATTTACAATATACATTGATTTTTGCCATTGAAAAACGTCCAGAAATGATTGAAGCTACTGACTGAATGAAAGGAGCTGGCATCTCACTCTCTTTGAATCTTCTTTATCATGCTAAGAGGAGCAGGAAAAAGCAAAAAATTTCAGAATTGCACCTTGCAATGCGGAGAAATTACTGTTTGTGCATTTACAATATTCATTGATTTTTGCCGTTGAAAAAAGTCCAGAAATGATTGAAGCTACTGACTGAATGAAAGGAGCTGGCATCTCACTCTCTTTGAATCTTCTTTATCATGCTAAGAGGAGCAGGAAAAAGCAAAAAATTTCAGAATTGCACCTTGCAATGCGGAGAAATTACTGTTTGTGCATTTACAATATTCATTGATTTTTGCCATTGAAAAACATCATGTTATTCATATACCAGAAATGATTGAAGCTACTGACTGAATGAAAGGAGCTGGCATCTCACTCTCTTTGAATCTTCTTTATCATGCTAAGAGGAGCAGGAAAAAGCAAGAAATTTCAGAATTGCACCTTGCAATGCGGAGAAATTACTGTTTGTGCATTTACAATATTCATTGATTTTTGCCATTGAAAAACATCATGTTATTCATATACCAGAAATGTTTGAAGCTACTGACTGAATGAAAGGAGCTGGCATCTCACTCTCTTTGAATCTTCTTTATCATGCTAAGAGGAGCAGGAAAAAGCAAAAAATTTCAGAATTGCACCTTGCAATGTGGAGAAATTACTGTTTGTGCATTTACAATATTCATTGATTTTTACCATTGAAAAACGTCCAGAAATGATTGAAGCTACTGACTGAATGAAAGTAGCTGCCATCTCACTCTCTTTGAATCTTTTTTATCATGCTAAGAGGAGCAGGAAAAAGCAAAAAATTTCAGACTTGCACCTTGCAATGCGGAGAAATTACTGTTTGTGCATTTACAATATTCATTGATTTTTGCCATTGAAAAACATCATGTTATTCATATACCAGAAATGTTTGAAGCTACTGACTGAATGAAAGGAGCTGGCATCTCACTCTGTTTGAATCTTCTTTATCATGCTAAGAGGAGCAGGAAAAAGCAAAAAATTTCAGAATTGCACCTTGCAATGCGGAGAAATTACTTTTTGTGCATTTACAATATTCATTGATTTTTGCCATTGAAAAACGTCCAGAAATGATTGAAGCTACTGACTGAATGAAAGGAGCTGGCATCTCACTCTCTTTGAATCTTCTTTATCATGCTAAGAGGAGCAGGAAAAAGCAAAAAATTTCAGAATTGCACCTTGCAATGCGGAGAAATTACTGTTTGTGCATTTACAATATTCATTGATTTTTGCCATTGAAAAACGTCCAGAAATGATTGAAGCTACTGACTGAATGAAAGGAGCTGGCATCTCACTCTCTTTGAATCTTCTTTATCATGCTAAGAGGAGCAGGAAAAAGCAAAAAATTTCAGAATTGCACCTTGCAATGCGGAGAAATTACTGTTTGTGCATTTACAATATTCATTGATTTTTGCCATTGAAAAACATGTAATTCATATACCAGAAATGTTTGAAGCTACTGACTGAATGAAAGGAGCTGGCACCTCACTCTCTTTGAATCTTCTTTATCATGCTAAGAGGAGCGGGAAAAAGCAAAAAATTTCAGAATTGCACCTTGCAATGCGGAGAAATTACTGTTTGTGCATTTACAATATTCATTGATTTTTGCCATTGAAAAATGTCCAGAAATGATTGAAGGTACTGACTGAATGAAAGGAGCTGGCATCTCACTCTCTTTGAATCTTCTTTATCATGCTAAGAGGAGCAGGAAAAAGCAAAAAATTTCAGAATTGCACCTTGCAATGCGGAGAAATTACTGTTTGTGCATTTACAATATTCATTGATTTTTGCCATTGAAAAACGTCCAGAAATGATTGAAGCTACTGACTGAATGAAAGGAGCTGGCATCTCACTCTCTTTGAATCTTCTTTATCATGCTAAGAGGAGCAGGAAAAAGCAAAAAATTTCAGAATTGCACCTTGCAATGCGGAGAAATTACAGTTTGTGCATTTACAATATTCATTGATTTTTGCCATTGAGAAACGTCCAGAAATGATTGAAGCTACTGACTGAATGAAAGGAGCTGGCATCTCACTCTCTTTGAATCTTCTTTATCATGCTAAGAGGAACAGGAAAAAGCAAAAAATTTCAGAATTGCACCTTGCAATGCGGAGAAATTACTGTTTGTGCATTTACAATATTCATTGATTTTTGCCGTTGAAAAAAGTCCAGAAATGATTGAAGCTACTGACTGAATGAAAGGAGCTGGCATCTCACTCTCTTTGAATCTTCTTTATCATGCTAAGAGGAGCAGGAAAAAGCAAAAAATTTCAGAATTGCACCTTGCAATGCGGAGAAATTACTGTTTGTGCATTTACAATATTCATTGATTTTTGCCATTGAAAAACATCATGTTATTCATATACCAGAAATGATTGAAGCTACTGACTGAATGAAAGGAGCTGGCATCTCACTCTCTTTGAATCTTCTTTATCATGCTAAGAGGAGCAGGAAAAAGCAAGAAATTTCAGAATTGCACCTTGCAATGCGGAGAAATTACTGTTTGTGCATTTACAATATTCATTGATTTTTGCCATTGAAAAACATCATGTTATTCATATACCAGAAATGTTTGAAGCTACTGACTGAATGAAAGGAGCTGGCATCTCACTCTCTTTGAATCTTCTTTATCATGCTAAGAGGAGCAGGAAAAAGCAAAAAATTTCAGAATTGCACCTTGCAATGTGGAGAAATTACTGTTTGTGCATTTACAATATTCATTGATTTTTACCATTGAAAAACGTCCAGAAATGATTGAAGCTACTGACTGAATGAAAGTAGCTGCCATCTCACTCTCTTTGAATCTTTTTTATCATGCTAAGAGGAGCAGGAAAAAGCAAAAAATTTCAGACTTGCACCTTGCAATGCGGAGAAATTACTGTTTGTGCATTTACAATATTCATTGATTTTTGCCATTGAAAAACATCATGTTATTCATATACCAGAAATGTTTGAAGCTACTGACTGAATGAAAGGAGCTGGCATCTCACTCTCTTTGAATCTTCTTTATCATGCTAAGAGGAGCAGGAAAAAGCAAAAAATTTCAGAATTGCACCTTGCAATGCGGAGAAATTACTTTTTGTGCATTTACAATATTCATTGATTTTTGCCATTGAAAAACGTCCAGAAATGATTGAAGCTACTGACTGAATGAAAGGAGCTGGCATCTCACTCTCTTTGAATCTTCTTTATCATGCTAAGAGGAGCAGGAAAAAGCAAAAAATTTCAGAATTGCACCTTGCAATGCGGAGAAATTACTGTTTGTGCATTTACAATATTCATTGATTTTTGCCATTGAAAAACGTCCAGAAATGATTGAAGCTACTGACTGAATGAAAGGAGCTGGCATCTCACTCTCTTTGAATCTTCTTTATCATGCTAAGAGGAGCAGGAAAAAGCAAAAAATTTCAGAATTGCACCTTGCAATGCGGAGAAATTACTGTTTGTGCATTTACAATATTCATTGATTTTTGCCATTGAAAAACATGTAATTCATATACCAGAAATGTTTGAAGCTACTGACTGAATGAAAGGAGCTGGCACCTCACTCTCTTTGAATCTTCTTTATCATGCTAAGAGGAGCGGGAAAAAGCAAAAAATTTCAGAATTGCACCTTGCAATGCGGAGAAATTACTGTTTGTGCATTTACAATATTCATTGATTTTTGCCATTGAAAAATGTCCAGAAATGATTGAAGGTACTGACTGAATGAAAGGAGCTGGCATCTCACTCTCTTTGAATCTTCTTTATCATGCTAAGA
The DNA here is from genome assembly GCF_046119375.1 of Phyllobates terribilis. Lineage (NCBI taxonomy): Eukaryota > Metazoa > Chordata > Amphibia > Anura > Dendrobatidae > Phyllobates > Phyllobates terribilis. The sequence goes on along the minus strand of NW_027364012.1, from coordinate 100,276 downwards.
GGAGCAGGAAAAAGCAAAAAATTTCAGAATTGCACCTTGCAATGCGGAGAAATTACTGTTTGTGCATTTACAATATTCATTGATTTTTGCCATTGAAAAACGTCCAGAAATGATTGAAGCTACTGACTGAATGAAAGGAGCTGGCATCTCACTCTCTTTGAATCTTCTTTATCATGCTAAGAGGAGCAGGAAAAAGCAAAAAATTTCAGAATTGCACCTTGCAATGCGGAGAAATTACAGTTTGTGCATTTACAATATTCATTGATTTTTGCCATTGAGAAACGTCCAGAAATGATTGAAGCTACTGACTGAATGAAAGGAGCTGGCATCTCACTCTCTTTGAATCTTCTTTATCATGCTAAGAGGAACAGGAAAAAGCAAAAAATTTCAGAATTGCACCTTGCAATGCGGAGAAATTACTGTTTGTGCATTTACAATATTCATTGATTTTTGCCATTGAAAAACATCATGTTATTTATATACCAGAAATGTTTGAAGCTACTGACTGAATGAAAGGAGCTGGCATCTCACTCTCTTTGAATCTTCTTTATCATGCTAAGAGGAGCAGGAAAAAGCAAAAAATTTCAGAATTGCACCTTGCAATGTGGAGAAATTACTGTTTGTGCATTTACAATATTCATTGATTTTTACCATTGAAAAACGTCCAGAAATGATTGAAGCTACTGACTGAATGAAAGTAGCTGGCATCTCACTCTCTTTGAATTTTCTTTATCATGCTAAGAGGAGCAGGAAAAAGCAAAAAATTTCAGACTTGCACCTTGCAATGCGGAGAAATTACTGTTTGTGCATTTACAATATTCATTGATTTTTGCCATTGAAAAACATCATGTTATTCATATACCAGAAATGTTTGAAGCTACTGACTGAGTGAAAGAAGCTGGCATCTCACTCTCTTTGAATCTTCTTTATCATGCTAAGAGGAGCAGGAAAAAGCAAAAAATTTCAGAATTGCACCTTGCAATGCGGAGAAATTACTGTTTGTGCATTTACAATATTCATTGATTTTTGCCATTGAAAAACATCATGTTATTCATATACAAGAAATGTTTGAAGCTACTGACTGAATGAAAGGAGCTGGCATCTCAATCTCTTTGAATCTTCTTTATCATGCTAAGAGGAGCAGGAAAAAGCAAAAAATTTCAGACTTGCACCTTGCAATGCGGAGAAATTACTATTTGTGCATTTACAATATTCATTGATTTTTGCCATTGAAAAACATCATGTTATTCATATACCAGAAATGTTTGAAGCTACTGACTGAATGAAAGGAGCTGGCATCTCACTCTCTTTGAATCTTCTTTATCATGCTAAGAGGAGCAGGAAAAAGCAAAAAATTTCAGAATTGCACCTTGCAATGCGGAGAAATTACTGTTTGTGCATTTACAATATTCATTGATTTTTGCCATTGAAAAACATCATGTTATTCGTATACCAGAAATGTTTGAAGCTACTGACTGAATGAAAGGAGCTGACATCTCACTCTCTTTGAATCTTCTTTATCATGCTAAGAGGAGCAGGAAAAAGCAAAAAATTTCAGAATTGCACCTTGCAATGCGGAGAAATTACTGTTTGTGCATTTACAATATTCATTGATTTTTGCCATTGAAAAATGTCCAGAAATGATGGAAGCTACTGACTGAATGAAAGGAGCTGGCATCTCACTCTCTTTGAATCATGCTAAGAGGAGCAGGAAAAAGCAAAAAATTTCAGAATTGCACCTTGCAATGCGGAGAAATTACTGTTTGTGCATTTACAATATTCATTGATTTTTGCCATTGAAAAACATCATGTTATTCATATACCAGAAATGTTTGAAGCTACTGACTGAATGAAAGGAGCTGGCATGTCACTCTCTTTGAATCTTCTTTATCATGCTAAGAGGAGCAGGAAAAAGCAAAAAATTTCAGAATTGCACCTTGCAATGCGGAGAAATTACTGTTTGTGCATTTACAATATTCATTGATTTTTGCCATTGAAAAATGTCCAGAAATGATTGAAGCTACTGACTGAATGAAAGGAGCTGGCATCTCACTCTCTTTGAATCTTCTTTATCATGCTAAGAGGAGCAGGAAAAAGCAAAAAATTTCAGAATTGCACCTTGCAATGCGGAGAAATTACTGTTTGTGCATTTACAATATTCATTGATTTTTGCCATTGAAAAACGTCCAGAAATGATTGAAGCTACTGACTGAATGAAAGGAGCTGGCATCTCACTCTCTTTGAATCTTCTTTATCATGCTAAGAGGAGCAGGAAAAAGCAAAAAATTTCAGAATTGCACCTTGCAATGCGGAGAAATTACTGTTTGTGCATTTACAATATTCATTGATTTTTGCCATTGAAAAACATCATGTTATTCATATACCAGAAATGTTTGAAGCTACTGACTGAATGAAAGGAGCTGGCATCTCACTCTCTTTGAGTCTTCTTTATCATGCTAAGAGGAGCAGGAAAAAGCAAAAAATTTCAGAATTGCACCTTGCAATGCGGAGAAATTACTGTTTGTGCATTTACAATATTCATTGATTTTTGCCATTGAAAAACGTCCAGAAATGATTGAAGCTACTGACTGAATGAAAGGAGCTGGCATCTCACTCTCTTTGAATCTTCTTTATCATGCTAAGAATAGCAAGAAAAGGCAAAAAATTTCAGAATTGCACCTTGCAATGCGGAGAAATTACTGTTTGTGCATTTACAATATTCATTGATTTTTGCCATTGAAAAACATCATGTTATTCATATACCAGAAATGTTTGAAGCTACTGACTGAATGAAAGGAGCTGGCATCTCACTCTCTTTGAATCTTCTTTATCATGCTAAGAGGAGCAGGAAAAACCAAAAAATTTCAGAATTGCACCTTGCAATGCGAATAAATTACTGTTTGTGCATTTACAATATTCATTAATTTTTGCCATTGAAAAACATCATGTTATTCATATACCAGAAATGATTGAAGCTACTGACTGAATGAAAGGAGCTGGCATCTCACTCTCTTTGAATCTTCTTTATCATGCTAAGAGGAGCAGGAAAAAGCAAAACATTTCAGAATTGCACCTTGCAATGCGGAGAAATTACTGTTTGTGCATTTACAATATTCATTGATTTTTGCCATTGAAAAACATCATGTTATTCACATACCAGAAATGATTGAAGCTACTGACTGAATGAAAGGAGCTGGCATCTCACTCTCTTTGAATCTTCTTTATCATGCTAAGAGGAGCAGGAAAAAGCAAAAAATTTCAGAATTGCACCTCGCAATGCGGAGAAATTACTGTTTGTGCATTTACAATATTCATTGATTTTTGCCATTGAAAAACGTCCAGAAATGATTGAAGCTACTGACTGAATGAAAGGAGCTGGCATCTCACTCTCTTTGAATCTTCTTTATCATGCTAAGAAGAGCAGGAAAAAGCAAAAAATTTCAGAATTGCACCTTGCAATGCGGAGAAATTGCTGTTTGTGCATTTACAAAATTCATTGATTTTTGCCATTGAAAAACATCATGTTATTCATATACCAGAAATGTTTGAAGCTACTGACTGAATGAAAGGAGCTGGCATCTCACTCTCTTTGAATCTTCTTTATCATGCTAAGAGGAGCAGGAAAAAGCAAAAAATTTCAGAATTGCACCTTGCAATGCGGAGAAATTACTGTTTGTGCATTTACAATATTCATTGATTTTTGCCATTGAAAAACGTCCAGAAATGATTGAAGCTACTGACTGAATGAAAGGAGCTGGCATCTCACTCTCTTTGAATCTTCTTTATCATGCTAAGAGGAGCAGGAAAAAGCAAAAAATTTCAGAATTGCACCTTGCAATGCGGAGAAATTACTGTTTGTGCATTTACAATATACATTGATTTTTGCCATTGAAAAACGTCCAGAAATGATTGAAGCTACTGACTGAATGAAAGGAGCTGGCATCTCACTCTCTTTGAATCTTCTTTATCATGCTAAGAGGAGCAGGAAAAAGCAAAAAATTTCAGAATTGCACCTTGCAATGCGGAGAAATTACTGTTTGTGCATTTACAATATTCATTGATTTTTGCCGTTGAAAAAAGTCCAGAAATGATTGAAGCTACTGACTGAATGAAAGGAGCTGGCATCTCACTCTCTTTGAATCTTCTTTATCATGCTAAGAGGAGCAGGAAAAAGCAAAAAATTTCAGAATTGCACCTTGCAATGCGGAGAAATTACTGTTTGTGCATTTACAATATTCATTGATTTTTGCCATTGAAAAACATCATGTTATTCATATACCAGAAATGATTGAAGCTACTGACTGAATGAAAGGAGCTGGCATCTCACTCTCTTTGAATCTTCTTTATCATGCTAAGAGGAGCAGGAAAAAGCAAGAAATTTCAGAATTGCACCTTGCAATGCGGAGAAATTACTGTTTGTGCATTTACAATATTCATTGATTTTTGCCATTGAAAAACATCATGTTATTCATATACCAGAAATGTTTGAAGCTACTGACTGAATGAAAGGAGCTGGCATCTCACTCTCTTTGAATCTTCTTTATCATGCTAAGAGGAGCAGGAAAAAGCAAAAAATTTCAGAATTGCACCTTGCAATGTGGAGAAATTACTGTTTGTGCATTTACAATATTCATTGATTTTTACCATTGAAAAACGTCCAGAAATGATTGAAGCTACTGACTGAATGAAAGTAGCTGCCATCTCACTCTCTTTGAATCTTTTTTATCATGCTAAGAGGAGCAGGAAAAAGCAAAAAATTTCAGACTTGCACCTTGCAATGCGGAGAAATTACTGTTTGTGCATTTACAATATTCATTGATTTTTGCCATTGAAAAACATCATGTTATTCATATACCAGAAATGTTTGAAGCTACTGACTGAATGAAAGGAGCTGGCATCTCACTCTCTTTGAATCTTCTTTATCATGCTAAGAGGAGCAGGAAAAAGCAAAAAATTTCAGAATTGCACCTTGCAATGCGGAGAAATTACTTTTTGTGCATTTACAATATTCATTGATTTTTGCCATTGAAAAACGTCCAGAAATGATTGAAGCTACTGACTGAATGAAAGGAGCTGGCATCTCACTCTCTTTGAATCTTCTTTATCATGCTAAGAGGAGCAGGAAAAAGCAAAAAATTTCAGAATTGCACCTTGCAATGCGGAGAAATTACTGTTTGTGCATTTACAATATTCATTGATTTTTGCCATTGAAAAACGTCCAGAAATGATTGAAGCTACTGACTGAATGAAAGGAGCTGGCATCTCACTCTCTTTGAATCTTCTTTATCATGCTAAGAGGAGCAGGAAAAAGCAAAAAATTTCAGAATTGCACCTTGCAATGCGGAGAAATTACTGTTTGTGCATTTACAATATTCATTGATTTTTGCCATTGAAAAACATGTAATTCATATACCAGAAATGTTTGAAGCTACTGACTGAATGAAAGGAGCTGGCACCTCACTCTCTTTGAATCTTCTTTATCATGCTAAGAGGAGCGGGAAAAAGCAAAAAATTTCAGAATTGCACCTTGCAATGCGGAGAAATTACTGTTTGTGCATTTACAATATTCATTGATTTTTGCCATTGAAAAATGTCCAGAAATGATTGAAGGTACTGACTGAATGAAAGGAGCTGGCATCTCACTCTCTTTGAATCTTCTTTATCATGCTAAGAGGAGCAGGAAAAAGCAAAAAATTTCAGAATTGCACCTTGCAATGCGGAGAAATTACTGTTTGTGCATTTACAATATTCATTGATTTTTGCCATTGAAAAACGTCCAGAAATGATTGAAGCTACTGACTGAATGAAAGGAGCTGGCATCTCACTCTCTTTGAATCTTCTTTATCATGCTAAGAGGAGCAGGAAAAAGCAAAAAATTTCAGAATTGCACCTTGCAATGCGGAGAAATTACAGTTTGTGCATTTACAATATTCATTGATTTTTGCCATTGAGAAACGTCCAGAAATGATTGAAGCTACTGACTGAATGAAAGGAGCTGGCATCTCACTCTCTTTGAATCTTCTTTATCATGCTAAGAGGAACAGGAAAAAGCAAAAAATTTCAGAATTGCACCTTGCAATGCGGAGAAATTACTGTTTGTGCATTTACAATATTCATTGATTTTTGCCATTGAAAAACATCATGTTATTTATATACCAGAAATGTTTGAAGCTACTGACTGAATGAAAGGAGCTGGCATCTCACTCTCTTTGAATCTTCTTTATCATGCTAAGAGGAGCAGGAAAAAGCAAAAAATTTCAGAATTGCACCTTGCAATGTGGAGAAATTACTGTTTGTGCATTTACAATATTTATTGATTTTTACCATTGAAAAACGTCCAGAAATGATTGAAGCTACTGACTGAATGAAAGTAGCTGGCATCTCACTCTCTTTGAATTTTCTTTATCATGCTAAGAGGAGCAGGAAAAAGCAAAAAATTTCAGACTTGCACCTTGCAATGCGGAGAAATTACTGTTTGTGCATTTACAATATTCATTGATTTTTGCCATTGAAAAACATCATGTTATTCATATACCAGAAATGTTTGAAGCTACTGAGTGAAAGAAGCTGGCATCTCACTCTCTTTGAATCTTCTTTATCATGCTAAGAGGAGCAGGAAAAAGCAAAAAATTTCAGAATTGCACCTTGCAATGCGGAGAAATTACTGTTTGTGCATTTACAATATTCATTGATTTTTGCCATTGAAAAACATCATGTTATTCATATACAAGAAATGTTTGAAGCTACTGACTGAATGAAAGGAGCTGGCATCTCAATCTCTTTGAATCTTCTTTATCATGCTAAGAGGAGCAGGAAAGAGCAAAAAATTTCAGAATTGCACCTTGCAATGTGGAGAAATTACTGTTTGTGCATTTACAATATTCATTGATTTTTACCATTGAAAAACGTCCAGAAATGATTGAAGCTACTGACTGAATGAAAGTAGCTGGCATCTCACTCTCTTTGAATCTTCTTTATCATGCTAAGAGGAGCAGGAAAAAGCAAAAAATTTCAGACTTGCACCTTGCAATGCGGAGAAATTACTATTTGTGCATTTACAATATTCATTGATTTTTGCCATTGAAAAACATCATGTTATTCATATACCAGAAATGTTTGAAGCTACTGACTGAATGAAAGGAGCTGGCATCTCACTCTCTTTGAATCTTCTTTATCATGCTAAGAGGAGCAGGAAAAAGCAAAAAATTTCAGAATTGCACCTTGCAATGCGGAGAAATTACTGTTTGTGCATTTACAATATTCATTGATTTTTGCCATTGAAAAACATCATGTTATTCGTATACCAGAAATGTTTGAAGCTACTGACTGAATGAAAGGAGCTGACATCTCACTCTCTTTGAATCTTCTTTATCATGCTAAGAGGAGCAGGAAAAAGCAAAAAATTTCAGAATTGCACCTTGCAATGCGGAGAAATTACTGTTTGTGCATTTACAATATTCATTGATTTTTGCCATTGAAAAATGTCCAGAAATGATGGAAGCTACTGACTGAATGAAAGGAGCTGGCATCTCACTCTCTTTGAATCATGCTAAGAGGAGCAGGAAAAAGCAAAAAATTTCAGAATTGCACCTTGCAATGCGGAGAAATTACTGTTTGTGCATTTACAATATTCATTGATTTTTGCCATTGAAAAACATCATGTTATTCATATACCAGAAATGTTTGAAGCTACTGACTGAATGAAAGGAGCTGGCATGTCACTCTCTTTGAATCTTCTTTATCATGCTAAGAGGAGCAGGAAAAAGCAAAAAATTTCAGAATTGCACCTTGCAATGCGGAGAAATTACTGTTTGTGCATTTACAATATTCATTGATTTTTGCCATTGAAAAATGTCCAGAAATGATTGAAGCTACTGACTGAATGAAAGGAGCTGGCATCTCACTCTCTTTGAATCTTCTTTATCATGCTAAGAGGAGCAGGAAAAAGCAAAAAATTTCAGAATTGCACCTTGCAATGCGGAGAAATTACTGTTTGTGCATTTACAATATTCATTGATTTTTGCCATTGAAAAACGTCCAGAAATGATTGAAGCTACTGACTGAATGAAAGGAGCTGGCATCTCACTCTCTTTGAATCTTCTTTATCATGCTAAGAGGAGCAGGAAAAAGCAAAAAATTTCAGAATTGCACCTTGCAATGCGGAGAAATTACTGTTTGTGCATTTACAATATTCATTGATTTTTGCCATTGAAAAACATCATGTTATTCATATACCAGAAATGTTTGAAGCTACTGACTGAATGAAAGGAGCTGGCATCTCACTCTCTTTGAGTCTTCTTTATCATGCTAAGAGGAGCAGGAAAAAGCAAAAAATTTCAGAATTGCACCTTGCAATGCGGAGAAATTACTGTTTGTGCATTTACAATATTCATTGATTTTTGCCATTGAAAAACATCATGTTATTCATATACCAGAAATGTTTGAAGCTACTGACTGAATGAAAGGAGCTGGCATCTCACTCTCTTTGAATCTTCTTTATCATGCTAAGAGGAGCAGGAAAAACCAAAAAATTTCAGAATTGCACCTTGCAATGCGAATAAATTACTGTTTGTGCATTTACAATATTCATTAATTTTTGCCATTGAAAAACATCATGTTATTCATATACCAGAAATGATTGAAGCTACTGACTGAATGAAAGGAGCTGGCATCTCACTCTCTTTGAATCTTCTTTATCATGCTAAGAGGAGCAGGAAAAAGCAAAACATTTCAGAATTGCACCTTGCAATGCGGAGAAATTACTGTTTGTGCATTTACAATATTCATTGATTTTTGCCATTGAAAAACATCATGTTATTCACATACCAGAAATGATTGAAGCTACTGACTGAATGAAAGGAGCTGGCATCTCACTCTCTTTGAATCTTCTTTATCATGCTAAGAGGAGCAGGAAAAAGCAAAAAATTTCAGAATTGCACCTCGCAATGCGGAGAAATTACTGTTTGTGCATTTACAATATTCATTGATTTTTGCCATTGAAAAACGTCCAGAAATGATTGAAGCTACTGACTGAATGAAAGGAGCTGGCATCTCACTCTCTTTGAATCTTCTTTATCATGCTAAGAAGAGTAGGAAAAAGCAAAAAATTTCAGAATTGCACCTTGCAATGCGGAGAAATTGCTGTTTGTGCATTTACAAAATTCATTGATTTTTGCCATTGAAAAACATCATGTTATTCATATACCAGAAATGTTTGAAGCTACTGACTGAATGAAAGGAGCTGGCATCTCACTCTCTTTGAATCTTCTTTATCATGCTAAGAGGAGCAGGAAAAAGCAAAAAATTTCAGAATTGCACCTTGCAATGCGGAGAAATTACTGTTTGTGCATTTACAATATTCATTGATTTTTGCCATTGAAAAACGTCCAGAAATGATTGAAGCTACTGACTGAATGAAAGGAGCTGGCATCTCAATCTCTTTGAATCTTCTTTATCATGCTAAGAGGAGCAGGAAAAAGCAAAAAATTTCAGAATTGCACCTTGCAATGCGGAGAAATTACTGTTTGTGCATTTACAATATACATTGATTTTTGCCATTGAAAAACGTCCAGAAATGATTGAAGCTACTGACTGAATGAAAGGAGCTGGCATCTCACTCTCTTTGAATCTTCTTTATCATGCTAAGAGGAGCAGGAAAAAGCAAAAAATTTCAGAATTGCACCTTGCAATGCGGAGAAATTACTGTTTGTGCATTTACAATATTCATTGATTTTTGCCGTTGAAAAAAGTCCAGAAATGATTGAAGCTACTGACTGAATGAAAGGAGCTGGCATCTCACTCTCTTTGAATCTTCTTTATCATGCTAAGAGGAGCAGGAAAAAGCAAAAAATTTCAGAATTGCACCTTGCAATGCGGAGAAATTACTGTTTGTGCATTTACAATATTCATTGATTTTTGCCATTGAAAAACATCATGTTATTCATATACCAGAAATGATTGAAGCTACTGACTGAATGAAAGGAGCTGGCATCTCACTCTCTTTGAATCTTCTTTATCATGCTAAGAGGAGCAGGAAAAAGCAAGAAATTTCAGAATTGCACCTTGCAATGCGGAGAAATTACTGTTTGTGCATTTACAATATTCATTGATTTTTGCCATTGAAAAACATCATGTTATTCATATACCAGAAATGTTTGAAGCTACTGACTGAATGAAAGGAGCTGGCATCTCACTCTCTTTGAATCTTCTTTATCATGCTAAGAGGAGCAGGAAAAAGCAAAAAATTTCAGAATTGCACCTTGCAATGTGGAGAAATTACTGTTTGTGCATTTACAATATTCATTGATTTTTACCATTGAAAAACGTCCAGAAATGATTGAAGCTACTGACTGAATGAAAGTAGCTGCCATCTCACTCTCTTTGAATCTTTTTTATCATGCTAAGAGGAGCAGGAAAAAGCAAAAAATTTCAGACTTGCACCTTGCAATGCGGAGAAATTACTGTTTGTGCATTTACAATATTCATTGATTTTTGCCATTGAAAAACATCATGTTATTCATATACCAGAAATGTTTGAAGCTACTGACTGAATGAAAGGAGCTGGCATCTCACTCTCTTTGAATCTTCTTTATCATGCTAAGAGGAGCAGGAAAAAGCAAAAAATTTCAGAATTGCACCTTGCAATGCGGAGAAATTACTTTTTGTGCATTTACAATATTCATTGATTTTTGCCATTGAAAAACGTCCAGAAATGATTGAAGCTACTGACTGAATGAAAGGAGCTGGCATCTCACTCTCTTTGAATCTTCTTTATCATGCTAAGAGGAGCAGGAAAAAGCAAAAAATTTCAGAATTGCACCTTGCAATGCGGAGAAATTACTGTTTGTGCATTTACAATATTCATTGATTTTTGCCATTGAAAAACGTCCAGAAATGATTGAAGCTACTGACTGAATGAAAGGAGCTGGCATCTCACTCTCTTTGAATCTTCTTTATCATGCTAAGAGGAGCAGGAAAAAGCAAAAAATTTCAGAATTGCACCTTGCAATGCGGAGAAATTACTGTTTGTGCATTTACAATATTCATTGATTTTTGCCATTGAAAAACATGTAATTCATATACCAGAAATGTTTGAAGCTACTGACTGAATGAAAGGAGCTGGCACCTCACTCTCTTTGAATCTTCTTTATCATGCTAAGAGGAGCGGGAAAAAGCAAAAAATTTCAGAATTGCACCTTGCAATGCGGAGAAATTACTGTTTGTGCATTTACAATATTCATTGATTTTTGCCATTGAAAAATGTCCAGAAATGATTGAAGGTACTGACTGAATGAAAGGAGCTGGCATCTCACTCTCTTTGAATCTTCTTTATCATGCTAAGAGGAGCAGGAAAAAGCAAAAAATTTCAGAATTGCACCTTGCAATGCGGAGAAATTACTGTTTGTGCATTTACAATATTCATTGATTTTTGCCATTGAAAAACGTCCAGAAATGATTGAAGCTACTGACTGAATGAAAGGAGCTGGCATCTCACTCTCTTTGAATCTTCTTTATCATGCTAAGAGGAGCAGGAAAAAGCAAAAAATTTCAGAATTGCACCTTGCAATGCGGAGAAATTACAGTTTGTGCATTTACAATATTCATTGATTTTTGCCATTGAGAAACGTCCAGAAATGATTGAAGCTACTGACTGAATGAAAGGAGCTGGCATCTCACTCTCTTTGAATCTTCTTTATCATGCTAAGAGGAACAGGAAAAAGCAAAAAATTTCAGAATTGCACCTTGCAATGCGGAGAAATTACTGTTTGTGCATTTACAATATTCATTGATTTTTGCCATTGAAAAACATCATGTTATTTATATACCAGAAATGTTTGAAGCTACTGACTGAATGAAAGGAGCTGGCATCTCACTCTCTTTGAATCTTCTTTATCATGCTAAGAGGAGCAGGAAAAAGCAAAAAATTTCAGAATTGCACCTTGCAATGTGGAGAAATTACTGTTTGTGCATTTACAATATTCATTGATTTTTACCATTGAAAAACGTCCAGAAATGATTGAAGCTACTGACTGAATGAAAGTAGCTGGCATCTCACTCTCTTTGAATTTTCTTTATCATGCTAAGAGGAGCAGGAAAAAGCAAAAAATTTCAGACTTGCACCTTGCAATGCGGAGAAATTACTGTTTGTGCATTTACAATATTCATTGATTTTTGCCATTGAAAAACATCATGTTATTCATATACCAGAAATGTTTGAAGCTACTGACTGAGTGAAAGAAGCTGGCATCTCACTCTCTTTGAATCTTCTTTATCATGCTAAGAGGAGCAGGAAAAAGCAAAAAATTTCAGAATTGCACCTTGCAATGCGGAGAAATTACTGTTTGTGCATTTACAATATTCATTGATTTTTGCCATTGAAAAACATCATGTTATTCATATACAAGAAATGTTTGAAGCTACTGACTGAATGAAAGGAGCTGGCATCTCAATCTCTTTGAATCTTCTTTATCATGCTAAGAGGAGCAGGAAAAAGCAAAAAATTTCAGAATTGCACCTTGCAATGTGGAGAAATTACTGTTTGTGCATTTACAATATTCATTGATTTTTACCATTGAAAAACGTCCAGAAATGATTGAAGCTACTGACTGAATGAAAGTAGCTGGCATCTCACTCTCTTTGAATCTTCTTTATCATGCTAAGAGGAGCAGGAAAAAGCAAAAAATTTCAGACTTGCACCTTGCAATGCGGAGAAATTACTATTTGTGCATTTACAATATTCATTGATTTTTGCCATTGAAAAACATCATGTTATTCATATACCAGAAATGTTTGAAGCTACTGACTGAATGAAAGGAGCTGGCATCTCACTCTCTTTGAATCTTCTTTATCATGCTAAGAGGAGCAGGAAAAAGCAAAAAATTTCAGAATTGCACCTTGCAATGCGGAGAAATTACTGTTTGTGCATTTACAATATTCATTGATTTTTGCCATTGAAAAACATCATGTTATTCGTATACCAGAAATGTTTGAAGCTACTGACTGAATGAAAGGAGCTGACATCTCACTCTCTTTGAATCTTCTTTATCATGCTAAGAGGAGCAGGAAAAAGCAAAAAATTTCAGAATTGCACCTTGCAATGCGGAGAAATTACTGTTTGTGCATTTACAATATTCATTGATTTTTGCCATTGAAAAATGTCCAGAAATGATGGAAGCTACTGACTGAATGAAAGGAGCTGGCATCTCACTCTCTTTGAATCATGCTAAGAGGAGCAGGAAAAAGCAAAAAATTTCAGAATTGCACCTTGCAATGCGGAGAAATTACTGTTTGTGCATTTACAATATTCATTGATTTTTGCCATTGAAAAACATCATGTTATTCATATACCAGAAATGTTTGAAGCTACTGACTGAATGAAAGGAGCTGGCATGTCACTCTCTTTGAATCTTCTTTATCATGCTAAGAGGAGCAGGAAAAAGCAAAAAATTTCAGAATTGCACCTTGCAATGCGGAGAAATTACTGTTTGTGCATTTACAATATTCATTGATTTTTGCCATTGAAAAACATCATGTTATTCATATACCAGAAATGTTTGAAGCTACTGACTGAATGAAAGGAGCTGGCATCTCACTCTCTTTGAATCTTCTTTATCATGCTAAGAGGAGCAGGAAAAACCAAAAAATTTCAGAATTGCACCTTGCAATGCGAATAAATTACTGTTTGTGCATTTACAATATTCATTAATTTTTGCCATTGAAAAACATCATGTTATTCATATACCAGAAATGATTGAAGCTACTGACTGAATGAAAGGAGCTGGCATCTCACTCTCTTTGAATCTTCTTTATCATGCTAAGAGGAGCAGGAAAAAGCAAAACATTTCAGAATTGCACCTTGCAATGCGGAGAAATTACTGTTTGTGCATTTACAATATTCATTGATTTTTGCCATTGAAAAACATCATGTTATTCACATACCAGAAATGATTGAAGCTACTGACTGAATGAAAGGAGCTGGCATCTCACTCTCTTTGAATCTTCTTTATCATGCTAAGAGGAGCAGGAAAAAGCAAAAAATTTCAGAATTGCACCTCGCAATGCGGAGAAATTACTGTTTGTGCATTTACAATATTCATTGATTTTTGCCATTGAAAAACGTCCAGAAATGATTGAAGCTACTGACTGAATGAAAGGAGCTGGCATCTCACTCTCTTTGAATCTTCTTTATCATGCTAAGAAAAGCAGGAAAAAGCAAAAAATTTCAGAATTGCACCTTGCAATGCGGAGAAATTGCTGTTTGTGCATTTACAAAATTCATTGATTTTTGCCATTGAAAAACATCATGTTATTCATATACCAGAAATGTTTGAAGCTACTGACTGAATGAAAGGAGCTGGCATCTCACTCTCTTTGAATCTTCTTTATCATGCTAAGAGGAGCAGGAAAAAGCAAAAAATTTCAGAATTGCACCTTGCAATGCGGAGAAATTACTGTTTGTGCATTTACAATATTCATTGATTTTTGCCATTGAAAAACGTCCAGAAATGATTGAAGCTACTGACTGAATGAAAGGAGCTGGCATCTCACTCTCTTTGAATCTTCTTTATCATGCTAAGAGGAGCAGGAAAAAGCAAAAAATTTCAGAATTGCACCTTGCAATGCGGAGAAATTACTGTTTGTGCATTTACAATATACATTGATTTTTGCCATTGAAAAACGTCCAGAAATGATTGAAGCTACTGACTGAATGAAAGGAGCTGGCATCTCACTCTCTTTGAATCTTCTTTATCATGCTAAGAGGAGCAGGAAAAAGCAAAAAATTTCAGAATTGCACCTTGCAATGCGGAGAAATTACTGTTTGTGCATTTACAATATTCATTGATTTTTGCCGTTGAAAAAAGTCCAGAAATGATTGAAGCTACTGACTGAATGAAAGGAGCTGGCATCTCACTCTCTTTGAATCTTCTTTATCATGCTAAGAGGAGCAGGAAAAAGCAAAAAATTTCAGAATTGCACCTTGCAATGCGGAGAAATTACTGTTTGTGCATTTACAATATTCATTGATTTTTGCCATTGAAAAACATCATGTTATTCATATACCAGAAATGATTGAAGCTACTGACTGAATGAAAGGAGCTGGCATCTCACTCTCTTTGAATCTTCTTTATCATGCTAAGAGGAGCAGGAAAAAGCAAGAAATTTCAGAATTGCACCTTGCAATGCGGAGAAATTACTGTTTGTGCATTTACAATATTCATTGATTTTTGCCATTGAAAAACATCATGTTATTCATATACCAGAAATGTTTGAAGCTACTGACTGAATGAAAGGAGCTGGCATCTCACTCTCTTTGAATCTTCTTTATCATGCTAAGAGGAGCAGGAAAAAGCAAAAAATTTCAGAATTGCACCTTGCAATGTGGAGAAATTACTGTTTGTGCATTTACAATATTCATTGATTTTTACCATTGAAAAACGTCCAGAAATGATTGAAGCTACTGACTGAATGAAAGTAGCTGCCATCTCACTCTCTTTGAATCTTTTTTATCATGCTAAGAGGAGCAGGAAAAAGCAAAAAATTTCAGACTTGCACCTTGCAATGCGGAGAAATTACTGTTTGTGCATTTACAATATTCATTGATTTTTGCCATTGAAAAACATCATGTTATTCATATACCAGAAATGTTTGAAGCTACTGACTGAATGAAAGGAGCTGGCATCTCACTCTCTTTGAATCTTCTTTATCATGCTAAGAGGAGCAGGAAAAAGCAAAAAATTTCAGAATTGCACCTTGCAATGCGGAGAAATTACTGTTTGTGCATTTACAATATACATTGATTTTTGCCATTGAAAAACGTCCAGAAATGATTGAAGCTACTGACTGAATGAAAGGAGCTGGCATCTCACTCTCTTTGAATCTTCTTTATCATGCTAAGAGGAGCAGGAAAAAGCAAAAAATTTCAGAATTGCACCTTGCAATGCGGAGAAATTACTGTTTGTGCATTTACAATATTCATTGATTTTTGCCGTTGAAAAAAGTCCAGAAATGATTGAAGCTACTGACTGAATGAAAGGAGCTGGCATCTCACTCTCTTTGAATCTTCTTTATCATGCTAAGAGGAGCAGGAAAAAGCAAAAAATTTCAGAATTGCACCTTGCAATGCGGAGAAATTACTGTTTGTGCATTTACAATATTCATTGATTTTTGCCATTGAAAAACATCATGTTATTCATATACCAGAAATGATTGAAGCTACTGACTGAATGAAAGGAGCTGGCATCTCACTCTCTTTGAATCTTCTTTATCATGCTAAGAGGAGCAGGAAAAAGCAAGAAATTTCAGAATTGCACCTTGCAATGCGGAGAAATTACTGTTTGTGCATTTACAATATTCATTGATTTTTGCCATTGAAAAACATCATGTTATTCATATACCAGAAATGTTTGAAGCTACTGACTGAATGAAAGGAGCTGGCATCTCACTCTCTTTGAATCTTCTTTATCATGCTAAGAGGAGCAGGAAAAAGCAAAAAATTTCAGAATTGCACCTTGCAATGTGGAGAAATTACTGTTTGTGCATTTACAATATTCATTGATTTTTACCATTGAAAAACGTCCAGAAATGATTGAAGCTACTGACTGAATGAAAGTAGCTGCCATCTCACTCTCTTTGAATCTTTTTTATCATGCTAAGAGGAGCAGGAAAAAGCAAAAAATTTCAGACTTGCACCTTGCAATGCGGAGAAATTACTGTTTGTGCATTTACAATATTCATTGATTTTTGCCATTGAAAAACATCATGTTATTCATATACCAGAAATGTTTGAAGCTACTGACTGAATGAAAGGAGCTGGCATGTCACTCTCTTTGAATCTTCTTTATCATGCTAAGAGGAGCAGGAAAAAGCAAAAAATTTCAGAATTGCACCTTGCAATGCGGAGAAATTACTGTTTGTGCATTTACAATATTCATTGATTTTTGCCATTGAAAAACATGTAATTCATATACCAGAAATGTTTGAAGCTACTGACTGAATGAAAGGAGCTGGCACCTCACTCTCTTTGAATCTTCTTTATCATGCTAAGAGGAGCGGGAAAAAGCAAAAAATTTCAGAATTGCACCTTGCAATGCGGAGAAATTACTGTTTGTGCATTTACAATATTCATTGATTTTTGCCATTGAAAAATGTCCAGAAATGATTGAAGGTACTGACTGAATGAAAGGAGCTGGCATCTCACTCTCTTTGAATCTTCTTTATCATGCTAAGAGGAGCAGGAAAAAGCAAAAAATTTCAGAATTGCACCTTGCAATGCGGAGAAATTACTGTTTGTGCATTTACAATATTCATTGATTTTTGCCATTGAAAAACGTCCAGAAATGATTGAAGCTACTGACTGAATGAAAGGAGCTGGCATCTCACTCTCTTTGAATCTTCTTTATCATGCTAAGAGGAGCAGGAAAAAGCAAAAAATTTCAGAATTGCACCTTGCAATGCGGAGAAATTACAGTTTGTGCATTTACAATATTCATTGATTTTTGCCATTGAGAAACGTCCAGAAATGATTGAAGCTACTGACTGAATGAAAGGAGCTGGCATCTCACTCTCTTTGAATCTTCTTTATCATGCTAAGAGGAACAGGAAAAAGCAAAAAATTTCAGAATTGCACCTTGCAATGCGGAGAAATTACTGTTTGTGCATTTACAATATTCATTGATTTTTGCCATTGAAAAACATCATGTTATTTATATACCAGAAATGTTTGAAGCTACTGACTGAATGAAAGGAGCTGGCATCTCACTCTCTTTGAATCTTCTTTATCATGCTAAGAGGAGCAGGAAAAAGCAAAAAATTTCAGAATTGCACCTTGCAATGTGGAGAAATTACTGTTTGTGCATTTACAATATTCATTGATTTTTACCATTGAAAAACGTCCAGAAATGATTGAAGCTACTGACTGAATGAAAGTAGCTGGCATCTCACTCTCTTTGAATTTTCTTTATCATGCTAAGAGGAGCAGGAAAAAGCAAAAAATTTCAGACTTGCACCTTGCAATGCGGAGAAATTACTGTTTGTGCATTTACAATATTCATTGATTTTTGCCATTGAAAAACATCATGTTATTCATATACCAGAAATGTTTGAAGCTACTGACTGAGTGAAAGAAGCTGGCATCTCACTCTCTTTGAATCTTCTTTATCATGCTAAGAGGAGCAGGAAAAAGCAAAAAATTTCAGAATTGCACCTTGCAATGCGGAGAAATTACTGTTTGTGCATTTACAATATTCATTGATTTTTGCCATTGAAAAACATCATGTTATTCATATACAAGAAATGTTTGAAGCTACTGACTGAATGAAAGGAGCTGGCATCTCAATCTCTTTGAATCTTCTTTATCATGCTAAGAGGAGCAGGAAAAAGCAAAAAATTTCAGAATTGCACCTTGCAATGTGGAGAAATTACTGTTTGTGCATTTACAATATTCATTGATTTTTACCATTGAAAAACGTCCAGAAATGATTGAAGCTACTGACTGAATGAAAGTAGCTGGCATCTCACTCTCTTTGAATCTTCTTTATCATGCTAAGAGGAGCAGGAAAAAGCAAAAAATTTCAGACTTGCACCTTGCAATGCGGAGAAATTACTATTTGTGCATTTACAATATTCATTGATTTTTGCCATTGAAAAACATCATGTTATTCATATACCAGAAATGTTTGAAGCTACTGACTGAATGAAAGGAGCTGGCATCTCACTCTCTTTGAATCTTCTTTATCATGCTAAGAGGAGCAGGAAAAAGCAAAAAATTTCAGAATTGCACCTTGCAATGCGGAGAAATTACTGTTTGTGCATTTACAATATTCATTGATTTTTGCCATTGAAAAACATCATGTTATTCGTATACCAGAAATGTTTGAAGCTACTGACTGAATGAAAGGAGCTGACATCTCACTCTCTTTGAATCTTCTTTATCATGCTAAGAGGAGCAGGAAAAAGCAAAAAATTTCAGAATTGCACCTTGCAATGCGGAGAAATTACTGTTTGTGCATTTACAATATTCATTGATTTTTGCCATTGAAAAATGTCCAGAAATGATGGAAGCTACTGACTGAATGAAAGGAGCTGGCATCTCACTCTCTTTGAATCATGCTAAGAGGAGCAGGAAAAAGCAAAAAATTTCAGAATTGCACCTTGCAATGCGGAGAAATTACTGTTTGTGCATTTACAATATTCATTGATTTTTGCCATTGAAAAACATCATGTTATTCATATACCAGAAATGTTTGAAGCTACTGACTGAATGAAAGGAGCTGGCATGTCACTCTCTTTGAATCTTCTTTATCATGCTAAGAGGAGCAGGAAAAAGCAAAAAATTTCAGAATTGCACCTTGCAATGCGGAGAAATTACTGTTTGTGCATTTACAATATTCATTGATTTTTGCCATTGAAAAACATCATGTTATTCATATACCAGAAATGTTTGAAGCTACTGACTGAATGAAAGGAGCTGGCATCTCACTCTCTTTGAATCTTCTTTATCATGCTAAGAGGAGCAGGAAAAACCAAAAAATTTCAGAATTGCACCTTGCAATGCGAATAAATTACTGTTTGTGCATTTACAATATTCATTAATTTTTGCCATTGAAAAACATCATGTTATTCATATACCAGAAATGATTGAAGCTACTGACTGAATGAAAGGAGCTGGCATCTCACTCTCTTTGAATCTTCTTTATCATGCTAAGAGGAGCAGGAAAAAGCAAAACATTTCAGAATTGCACCTTGCAATGCGGAGAAATTACTGTTTGTGCATTTACAATATTCATTGATTTTTGCCATTGAAAAACATCATGTTATTCACATACCAGAAATGATTGAAGCTACTGACTGAATGAAAGGAGCTGGCATCTCACTCTCTTTGAATCTTCTTTATCATGCTAAGAGGAGCAGGAAAAAGCAAAAAATTTCAGAATTGCACCTCGCAATGCGGAGAAATTACTGTTTGTGCATTTACAATATTCATTGATTTTTGCCATTGAAAAACGTCCAGAAATGATTGAAGCTACTGACTGAATGAAAGGAGCTGGCATCTCACTCTCTTTGAATCTTCTTTATCATGCTAAGAAAAGCAGGAAAAAGCAAAAAATTTCAGAATTGCACCTTGCAATGCGGAGAAATTGCTGTTTGTGCATTTACAAAATTCATTGATTTTTGCCATTGAAAAACATCATGTTATTCATATACCAGAAATGTTTGAAGCTACTGACTGAATGAAAGGAGCTGGCATCTCACTCTCTTTGAATCTTCTTTATCATGCTAAGAGGAGCAGGAAAAAGCAAAAAATTTCAGAATTGCACCTTGCAATGCGGAGAAATTACTGTTTGTGCATTTACAATATTCATTGATTTTTGCCATTGAAAAACGTCCAGAAATGATTGAAGCTACTGACTGAATGAAAGGAGCTGGCATCTCACTCTCTTTGAATCTTCTTTATCATGCTAAGAGGAGCAGGAAAAAGCAAAAAATTTCAGAATTGCACCTTGCAATGCGGAGAAATTACTGTTTGTGCATTTACAATATACATTGATTTTTGCCATTGAAAAACGTCCAGAAATGATTGAAGCTACTGACTGAATGAAAGGAGCTGGCATCTCACTCTCTTTGAATCTTCTTTATCATGCTAAGAGGAGCAGGAAAAAGCAAAAAATTTCAGAATTGCACCTTGCAATGCGGAGAAATTACTGTTTGTGCATTTACAATATTCATTGATTTTTGCCGTTGAAAAAAGTCCAGAAATGATTGAAGCTACTGACTGAATGAAAGGAGCTGGCATCTCACTCTCTTTGAATCTTCTTTATCATGCTAAGAGGAGCAGGAAAAAGCAAAAAATTTCAGAATTGCACCTTGCAATGCGGAGAAATTACTGTTTGTGCATTTACAATATTCATTGATTTTTGCCATTGAAAAACATCATGTTATTCATATACCAGAAATGATTGAAGCTACTGACTGAATGAAAGGAGCTGGCATCTCACTCTCTTTGAATCTTCTTTATCATGCTAAGAGGAGCAGGAAAAAGCAAGAAATTTCAGAATTGCACCTTGCAATGCGGAGAAATTACTGTTTGTGCATTTACAATATTCATTGATTTTTGCCATTGAAAAACATCATGTTATTCATATACCAGAAATGTTTGAAGCTACTGACTGAATGAAAGGAGCTGGCATCTCACTCTCTTTGAATCTTCTTTATCATGCTAAGAGGAGCAGGAAAAAGCAAAAAATTTCAGAATTGCACCTTGCAATGTGGAGAAATTACTGTTTGTGCATTTACAATATTCATTGATTTTTACCATTGAAAAACGTCCAGAAATGATTGAAGCTACTGACTGAATGAAAGTAGCTGCCATCTCACTCTCTTTGAATCTTTTTTATCATGCTAAGAGGAGCAGGAAAAAGCAAAAAATTTCAGACTTGCACCTTGCAATGCGGAGAAATTACTGTTTGTGCATTTACAATATTCATTGATTTTTGCCATTGAAAAACATCATGTTATTCATATACCAGAAATGTTTGAAGCTACTGACTGAATGAAAGGAGCTGGCATCTCACTCTCTTTGAATCTTCTTTATCATGCTAAGAGGAGCAGGAAAAAGCAAAAAATTTCAGAATTGCACCTTGCAATGCGGAGAAATTACTTTTTGTGCATTTACAATATTCATTGATTTTTGCCATTGAAAAACGTCCAGAAATGATTGAAGCTACTGACTGAATGAAAGGAGCTGGCATCTCACTCTCTTTGAATCTTCTTTATCATGCTAAGAGGAGCAGGAAAAAGCAAAAAATTTCAGAATTGCACCTTGCAATGCGGAGAAATTACTGTTTGTGCATTTACAATATTCATTGATTTTTGCCATTGAAAAACGTCCAGAAATGATTGAAGCTACTGACTGAATGAAAGGAGCTGGCATCTCACTCTCTTTGAATCTTCTTTATCATGCTAAGAGGAGCAGGAAAAAGCAAAAAATTTCAGAATTGCACCTTGCAATGCGGAGAAATTACTGTTTGTGCATTTACAATATTCATTGATTTTTGCCATTGAAAAACATGTAATTCATATACCAGAAATGTTTGAAGCTACTGACTGAATGAAAGGAGCTGGCACCTCACTCTCTTTGAATCTTCTTTATCATGCTAAGAGGAGCGGGAAAAAGCAAAAAATTTCAGAATTGCACCTTGCAATGCGGAGAAATTACTGTTTGTGCATTTACAATATTCATTGATTTTTGCCATTGAAAAATGTCCAGAAATGATTGAAGGTACTGACTGAATGAAAGGAGCTGGCATCTCACTCTCTTTGAATCTTCTTTATCATGCTAAGAGGAGCAGGAAAAAGCAAAAAATTTCAGAATTGCACCTTGCAATGCGGAGAAATTACTGTTTGTGCATTTACAATATTCATTGATTTTTGCCATTGAAAAACGTCCAGAAATGATTGAAGCTACTGACTGAATGAAAGGAGCTGGCATCTCACTCTCTTTGAATCTTCTTTATCATGCTAAGAGGAGCAGGAAAAAGCAAAAAATTTCAGAATTGCACCTTGCAATGCGGAGAAATTACAGTTTGTGCATTTACAATATTCATTGATTTTTGCCATTGAGAAACGTCCAGAAATGATTGAAGCTACTGACTGAATGAAAGGAGCTGGCATCTCACTCTCTTTGAATCTTCTTTATCATGCTAAGAGGAACAGGAAAAAGCAAAAAATTTCAGAATTGCACCTTGCAATGCGGAGAAATTACTGTTTGTGCATTTACAATATTCATTGATTTTTGCCATTGAAAAACATCATGTTATTTATATACCAGAAATGTTTGAAGCTACTGACTGAATGAAAGGAGCTGGCATCTCACTCTCTTTGAATCTTCTTTATCATGCTAAGAGGAGCAGGAAAAAGCAAAAAATTTCAGAATTGCACCTTGCAATGTGGAGAAATTACTGTTTGTGCATTTACAATATTCATTGATTTTTACCATTGAAAAACGTCCAGAAATGATTGAAGCTACTGACTGAATGAAAGTAGCTGGCATCTCACTCTCTTTGAATTTTCTTTATCATGATAAGAGGAGCAGGAAAAAGCAAAAAATTTCAGACTTGCACCTTGCAATGCGGAGAAATTACTGTTTGTGCATTTACAATATTCATTGATTTTTGCCATTGAAAAACATCATGTTATTCATATACCAGAAATGTTTGAAGCTACTGACTGAGTGAAAGAAGCTGGCATCTCACTCTCTTTGAATCTTCTTTATCATGCTAAGAGGAGCAGGAAAAAGCAAAAAATTTCAGAATTGCACCTTGCAATGCGGAGAAATTACTGTTTGTGCATTTACAATATTCATTGATTTTTGCCATTGAAAAACATCATGTTATTCATATACAAGAAATGTTTGAAGCTACTGACTGAATGAAAGGAGCTGGCATCTCAATCTCTTTGAATCTTCTTTATCATGCTAAGAGGAGCAGGAAAAAGCAAAAAATTTCAGAATTGCACCTTGCAATGTGGAGAAATTACTGTTTGTGCATTTACAATATTCATTGATTTTTACCATTGAAAAACGTCCAGAAATGATTGAAGCTACTGACTGAATGAAAGTAGCTGGCATCTCACTCTCTTTGAATCTTCTTTATCATGCTAAGAGGAGCAGGAAAAAGCAAAAAATTTCAGACTTGCACCTTGCAATGCGGAGAAATTACTATTTGTGCATTTACAATATTCATTGATTTTTGCCATTGAAAAACATCATGTTATTCATATACCAGAAATGTTTGAAGCTACTGACTGAATGAAAGGAGCTGGCATCTCACTCTCTTTGAATCTTCTTTATCATGCTAAGAGGAGCAGGAAAAAGCAAAAAATTTCAGAATTGCACCTTGCAATGCGGAGAAATTACTGTTTGTGCATTTACAATATTCATTGATTTTTGCCATTGAAAAACATCATGTTATTCGTATACCAGAAATGTTTGAAGCTACTGACTGAATGAAAGGAGCTGACATCTCACTCTCTTTGAATCTTCTTTATCATGCTAAGAGGAGCAGGAAAAAGCAAAAAATTTCAGAATTGCACCTTGCAATGCGGAGAAATTACTGTTTGTGCATTTACAATATTCATTGATTTTTGCCATTGAAAAATGTCCAGAAATGATGGAAGCTACTGACTGAATGAAAGGAGCTGGCATCTCACTCTCTTTGAATCATGCTAAGAGGAGCAGGAAAAAGCAAAAAATTTCAGAATTGCACCTTGCAATGCGGAGAAATTACTGTTTGTGCATTTACAATATTCATTGATTTTTGCCATTGAAAAACATCATGTTATTCATATACCAGAAATGTTTGAAGCTACTGACTGAATGAAAGGAGCTGGCATCTCACTCTCTTTGAATCTTCTTTATCATGCTAAGAGGAGCAGGAAAAAGCAAAAAATTTCAGAATTGCACCTTGCAATGCGGAGAAATTACAGTTTGTGCATTTACAATATTCATTGATTTTTGCCATTGAGAAACGTCCAGAAATGATTGAAGCTACTGACTGAATGAAAGGAGCTGGCATCTCACTCTCTTTGAATCTTCTTTATCATGCTAAGAGGAACAGGAAAAAGCAAAAAATTTCAGAATTGCACCTTGCAATGCGGAGAAATTACTGTTTGTGCATTTACAATATTCATTGATTTTTGCCATTGAAAAACATCATGTTATTTATATACCAGAAATGTTTGAAGCTACTGACTGAATGAAAGGAGCTGGCATCTCACTCTCTTTGAATCTTCTTTATCATGCTAAGAGGAGCAGGAAAAAGCAAAAAATTTCAGAATTGCACCTTGCAATGTGGAGAAATTACTGTTTGTGCATTTACAATATTCATTGATTTTTACCATTGAAAAACGTCCAGAAATGATTGAAGCTACTGACTGAATGAAAGTAGCTGGCATCTCACTCTCTTTGAATTTTCTTTATCATGATAAGAGGAGCAGGAAAAAGCAAAAAATTTCAGACTTGCACCTTGCAATGCGGAGAAATTACTGTTTGTGCATTTACAATATTCATTGATTTTTGCCATTGAAAAACATCATGTTATTCATATACCAGAAATGTTTGAAGCTACTGACTGAGTGAAAGAAGCTGGCATCTCACTCTCTTTGAATCTTCTTTATCATGCTAAGAGGAGCAGGAAAAAGCAAAAAATTTCAGAATTGCACCTTGCAATGCGGAGAAATTACTGTTTGTGCATTTACAATATTCATTGATTTTTGCCATTGAAAAACATCATGTTATTCATATACAAGAAATGTTTGAAGCTACTGACTGAATGAAAGGAGCTGGCATCTCAATCTCTTTGAATCTTCTTTATCATGCTAAGAGGAGCAGGAAAAAGCAAAAAATTTCAGAATTGCACCTTGCAATGTGGAGAAATTACTGTTTGTGCATTTACAATATTCATTGATTTTTACCATTGAAAAACGTCCAGAAATGATTGAAGCTACTGACTGAATGAAAGTAGCTGGCATCTCACTCTCTTTGAATCTTCTTTATCATGCTAAGAGGAGCAGGAAAAAGCAAAAAATTTCAGACTTGCACCTTGCAATGCGGAGAAATTACTATTTGTGCATTTACAATATTCATTGATTTTTGCCATTGAAAAACATCATGTTATTCATATACCAGAAATGTTTGAAGCTACTGACTGAATGAAAGGAGCTGGCATCTCACTCTCTTTGAATCTTCTTTATCATGCTAAGAGGAGCAGGAAAAAGCAAAAAATTTCAGAATTGCACCTTGCAATGCGGAGAAATTACTGTTTGTGCATTTACAATATTCATTGATTTTTGCCATTGAAAAACATCATGTTATTCGTATACCAGAAATGTTTGAAGCTACTGACTGAATGAAAGGAGCTGACATCTCACTCTCTTTGAATCTTCTTTATCATGCTAAGAGGAGCAGGAAAAAGCAAAAAATTTCAGAATTGCACCTTGCAATGCGGAGAAATTACTGTTTGTGCATTTACAATATTCATTGATTTTTGCCATTGAAAAATGTCCAGAAATGATGGAAGCTACTGACTGAATGAAAGGAGCTGGCATCTCACTCTCTTTGAATCATGCTAAGAGGAGCAGGAAAAAGCAAAAAATTTCAGAATTGCACCTTGCAATGCGGAGAAATTACTGTTTGTGCATTTACAATATTCATTGATTTTTGCCATTGAAAAACATCATGTTATTCATATACCAGAAATGTTTGAAGCTACTGACTGAATGAAAGGAGCTGGCATGTCACTCTCTTTGAATCTTCTTTATCATGCTAAGAGGAGCAGGAAAAAGCAAAAAATTTCAGAATTGCACCTTGCAATGCGGAGAAATTACTGTTTGTGCATTTACAATATTCATTGATTTTTGCCATTGAAAAATGTCCAGAAATGATTGAAGCTACTGACTGAATGAAAGGAGCTGGCATCTCACTCTCTTTGAATCTTCTTTATCATGCTAAGAGGAGCAGGAAAAAGCAAAAAATTTCAGAATTGCACCTTGCAATGCGGAGAAATTACTGTTTGTGCATTTACAATATTCATTGATTTTTGCCATTGAAAAACGTCCAGAAATGATTGAAGCTACTGACTGAATGAAAGGAGCTGGCATCTCACTCTCTTTGAATCTTCTTTATCATGCTAAGAGGAGCAGGAAAAAGCAAAAAATTTCAGAATTGCACCTTGCAATGCGGAGAAATTACTGTTTGTGCATTTACAATATTCATTGATTTTTGCCATTGAAAAACATCATGTTATTCATATACCAGAAATGTTTGAAGCTACTGACTGAATGAAAGGAGCTGGCATCTCACTCTCTTTGAGTCTTCTTTATCATGCTAAGAGGAGCAGGAAAAAGCAAAAAATTTCAGAATTGCACCTTGCAATGCGGAGAAATTACTGTTTGTGCATTTACAATATTCATTGATTTTTGCCATTGAAAAACGTCCAGAAATGATTGAAGCTACTGACTGAATGAAAGGAGCTGGCATCTCACTCTCTTTGAATCTTCTTTATCATGCTAAGAATAGCAAGAAAAGGCAAAAAATTTCAGAATTGCACCTTGCAATGCGGAGAAATTACTGTTTGTGCATTTACAATATTCATTGATTTTTGCCATTGAAAAACATCATGTTATTCATATACCAGAAATGTTTGAAGCTACTGACTGAATGAAAGGAGCTGGCATCTCACTCTCTTTGAATCTTCTTTATCATGCTAAGAGGAGCAGGAAAAACCAAAAAATTTCAGAATTGCACCTTGCAATGCGAATAAATTACTGTTTGTGCATTTACAATATTCATTAATTTTTGCCATTGAAAAACATCATGTTATTCATATACCAGAAATGATTGAAGCTACTGACTGAATGAAAGGAGCTGGCATCTCACTCTCTTTGAATCTTCTTTATCATGCTAAGAGGAGCAGGAAAAAGCAAAACATTTCAGAATTGCACCTTGCAATGCGGAGAAATTACTGTTTGTGCATTTACAATATTCATTGATTTTTGCCATTGAAAAACATCATGTTATTCACATACCAGAAATGATTGAAGCTACTGACTGAATGAAAGGAGCTGGCATCTCACTCTCTTTGAATCTTCTTTATCATGCTAAGAGGAGCAGGAAAAAGCAAAAAATTTCAGAATTGCACCTCGCAATGCGGAGAAATTACTGTTTGTGCATTTACAATATTCATTGATTTTTGCCATTGAAAAACGTCCAGAAATGATTGAAGCTACTGACTGAATGAAAGGAGCTGGCATCTCACTCTCTTTGAATCTTCTTTATCATGCTAAGAAGAGCAGGAAAAAGCAAAAAATTTCAGAATTGCACCTTGCAATGCGGAGAAATTGCTGTTTGTGCATTTACAAAATTCATTGATTTTTGCCATTGAAAAACATCATGTTATTCATATACCAGAAATGTTTGAAGCTACTGACTGAATGAAAGGAGCTGGCATCTCACTCTCTTTGAATCTTCTTTATCATGCTAAGAGGAGCAGGAAAAAGCAAAAAATTTCAGAATTGCACCTTGCAATGCGGAGAAATTACTGTTTGTGCATTTACAATATTCATTGATTTTTGCC
Organism: Phyllobates terribilis; assembly: GCF_046119375.1. Lineage (NCBI taxonomy): Eukaryota > Metazoa > Chordata > Amphibia > Anura > Dendrobatidae > Phyllobates > Phyllobates terribilis. The sequence goes on along the minus strand of NW_027364012.1, from coordinate 72,149 downwards.
ATTGAAAAATGTCCAGAAATGATGGAAGCTACTGACTGAATGAAAGGAGCTGGCATCTCACTCTCTTTGAATCATGCTAAGAGGAGCAGGAAAAAGCAAAAAATTTCAGAATTGCACCTTGCAATGCGGAGAAATTACTGTTTGTGCATTTACAATATTCATTGATTTTTGCCATTGAAAAACATCATGTTATTCATATACCAGAAATGTTTGAAGCTACTGACTGAATGAAAGGAGCTGGCATCTCACTCTCTTTGAATCTTCTTTATCATGCTAAGAGGAGCAGGAAAAAGCAAAAAATTTTAGAATTGCACCTTGCAATGTGGAGAAATTACTGTTTGTGCATTTACAATATTCATTGATTTTTACCATTGAAAAACGTCCAGAAATGATTGAAGCTACTGACTGAATGAAAGTAGCTGGCATCTCACTCTCTTTGAATCTTCTTTATCATGCTAAGAGGAGCAGGAAAAAGCAAAAAATTTCAGACTTGCACCTTGCAATGCGGAGAAATTACTGTTTGTGCATTTACAATATTCATTGATTTTTGCCATTGAAAAACATCATGTTATTCATATACCAGAAATGTTTGAAGCTACTGACTGAATGAAAGGAGCTGGCATCTCACTCTCTTTGAATCTTCTTTATCATGCTAAGAGGAGCAGGAAAAAGCAAAAAATTTCAGAATTGCACCTTGCAATGCGGAGAAATTACTGTTTGTGCATTTACAATATTCATTGATTTTTGCCATTGAAAAACGTCCAGAAATGATTGAAGCTACTGACTGAATGAAAGGAGCTGGCATCTCACTCTCTTTGAATCTTCTTTATCATGCTAAGAGGAGCAGGAAAAAGCAAAAAATTTCAGAATTGCACCTTGCAATGCGGAGAAATTACTGTTTGTGCATTTACAATATTCATTGATTTTTGCCATTGAAAAACGTCCAGAAATGATTGAAGCTACTGACTGAATGAAAGGAGCTGGCATCTCACTCTCTTTGAATCTTCTTTATCATGCTAAGAGGAGCAGGAAAAAGCAAAAAATTTCAGAATTGCACCTTGCAATGCGGAGAAATTACTGTTTGTGCATTTACAATATTCATTGATTTTTGCCATTGAAAACCATGTTATTCATATACCAGAAATGTTTGAAGCTACTGACTGAATGAAAGGAGCTGGCACCTCACTCTCTTTGAATCTTCTTTATCATGCTAAGAGGAGCGGGAAAAAGCAAAAAATTTCAGAATTGCACCTTGCAATGCGGAAAAATTACTGTTTGTGCATTTACAATATTCATTGATTTTTGCCATTGAAAAACGTCCAGAAATGATTGAAGGTACTGACTGAATGAAAGGAGCTGGCATCTCACTCTCTTTGAATCTTCTTTATCATGCTAAGAGGAGCAGGAAAAAGCAAAAAATTTCAGAATTGCACCTTGCAATGCGGAGAAATTACTGTTTGTGCATTTACAATATTCATTGATTTTTGCCATTGAAAAACGTCCAGAAATGATTGAAGCTACTGACTGAATGAAAGGAGCTGGCATCTCACTCTCTTTGAATCTTCTTTATCATGCTAAGAGGAGCAGGAAAAAGCAAAAAATTTCAGAATTGCACCTTGCAATGCGGAGAAATTACAGTTTGTGCATTTACAATATTCATTGATTTTTGCCATTGAAAAACATCCAGAAATGATTGAAGCTACTGACTGAATGAAAGGAGCTGGCATCTCACTCTCTTTGAATCTTCTTTATCATGCTAAGAGGAGCAGGAAAAAGCAAAAAATTTCAGAATTGCACCTTGCAATGCGGAGAAATTACTGTTTGTGCATTTACAATATTCATTGATTTTTGCCATTGAAAAACATCATGTTATTCATATACCAGAAATGTTTGAAGCTACTGACTGAATGAAAGGAGCTGGCATCTCACTCTCTTTGAATCTTCTTTATCATGCTAAGAGGAGCAGGAAAAAGCAAAAAATTTCAGAATTGCACCTTGCAATGTGGAGAAATTACTGTTTGTGCATTTACAATATTCATTGATTTTTACCATTGAAAAACGTCCAGAAATGATTGAAGCTACTGACTGAATGAAAGTAGCTGGCATCTCACTCTCTTTGAATCTTCTTTATCATGCTAAGAGGAGCAGGAAAAAGCAAAAAATTTCAGACTTGCACCTTGCAATGCGGAGAAATTACTGTTTGTGCATTTACAATATACATTGATTTTTGCCATTGAAAAACATCATGTTATTCATATACCAGAAATGTTTGAAGCTACTGACTGAATGAAAGGAGCTGGCATCTCACTCTCTTTGAATCTTCTTTATCATGCTAAGAGGAGCAGGAAAAAGCAAAAAATTTCAGAATTGCACCTTGCAATGCGGAGAAATTACTGTTTGTGCATTTACAATATTCATTGATTTTTGCCATTGAAAAACATCATGTTATTCATATACCAGAAATGTTTGAAGCTACTGACTGAATGAAAGGAGCTGGCATCTCAATCTCTTTGAATCTTCTTTATCATGCTAAGAGGAGCAGGATAAAGCAAAAAATTTCAGAATTGCACCTTGCAATGTGGAGAAATTACTGTTTGTGCATTTACAATATTCATTGATTTTTACCATTGAAAAGCGTCCAGAAATGATTGAAGCTACTGACTGAATGAAAGTAGCTGGCATCTCACTCTCTTTGAATCTTCTTTATCATGCTAAGAGGAGCAGGAAAAAGCAAAAAATTTCAGACTTGCACCTTGCAATGCGGAGAAATTACTGTTTGTGCATTTACAATATTCATTGATTTTTGCCATTGAAAAACATCATGTTATTCATATACCAGAAATGTTTGAAGCTACTGACTGAATGAAAGGAGCTGGCATCTCACTCTCTTTGAATCTTCTTTATCATGCTAAGAGGAGCAGGAAAAAGCAAAAAATTTCAGACTTGCACCTTGCAATGCGGAGAAATTACTGTTTGTGCATTTACAATATTCATTGATTTTTGCCATTGAAAAACATCATGTTATTCATATACCAGAAATGTTTGAAGCTACTGACTGAATGAAAGGAACTGGCATCTCACTCTCTTTGAATCTTCTTTATCATGCTAAGAGGAGCAGGAAAAAGCAAAAAATTTCAGAATTGCACCTTGCAATGCGGAGAAATTACAGTTTGTGCATTTACAATATTCATTGATTTTTGCCATTGAAAAACGTCCAGAAATGATTGAAGCTACTGACTGAATGAAAGGAGCTGGCATCTCACTCTCTTTGAATCTTCTTTATCATGCTAAGAGGAGCAGGAAAAAGCAAAAAATTTCAGAATTGCACCTTGCAATGCGGAGAAATTACTGTTTGTGCATTTACAATATTCGTTGATTTTTGCCATTGAAAAACGTCCAGAAATGATTGAAGCTACTGACTGAATGAAATTAGCTGGCATCTCACTCTCTTTGAATCTTCTTTATCATGCTAAGAGGAGCAGGAAAAAGCAAAAAATTTCAGAATTGCACCTTGCAATGCGGAGAAATTACAGTTTGTGCATTTACAATATTCATTGATTTTTGCCATTGAAAAACGTCCAGAAATGATTGAAGCTACTGACTGAATGAAAGGAGCTGGCATCTCACTCTCTTTGAATCTTCTTTATCATGCTAAGAGGAGCAGGAAAAAGCAAAAAATTTCAGAATTGCACCTTGCAATGCGGAGAAATTACTGTTTGTGCATTTACAATATTCATTGATTTTTGCCATTGAAAAACATCATGTTATTCATATACCAGAAATGTTTGAAGCTACTGACTGAATGAAAGGAGCTGGCATCTCACTCTCTTTGAATCTTCTTTATCATGCTAAGAGGAGCAGGAAAAAGCAAAAAATTTTAGAATTGCACCTTGCAATGTGGAGAAATTACTGTTTGTGCATTTACAATATTCATTGATTTTTACCATTGAAAAACGTCCAGAAATGATTGAAGCTACTGACTGAATGAAAGTAGCTGGCATCTCACTCTCTTTGAATCTTCTTTATCATGCTAAGAGGAGCAGGAAAAAGCAAAAAATTTCAGACTTGCACCTTGCAATGCGGAGAAATTACTGTTTGTGCATTTACAATATTCATTGATTTTTGCCATTGAAAAACATCATGTTATTCATATACCAGAAATGTTTGAAGCTACTGACTGAATGAAAGGAGCTGGCATCTCACTCTCTTTGAATCTTCTTTATCATGCTAAGAGGAGCAGGAAAAAGCAAAAAATTTCAGAATTGCACCTTGCAATGCGGAGAAATTACTGTTTGTGCATTTACAATATTCATTGATTTTTGCCATTGAAAAACGTCCAGAAATGATTGAAGCTACTGACTGAATGAAAGGAGCTGGCATCTCACTCTCTTTGAATCTTCTTTATCATGCTAAGAGGAGCAGGAAAAAGCAAAAAATTTCAGAATTGCACCTTGCAATGCGGAGAAATTACTGTTTGTGCATTTACAATATTCATTGATTTTTGCCATTGAAAAACGTCCAGAAATGATTGAAGCTACTGACTGAATTAAAGGAGCTGGCATCTCACTCTCTTTGAATCTTCTTTATCATGCTAAGAGGAGCAGGAAAAAGCAAAAAATTTCAGAATTGCACCTTGCAATGCGGAGAAATTACTGTTTGTGCATTTACAATATTCATTGATTTTTGCTATTGAAAAACGTCCAGAAATGATTGAAGCTACTGACTGAATGAAAGGAGCTGGCATCTCACTCTCTTTGAATCTTCTTTATCATGCTAAGAGGAGCAGGAAAAAGCAAAAAATTTCAGAATTGCACCTTGCAATGCGGAGAAATTACTGTTTGTGCATTTACAATATTCATTGATTTTTGCCGTTGAAAAACGTCCAGAAATGATTGAAGCTACTGACTGAATGAAAGGAGCTGGCATCTCATTCTCTTTGAATCTTCTTTATCATGCTAAGAGGAGCAGGAAAAAGCAAAAAATTTCAGAATTGCACCTTGCAATGCGGAGAAATTACTGTTTGTGCATTTACAATATTCATTGATTTTTGCCATTGAAAAACGTCCAGAAATGATTGAAGCTACTGACTGAATGAAAGGAGCTGGCATCTCACTCTCTTTGAATCTTCTTTATCATGCTAAGAGGAGCAGGAAAAAGCAAAAAATTTCAGAATTGCACCTTGCAATGCGGAGAAATTACTGTTTGTGCATTTACAATATTCATTGATTTTTGCCATTGAAAAACGTCCAGAAATGATTGAAGCTACTGACTGAATGAAAGGAGCTGGACATCTCACTCACTTTGAATCTTCTTTATCATGCTAAGAGGAGCAGGAAAAAGCAAAAAATTTCAGAATTGCACCTTGCAATGCGGAGAAATTACTGTTTGTGCATTTACAATATTCATTGATTTTTGCCATTGAAAAACGTCCAGAAATGATTGAAGCTACTGACTGAATTAAAGGATCTGGCATCTCACTCTCTTTGAATCTTCTTTATCATGCTAAGAGGAGCAGGAAAAAGCAAAAAATTTCAGAATTGCACCTTGCAATGCGGAGAAATTACTGTTTGTGCATTTACAATATTCATTGATTTTTGCCATTGAAAAACATCATGTTATTCATATACCAGAAATGATTGAAGCTACTGACTGAATGAAAGGAGCTGGCATCTCACTCTCTTTGAATCTTCTTTATCATGCTAAGAGGAGCAGGAAAAAGCAAAAAATTTCAGAATTGCACCTTGCAATGCGGAGAAATTACTGTTTGTGCATTTACAATATTCATTGATTTTTGCCATTGAAAAACGTCCAGAAATGATTGAAGCTACTGACTGAATGATAGGAGCTGGCATCTCACTCTCTTTGAATCTTCTTTATCATGCTAAGAGGAGCAGGAAAAAGCAAAAAATTTCAGAATTGCACCTTGCAATGCGGAGAAATTACTGTTTGTGCATTTACAATATTCATTGATTTTTGCCATTGAAAAACATCATGTTATTCATATACCAGAAATGATTGAAGCTACTGACTGAATGAAAGGAGCTGGCATCTCACTCTCTTTGAATCTTCTTTATCATGCTAAGAGGAGCAGAAAAAAGCAAAAAATTTCAGAATTGCACCTTGCAATGCGGAGAAATTACTGTTTGTGCATTTACAATATTCATTGATTTTTGCCATTGAAAAACGTCCAGAAATGATTGAAGCTACTGACTGAATGAAAGGAGCTGGCATCTCACTCTCTTTGAATCTTCTTTATCATGCTAAGAGGAGCAGGAAAAAGCAAAAAATTTCAGAATTGCACCTTGCAATGCGGAGAAATTACTGTTTGTGCATTTACAATATTCATTGATTTTTGCCATTGAAAAACATCCAGAAATGATTGAAGCTACTGACTGAATGAAAGGAGCTGGCATCTCACTCTCTTTGAATCTTCTTTATCATGCTAAGAGGAGCAGGAAAAGGCAAAAAATTTCAGAATTGCACCTTGCAATACGGAGAAATTACTGTTTGTGCATTTACAATATTCATTGATTTTTGCCATTGAAAAACATCATGTTATTGATATACCAGAAATGATTGAAGCTACTGACTGAATGAAAGGAGCTGGCATCTCACTCTCTTTGAATCTTCTTTATCATGCTAAGAGGAGCAGGAAAAAGCAAAAAATTTCAGAATTGCACCTTGCAATGCGGAGAAATTACTGTTTGTGCATTTACAATATTCATTGATTTTTGCCATTGAAAAACATCCAGAAATGATTGAAGCTACTGACTGAATGAAAGGAGCTGGCATCTCACTCTCTTTGAATCTTCTTTATCATGCTAAGAGGAGCAGGAAAAGGCAAAAAATTTCAGAATTGCACCTTGCAATACGGAGAAATTACTGTTTGTGCATTTACAATATTCATTGATTTTTGCCATTGAAAAACATCATGTTATTGATATACCAGAAATGATTGAAGCTACTGACTGAATGAAAGGAGCTGGCATCTCACTCTCTTTGAATCTTCTTTATCATGCTAAGAGGAGCAGGAAAAAGCAAAAAATTTCAGAATTGCACCTTGCAATGCGGAGAAATTACTGTTTGTGCATTTACAATATTCATTGATTTTTGCCATTGAAAAACATCATGTTATTCATATACCAGAAATGATTGAAGCTACTGACTGAATGAAAGGAGCTGGCATCTCACTCTCTTTGAATCTTCTTTATCATGCTAAGAGGAGCAGGAAAAAGCAAAAAATTTCAGAATTGCACCTTGCAATGCGGAGAAATTACTGTTTGTGCATTTACAATATTCATTGATTTTTGCCATTGAAAAACGTCCAGAAATGATTGAAGCTACTGACTGAATGAAAGGAGCTGGCATCTCACTCTCTTTGAATCTTCTTTATCATGCTAAGAGGAGCAGGAAAAAGCAAAAAATTTCAGAATTGCACCTTGCAATGCGGAGAAATTACTGTTTGTGCATTTACAATATTCATTGATTTTTGCCATTGAAAAACATCATGTTATTCATATACCAGAACTGTTTGAAGCTACTGACTGAATGAAAGGAGCTGGCATCTCACTCTCTTTGAATCTTCTTTATCATGCTAAGAGGAGCAGGAAAAAGCAAAAAATTTCAGAATTGCACCTTGCAATGCGGAGAAATTACTGTTTGTGCATTTACAATATTCATTGATTTTTGCCATTGAAAAACGTCCAGAAATGATTGAAGCTACTGACTGAATGAACGGAGCTGGCATCTCACTCTCTTTGAATCTTCTTTATCATGCTAAGAGGAGCAGGAAAAGGCAAAAAATTTCAGAATTGCACCTTGCAATGCGGAGAAATTACTGTTTGTGCATTTACAATATTCATTGATTTTTGCCATTGAAAAACATCATGTTATTCATATACCAGAAATGATTGAAGCTACTGACTGAATGAAAGGAGCTGGCATCTCACTCTCTTTGAATCTTCTTTATCATGCTAAGAGGAGCAGGAAAAAGCAAAAAATTTCAGAATTGCACCTTGCAATGCGGAGAAATTACTGTTTGTGCATTTACAATATTCATTGATTTTTGCCATTGAAAAACATCATGTTATTCATATACCAGAAATGATTGAAGCTACTGACTGAATGAAAGGAGCTGGCATCTCACTCTCTTTGAATCTTCTTTATCATGCTAAGAGGAGCAGGAAAAAGCAAAAAATTTCAGAATTGCACCTTGCAATGCGGAGAAATTACTGTTTGTGCATTTACAATATTCATTGATTTTTGCCATTGAAAAACGTCCAGAAATGATTGAAGCTACTGACTGAATGAAAGGAGCTGGCATCTCACTCTCTTTGAATCTTCTTTATCATGCTAAGAGGAGCAGGAAAAAGCAAAAAAATTCAGAATTGCACCTTGCAATGCGGAGAAATTACTGTTTGTGCATTTACAATATTCATTGATTTTTGCCATTGAAAAACATCATGTTATTCATATACCAGAAATGATTGAAGCTACTGACTGAATGAAAGGAGCTGGCATCTCACTCTCTTTGAATCTTCTTTTTCATGCTAAGAGGAGCAAGAAAAAGTAAAAAATTTCAGAATTGCACCTTGCAATGCGGAGAAATTACTGTTTGTGCATTTACAATATTCATTGATTTTTGCCATTGAAAAACGTCCAGAAATGATTGAAGCTACTGACTGAATGAAAGGAGCTGGCATCTCAGTCTCTTTGAATCTTCTTTATCATGCTAAGAGGAGCAGGAAAAAGCAAAAAATTTCAGAATTGCACCTTGCAATGCGGAGAAATTACTGCTTGTGCATTTACAATATTCATTGATTTTTGCCATTGAAAAACGTCCAGAAATGATTGAAGCTACTGACTGAATGAAAGGAGCTGGCATCTCACTCTCTTTGAATCTTCTTTATCATGCTAAGAGGAGCAGGAAAAAGCAAAAAATTTCAGAATTGCACCTTGCAATACGGAGAAATTACTGTTTGTGCATTTACAATATTCATTGATTTTTGCCATTGAAAAACGTCCAGAAATGATTGAAGCTACTGACTGAATGAAAGGAGCTGGCATCTCACTCTCTTTGAATCTTCTTTATCATGCTAAGAGGAGCAGGAAAAAGCAAAAAATTTCAGAATTGCACCTTGCAATGCGGAGAAATTACTGTTTGTGCATTTACAATATTCATTGATTTTTGCCATTGAAAAACGTCCAGAAATGATTGAAGCTACTGACTGAATGAAAGGAGCTGGCATCTCACTCTCTTTGAATCTTCTTTATCATGCTAAGAGGAGCAGGAAAAAGCAAAAAATTTCAGAATTGCACCTTGCAATGCGGAGAAATTACTGTTTGTGCATTTACAATATTCATTGATTATTGCCATTGAAAAACATCCAGAAATGATTGAAGCTACTGACTGAATGAAAGGAGCTGGCATCTCACTCTCTTTGAATCTTCTTTATCATGCTAAGAGGAGCAGGAAAAAGCAAAAAATTTCAGAATTGCACCTTGCAATGCGGAGAAATTACTGTTTGTGCATTTACAATATTCATTGATTTTTGCCATTGTTAAACATCATGTTATTCATATACCAGAAATGATTGAAGCTACTGACTGAATGAAAGGAGCTGGCATCTCACTCTCTTTGAATCTTCTTTATCATGCTAAGAGGAGCAGGAAAAAGCAAAAAATTTCAGAATTGCACCTTGCAATGCGGAGAAATTACTGTTTGTGCATTTACAATATTCATTGATTTTTGCCATTGAAAAACGTCCAGAAATGTTTGAAGCTACTGACTGAATGAAAGGAGCTGGCATCTCACTCTCTTTGAATCTTCTTTATCATGCTAAGAGGAGCAGGAAAAAGCAAAAAATTTCAGAATTGCACCTTGCAATGCGGAGAAATTACTGTTTGTGAATTTACAATATTCATTGATTTTTGCCATTGAAAAACATCATGTTATTCATATACCAGAAATGATTGAAGCTACTGACTGAATGAAAGGAGCTGGCATCTCACTCTCTTTGAATCTTCTTTATCATGCTAAGAGGAGCAGGAAAAAGCAAAAAATTTCAGAATTGCACCTTGCAATGCGGAGAAATTACTGTTTGTGCATTTACAATATTCATTGATTTTTGCCATTGAAAAACGTCCAGAAATGATTGAAGCTACTGACTGAATGAAAGGAGCTGGCATCTCACTCTCTTTGAATCTTCTTTATCATGCTAAGAGGAGCAGGAAAAAGCAAAAAATTTCAGAATTGCACCTTGCAATGCGGAGAAATTACTGTTTGTGCATTTACAATATTCATTGATTTTTGCCATTGAAAAACATCATGTTATTCATATACCAGAAATGATTGAAGCTACTGACTGAATGAAAGGAGCTGGCATCTCACTCTCTTTGAATCTTCTTTATCATGCTAAGAGGAGCAGGAAAAAGCAAAAAATTTCAGAATTGCACCTTGCAATACGGAGAAATTACTGTTTGTGCATTTACAATATTCATTGATTTTTGCCATTGAAAAACGTCCAGAAATGATTGAAGCTACTGACTGAATGAAAGGAGCTGGCATCTCACTCTGTTTGAATCTTCTTTATCATGCTAAGAGGAGCAGGAAAAAGCAAAAAATTTCAGAATTGCACCTTGCAATGTGGAGAAATTACTGTTTGTGCATTTACAATATTCATTGATTTTTGCCATTGAAAAACGTCCAGAAATGATTGAAGCTACTGACTGAATGAAAGGAGCTGGCATCTCACTCTCTTTGAATCTTCTTTATCATGCTAAGAGGAGCAGGAAAAAGCAAAAAATTTCAGAATTGCACCTTGCAATGCGGAGAAATTACTGTTTGTGCATTTACAATATTCATTGATTTTTGCCGTTGAAAAACGTCCAGAAATGATTGAAGCTACTGACTGAATGAAAGGAGCTGGCATCTCACTCTCTTTGAATCTTCTTTATCATGCTAAGAGGAGCAGGAAAAAGCAAAAAATTTCAGAATTGCACCTTGCAATGCGGAGAAATTACTGTTTGTGCATTTACAATATTCATTGATTTTTGCCATTGAAAAACATCCAGAAATGATTGAAGCTACTGACTGAATGAAAGGAGCTGGCATCTCACTCTCTTTGAATCTTCTTTATCATGCTAAGAGGAGCAGGAAAAAGCAAAAAATTTCAGAATTGCACCTTGCAATGCGGAGAAATTACTGTTTGTGCATTTACAATATTCATTGATTTTTGCCATTGTTAAACATCATGTTATTCATATACCAGAAATGATTGAAGCTACTGACTGAATGAAAGGAGCTGGCATCTCACTCTCTTTGAATCTTCTTTATCATGCTAAGAGCAGCAGGAAAAAGCAAAAAATTTCAGAATTGCACCTTGCAATGCGGAGAAATTACTGTTTGTGCATTTACAATATTCATTGATTTTTGCCATTGAAAAACGTCCAGAAATGATTGAAGCTACTGACTGAATGAAAGGAGCTGGCATCTCACTCTCTTTGAATCTTCTTTATCATGCTAAGAGGAGCAGGAAAAAGCAAAAAATTTCAGAATTGCACCTTGCAATGCGGAGAAATTACTGTTTGTGCATTTACAATATTCATTGATTTTTGCCATTGAAAAACATCATGTTATTCATATACCAGAAATGTTTGAAGCTACTGACTGAATGAAAGGAGCTGGCATCTCACTCTCTTTGAATCTTCTTTATCATACTAAGAGGAGCAGGAGAAAGCAAAAAATTTCAGAATTGCACCTTGCAATGCGGAGAAATTACTGTTTGTGCATTTACAATATTCATTGATTTTTGCCATTGAAAAACGTCCAGAAATGATTGAAGCTACTGACTGAATGAAAGGAGCTGGCATCTCACTCTCTTTGAATCTTCTTTATCATGCTAAGAGGAGCAGGAAAAGGCAAAAAATTTCAGAATTGCACCTTGCAATGCGGAGAAATTACTGTTTGTGCATTTACAATATTCATTGATTTTTGAAATTGAAAAACATCATGTTATTCATATACCAGAAATGTTTGAAGCTACTGACTGAATGAAAGGAGCTGGCATCTCACTCTCTTTGAATCTTCTTTATCATGCTAAGAGGAGCAGGAAAAAGCAAAAAATTTCAGAATTGCACCTTGCAATGCGAATAAATTACTGTTTGTGCATTTACAATATTCATTGATTTTTGCCATTGAAAAACATCATGTTATTCATATACCAGAAATGATTGAAGCTACTGACTGAATGAAAGGAGCTGGCATCTCACTCTCTTTGAATCTTCTTTATCATGCTAAGAGGAGCAGGAAAAAGCAAAAAATTTCAGAATTGCACCTTGCAATGCGGAGAAATTACTGTTTGTGCATTTACAATATTCATTGATTTTTGCCATTGAAAAACATCATGTTATTCATATACCAGAAATGATTGAAGCTACTGACTGAATGAAAGGAGCTGGCATCTCACTCTCTTTGAATCTTCTTTATCATGCTAAGAGGAGCAGGAAAAAGCAAAAAATTTCAGAATTGCACCTCGCAATGCGGAGAAATTACTGTTTGTGCATTTACAATATTCATTGATTTTTGCCATTGAAAAACGTCCAGAAATGATTGAAGCTACTGACTGAATGAAAGGAGCTGGCATCTCACTCTCTTTGAATCTTCTTTATCATGCTAAGAGGAGCAGGAAAAAGCAAAAAATTTCAGAATTGCACCTTGCAATGCGGAGAAATTGCTGTTTGTGCATTTACAAAATTCATTGATTTTTGCCATTGAAAAACATCATGTTATTCATATACCAGAAATGTTTGAAGCTACTGACTGAATGAAAGGAGCTGGCATCTCACTCTCTTTGAATCTTCTTTATCATGCTAAGAGGAGCAGGAAAAAGCAAAAAATTTCAGAATTGCACCTTGCAATGCGGAGAAATTACTGTTTGTGCATTTACAATATTCATTGATTTTTGCCATTGAAAAACGTCCAGAAATGATTGAAGCTACTGACTGAATGAAAGGAGCTGGCATCTCACTCTCTTTGAATCTTCTTTATCATGCTAAGAGGAGCAGGAAAAAGCAAAAAATTTCAGAATTGCACCTTGCAATGCGGAGAAATTACTGTTTGTGCATTTACAATATACATTGATTTTTGCCATTGAAAAACGTCCAGAAATGATTGAAGCTACTGACTGAATGAAAGGAGCTGGCATCTCACTCTCTTTGAATCTTCTTTATCATGCTAAGAGGAGCAGGAAAAAGCAAAAAATTTCAGAATTGCACCTTGCAATGCGGAGAAATTACTGTTTGTGCATTTACAATATACATTGATTTTTGCCATTGAAAAACGTCCAGAAATGATTGAAGCTACTGACTGAATGAAAGGAGCTGGCATCTCACTCTCTTTGAATCTTCTTTATCATGCTAAGAGGAGCAGGAAAAAGCAAAAAATTTCAGAATTACACCTTGCAATGCGGAGAAATTACTGTTTGTGCATTTACAATATTCATTGATTTTTGCCATTGAAAAATGTCCAGAAATGATTGAACCTACCGACTGAATGAAAGGAGCTGGCATCTCACTCTCTTTGAATCTTCTTTATCATGCTAAGAGGAGCAGGAAAAAGCAAAAAATTTCAGAATTGCACCTTGCAATGCGGAGAAATTACTGTTTGTGCATTTACAATATTCATTGATTTTTGCCGTTGAAAAACGTCCAGAAATGATTGAAGCTACTGACTGAATGAAAGGAGCTGGCATCTCACTCTCTTTGAATCTTCTTTATCATGCTAAGAGGAGCAGGAAAAAGCAAAAAATTTCAGAATTGCACCTTGCAATGCGGAGAAATTACTGTTTGTGCATTTACAATATTCATTGATTTTTGCCATTGAAAAACATCATGTTATTCATATACCAAAAATGATTGAAGCTACTGAGTGAATGAAAGGAGCTGGCATCTCACTCTCTTTGAATCTTCTTTATCATGCTAAGAGGAGCAGGAAAAAGCAAAAAATTTCAGAATTGCACCTTGCAATGCGGAGAAATTACTGTTTGTGCATTTACAATATTCATTGATTTTTGCCATTGAAAAACGTCCAGAAATGATTGAAGCTACTGACTGAATGAAAGGAGCTGGCATCTCACTCTCTTTGAATCTTCTTTATCATGCTAAGAGGAGCAGGAAAAAGCAAAAAATTTCAGAATTGCACCTTGCAATGCGGAGAAATTACTGTTTGTGCATTTACAATATTCATTGATTTTTGCCATTGAAAAACATCATGTTATTCATATACCAGAAATGTTTGAAGCTACTGACTGAATGAAAGGAGCTGGCATGTCACTCTCTTTGAATCTTCTTTATCATGCTAAGAGGAGCAGGAAAAAGCAAAAAATTTCAGAATTGCACCTTGCAATGCGGAGAAATTACTGTTTGTGCATTTACAATATTCATTGATTTTTGCCATTGAAAAACATCATGTTATTCATATACCAGAAATGATTGAAGCTACTGACTGAATGAAAGGAGCTGGCATCTCACTCTCTTTGAATCTTCTTTATCATGCTAAGAGGAGCAGGAAAAAGCAAAAAATTTCAGAATTGCACCTTGCAATGCGGAGAAATTACTGTTTGTGCATTTACAATATTCATTGATTTTTGCCATTGAAAAACGTCCAGAAATGATTGAAGCTACTGACTGAATGAAAGGAGCTGGCATCTCACTCTCTTTGAATCTTCTTTATCATGCTAAGAGGAGCAGGAAAAAGCAAAAAATTTCAGAATTGCACCTTGCAATGCGGAGAAATTACTGTTTGTGCATTTACAATATTCATTGATTTTTGCCATTGAAAAACATCATGTTATTCATATACCAGAAATGTTTGAAGCTACTGACTGAATGAAAGGAGCTGGAATCTCACTCTCTTTGAATCTTCTTTATCATGCTAAGAGGAGCAGGAAAAAGCAAAAAATTTCAGAATTGCACCTTGCAATGCGGAGAAATTACTGTTTGTGCATTTACAATATTCATTGATTTTTGCCATTGAAAAACGTCCAGAAATGATTGAAGCTACTGACTGAATGAAAGGAGCTGGCATCTCACTCTCTTTGAATCTTCTTTATCATGCTAAGAGGAGCAGGAAAAGGCAAAAAATTTCAGAATTGCACCTTGCAATGCGGAGAAATTACTGTTTGTGCATTTACAATATTCATTGATTTTTGCCATTGAAAAACATCATGTTATTCATATACCAGAAATGTTTGAAGCTACTGACTGAATGAAAGGAGCTGGCATCTCACTCTCTTTGAATCTTCTTTATCATGCTAAGAGGAGCAGGAAAAACCAAAAAATTTCAGAATTGCACCTTGCAATGCGAATAAATTACTGTTTGTGCATTTACAATATTCATTGATTTTTGCCATTGAAAAACATCATGTTATTCATATACCAGAAATGATTGAAGCTACTGACTGAATGAAAGGAGCTGGCATCTCACTCTCTTTGAATCTTCTTTATCATGCTAAGAGGAGCAGGAAAAAGCAAAACATTTCAGAATTGCACCTTGCAATGCGGAGAAATTATTGTTTGTGCATTTACAATATTCATTGATTTTTGCCATTGAAAAACATCATGTTATTCACATACCAGAAATGATTGAAGCTACTGACTGAATGAAAGGAGCTGGCATCTCACTCTCTTTGAATCTTCTTTATCATGCTAAGAGGAGCAGGAAAAAGCAAAAAATTTCAGAATTGCACCTCGCAATGCGGAGAAATTACTGTTTGTGCATTTACAATATTCATTGATTTTTGCCATTGAAAAACGTCCAGAAATGATTGAAGCTACTGACTGAATGAAAGGAGCTGGCATCTCACTCTCTTTGAATCTTCTTTATCATGCTAAGAGGAGCAGGAAAAAGCAAAAAATTTCAGAATTGCACCTTGCAATGCGGAGAAATTGCTGTTTGTGCATTTACAAAATTCATTGATTTTTGCCATTGAAAAACATCATGTTATTCATATACCAGAAATGTTTGAAGCTACTGACTGAATGAAAGGAGCTGGCATCTCACTCTCTTTGAATCTTCTTTATCATGCTAAGAGGAGCAGGAAAAAGCAAAAAATTTCAGAATTGCACCTTGCAATGCGGAGAAATTACTGTTTGTGCATTTACAATATTCATTGATTTTTGCCATTGAAAAACGTCCAGAAATGATTGAAGCTACTGACTGAATGAAAGGAGCTGGCATCTCACTCTCTTTGAATCTTCTTTATCATGCTAAGAGGAGCAGGAAAAAGCAAAAAATTTCAGAATTGCACCTTGCAATGCGGAGAAATTACTGTTTGTGCATTTACAATATACATTGATTTTTGCCATTGAAAAACGTCCAGAAATGATTGAAGCTACTGACTGAATGAAAGGAGCTGGCATCTCACTCTCTTTGAATCTTCTTTATCATGCTAAGAGGAGCAGGAAAAAGCAAAAAATTTCAGAATTGCACCTTGCAATGCGGAGAAATTACTGTTTGTGCATTTACAATATTCATTGATTTTTGCCGTTGAAAAAAGTCCAGAAATGATTGAAGCTACTGACTGAATGAAAGGAGCTGGCATCTCACTCTATTTGAATCTTCTTTATCATGCTAAGAGGAGCAGGAAAAAGCAAAAAATTTCAGAATTGCACCTTGCAATGCGGAGAAATTACTGTTTGTGCATTTACAATATTCATTGATTTTTGCCATTGAAAAACATCATGTTATTCATATACCAGAAATGATTGAAGCTACTGACTGAATGAAAGGAGCTGGCATCTCACTCTCTTTGAATCTTCTTTATCATGCTAAGAGGAGCAGGAAAAAGCAAGAAATTTCAGAATTGCACCTTGCAATGCGGAGAAATTACTGTTTGTGCATTTACAATATTCATTGATTTTTGCCATTGAAAAACATCATGTTATTCATATACCAGAAATGTTTGAAGCTACTGACTGAATGAAAGGAGCTGGCATCTCACTCTCTTTGAATCTTCTTTATCATGCTAAGAGGAGCAGGAAAAAGCAAAAAATTTCAGAATTGCACCTTGCAATGTGGAGAAATTACTGTTTGTGCATTTACAATATTCATTGATTTTTACCATTGAAAAACGTCCAGAAATGATTGAAGCTACTGACTGAATGAAAGTAGCTGCCATCTCACTCTCTTTGAATCTTTTTTATCATGCTAAGAGGAGCAGGAAAAAGCAAAAAATTTCAGACTTGCACCTTGCAATGCGGAGAAATTACTGTTTGTGCATTTACAATATTCATTGATTTTTGCCATTGAAAAACATCATGTTATTCATATACCAGAAATGTTTGAAGCTACTGACTGAATGAAAGGAGCTGGCATCTCACTCTCTTTGAATCTTCTTTATCATGCTAAGAGGAGCAGGAAAAAGCAAAAAATTTCAGAATTGCACCTTGCAATGCGGAGAAATTACTTTTTGTGCATTTACAATATTCATTGATTTTTGCCATTGAAAAACGTCCAGAAATGATTGAAGCTACTGACTGAATGAAAGGAGCTGGCATCTCACTCTCTTTGAATCTTCTTTATCATGCTAAGAGGAGCAGGAAAAAGCAAAAAATTTCAGAATTGCACCTTGCAATGCGGAGAAATTACTGTTTGTGCATTTACAATATTCATTGATTTTTGCCATTGAAAAACGTCCAGAAATGATTGAAGCTACTGACTGAATGAAAGGAGCTGGCATCTCACTCTCTTTGAATCTTCTTTATCATGCTAAGAGGAGCAGGAAAAAGCAAAAAATTTCAGAATTGCACCTTGCAATGCGAATAAATTACTGTTTGTGCATTTACAATATTCATTGATTTTTGCCATTGAAAAACATCATGTTATTCATATACCAGAAATGATTGAAGCTACTGACTGAATGAAAGGAGCTGGCATCTCACTCTCTTTGAATCTTCTTTATCATGCTAAGAGGAGCAGGAAAAAGCAAAAAATTTCAGAATTGCACCTTGCAATGCGGAGAAATTACTGTTTGTGCATTTACAATATTCATTGATTTTTGCCATTGAAAAACATCATGTTATTCATATACCAGAAATGATTGAAGCTACTGACTGAATGAAAGGAGCTGGCATCTCACTCTCTTTGAATCTTCTTTATCATGCTAAGAGGAGCAGGAAAAAGCAAAAAATTTCAGAATTGCACCTCGCAATGCGGAGAAATTACTGTTTGTGCATTTACAATATTCATTGATTTTTGCCATTGAAAAACGTCCAGAAATGATTGAAGCTACTGACTGAATGAAAGGAGCTGGCATCTCACTCTCTTTGAATCTTCTTTATCATGCTAAGAGGAGCAGGAAAAAGCAAAAAATTTCAGAATTGCACCTTGCAATGCGGAGAAATTGCTGTTTGTGCATTTACAAAATTCATTGATTTTTGCCATTGAAAAACATCATGTTATTCATATACCAGAAATGTTTGAAGCTACTGACTGAATGAAAGGAGCTGGCATCTCACTCTCTTTGAATCTTCTTTATCATGCTAAGAGGAGCAGGAAAAAGCAAAAAATTTCAGAATTGCACCTTGCAATGCGGAGAAATTACTGTTTGTGCATTTACAATATTCATTGATTTTTGCCATTGAAAAACGTCCAGAAATGATTGAAGCTACTGACTGAATGAAAGGAGCTGGCATCTCACTCTCTTTGAATCTTCTTTATCATGCTAAGAGGAGCAGGAAAAAGCAAAAAATTTCAGAATTGCACCTTGCAATGCGGAGAAATTACTGTTTGTGCATTTAAAATATACATTGATTTTTGCCATTGAAAAACGTCCAGAAATGATTGAAGCTACTGACTGAATGAAAGGAGCTGGCATCTCACTCTCTTTGAATCTTCTTTATCATGCTAAGAGGAGCAGGAAAAAGCAAAAAATTTCAGAATTGCACCTTGCAATGCGGAGAAATTACTGTTTGTGCATTTACAATATACATTGATTTTTGCCATTGAAAAACGTCCAGAAATGATTGAAGCTACTGACTGAATGAAAGGAGCTGGCATCTCACTCTCTTTGAATCTTCTTTATCATGCTAAGAGGAGCAGGAAAAAGCAAAAAATTTCAGAATTGCACCTTGCAATGCGGAGAAATTACTGTTTGTGCATTTACAATATTCATTGATTTTTGCCATTGAAAAACGTCCAGAAATGATTGAAGCTACTGACTGAATGAAAGGAGCTGGCATCTCACTCTCTTTGAATCTTCTTTATCATGCTAAGAGGAGCAGGAAAAAGCAAAAAATTTCAGAATTGCACCTTGCAATGCGGAGAAATTACTGTTTGTGCATTTACAATATTCATTGATTTTTGCCATTGAAAAATGTCCAGAAATGATTGAACCTACCGACTGAATGAAAGGAGCTGGCATCTCACTCTCTTTGAATCTTCTTTATCATGCTAAGAGGAGCAGGAAAAAGCAAAAAATTTCAGAATTGCACCTTGCAATGCGGAGAAATTACTGTTTGTGCATTTACAATATTCATTGATTTTTGCCGTTGAAAAACGTCCAGAAATGATTGAAGCTACTGACTGAATGAAAGGAGCTGGCATCTCACTCTCTTTGAATCTTCTTTATCATGCTAAGAGGAGCAGGAAAAAGCAAAAAATTTCAGAATTGCACCTTGCAATGCGGAGAAATTACTGTTTGTGCATTTACAATATTCATTGATTTTTGCCATTGAAAAACATCATGTTATTCATATACCAAAAATGATTGAAGCTACTGAGTGAATGAAAGGAGCTGGCATCTCACTCTCTTTGAATCTTCTTTATCATGCTAAGAGGAGCAGGAAAAAGCAAAAAATTTCAGAATTGCACCTTGCAATGCGGAGAAATTACTGTTTGTGCATTTACAATATTCATTGATTTTTGCCATTGAAAAACGTCCAGAAATGATTGAAGCTACTGACTGAATGAAAGGAGCTGGCATCTCACTCTCTTTGAATCTTCTTTATCATGCTAAGAGGAGCAGGAAAAAGCAAAAAATTTCAGAATTGCACCTTGCAATGCGGAGAAATTACTGTTTGTGCATTTACAATATTCATTGATTTTTGCCATTGAAAAACATCATGTTATTCATATACCAGAAATGTTTGAAGCTACTGACTGAATGAAAGGAGCTGGCATGTCACTCTCTTTGAATCTTCTTTATCATGCTAAGAGGAGCAGGAAAAAGCAAAAAATTTCAGAATTGCACCTTGCAATGCGGAGAAATTACTGTTTGTGCATTTACAATATTCATTGATTTTTGCCATTGAAAAACATCATGTTATTCATATACCAGAAATGATTGAAGCTACTGACTGAATGAAAGGAGCTGGCATCTCACTCTCTTTGAATCTTCTTTATCATGCTAAGAGGAGCAGGAAAAAGCAAAAAATTTCAGAATTGCACCTTGCAATGCGGAGAAATTACTGTTTGTGCATTTACAATATTCATTGATTTTTGCCATTGAAAAACGTCCAGAAATGATTGAAGCTACTGACTGAATGAAAGGAGCTGGCATCTCACTCTCTTTGAATCTTCTTTATCATGCTAAGAGGAGCAGGAAAAAGCAAAAAATTTCAGAATTGCACCTTGCAATGCGGAGAAATTACTGTTTGTGCATTTACAATATTCATTGATTTTTGCCATTGAAAAACATCATGTTATTCATATACCAGAAATGTTTGAAGCTACTGACTGAATGAAAGGAGCTGGAATCTCACTCTCTTTGAATCTTCTTTATCATGCTAAGAGGAGCAGGAAAAAGCAAAAAATTTCAGAATTGCACCTTGCAATGCGGAGAAATTACTGTTTGTGCATTTACAATATTCATTGATTTTTGCCATTGAAAAACGTCCAGAAATGATTGAAGCTACTGACTGAATGAAAGGAGCTGGCATCTCACTCTCTTTGAATCTTCTTTATCATGCTAAGAGGAGCAGGAAAAGGCAAAAAATTTCAGAATTGCACCTTGCAATGCGGAGAAATTACTGTTTGTGCATTTACAATATTCATTGATTTTTGCCATTGAAAAACATCATGTTATTCATATACCAGAAATGTTTGAAGCTACTGACTGAATGAAAGGAGCTGGCATCTCACTCTCTTTGAATCTTCTTTATCATGCTAAGAGGAGCAGGAAAAACCAAAAAATTTCAGAATTGCACCTTGCAATGCGAATAAATTACTGTTTGTGCATTTACAATATTCATTGATTTTTGCCATTGAAAAACATCATGTTATTCATATACCAGAAATGATTGAAGCTACTGACTGAATGAAAGGAGCTGGCATCTCACTCTCTTTGAATCTTCTTTATCATGCTAAGAGGAGCAGGAAAAAGCAAAACATTTCAGAATTGCACCTTGCAATGCGGAGAAATTATTGTTTGTGCATTTACAATATTCATTGATTTTTGCCATTGAAAAACATCATGTTATTCACATACCAGAAATGATTGAAGCTACTGACTGAATGAAAGGAGCTGGCATCTCACTCTCTTTGAATCTTCTTTATCATGCTAAGAGGAGCAGGAAAAAGCAAAAAATTTCAGAATTGCACCTCGCAATGCGGAGAAATTACTGTTTGTGCATTTACAATATTCATTGATTTTTGCCATTGAAAAACGTCCAGAAATGATTGAAGCTACTGACTGAATGAAAGGAGCTGGCATCTCACTCTCTTTGAATCTTCTTTATCATGCTAAGAGGAGCAGGAAAAAGCAAAAAATTTCAGAATTGCACCTTGCAATGCGGAGAAATTGCTGTTTGTGCATTTACAAAATTCATTGATTTTTGCCATTGAAAAACATCATGTTATTCATATACCAGAAATGTTTGAAGCTACTGACTGAATGAAAGGAGCTGGCATCTCACTCTCTTTGAATCTTCTTTATCATGCTAAGAGGAGCAGGAAAAAGCAAAAAATTTCAGAATTGCACCTTGCAATGCGGAGAAATTACTGTTTGTGCATTTACAATATTCATTGATTTTTGCCATTGAAAAACGTCCAGAAATGATTGAAGCTACTGACTGAATGAAAGGAGCTGGCATCTCACTCTCTTTGAATCTTCTTTATCATGCTAAGAGGAGCAGGAAAAAGCAAAAAATTTCAGAATTGCACCTTGCAATGCGGAGAAATTACTGTTTGTGCATTTACAATATACATTGATTTTTGCCATTGAAAAACGTCCAGAAATGATTGAAGCTACTGACTGAATGAAAGGAGCTGGCATCTCACTCTCTTTGAATCTTCTTTATCATGCTAAGAGGAGCAGGAAAAAGCAAAAAATTTCAGAATTGCACCTTGCAATGCGGAGAAATTACTGTTTGTGCATTTACAATATTCATTGATTTTTGCCGTTGAAAAAAGTCCAGAAATGATTGAAGCTACTGACTGAATGAAAGGAGCTGGCATCTCACTCTATTTGAATCTTCTTTATCATGCTAAGAGGAGCAGGAAAAAGCAAAAAATTTCAGAATTGCACCTTGCAATGCGGAGAAATTACTGTTTGTGCATTTACAATATTCATTGATTTTTGCCATTGAAAAACATCATGTTATTCATATACCAGAAATGATTGAAGCTACTGACTGAATGAAAGGAGCTGGCATCTCACTCTCTTTGAATCTTCTTTATCATGCTAAGAGGAGCAGGAAAAAGCAAGAAATTTCAGAATTGCACCTTGCAATGTGGAGAAATTACTGTTTGTGCATTTACAATATTCATTGATTTTTGCCATTGAAAAACATCATGTTATTCATATACCAGAAATGTTTGAAGCTACTGACTGAATGAAAGGAGCTGGCATCTCACTCTCTTTGAATCTTCTTTATCATGCTAAGAGGAGCAGGAAAAAGCAAAAAATTTCAGAATTGCACCTTGCAATGTGGAGAAATTACTGTTTGTGCATTTACAATATTCATTGATTTTTACCATTGAAAAACGTCCAGAAATGATTGAAGCTACTGACTGAATGAAAGTAGCTGCCATCTCACTCTCTTTGAATCTTTTTTATCATGCTAAGAGGAGCAGGAAAAAGCAAAAAATTTCAGACTTGCACCTTGCAATGCGGAGAAATTACTGTTTGTGCATTTACAATATTCATTGATTTTTGCCATTGAAAAACATCATGTTATTCATATACCAGAAATGTTTGAAGCTACTGACTGAATGAAAGGAGCTGGCATCTCACTCTCTTTGAATCTTCTTTATCATGCTAAGAGGAGCAGGAAAAAGCAAAAAATTTCAGAATTGCACCTTGCAATGCGGAGAAATTACTTTTTGTGCATTTACAATATTCATTGATTTTTGCCATTGAAAAACGTCCAGAAATGATTGAAGCTACTGACTGAATGAAAGGAGCTGGCATCTCACTCTCTTTGAATCTTCTTTATCATGCTAAGAGGAGCAGGAAAAAGCAAAAAATTTCAGAATTGCACCTTGCAATGCGGAGAAATTACTGTTTGTGCATTTACAATATTCATTGATTTTTGCCATTGAAAAACGTCCAGAAATGATTGAAGCTACTGACTGAATGAAAGGAGCTGGCATCTCACTCTCTTTGAATCTTCTTTATCATGCTAAGAGGAGCAGGAAAAAGCAAAAAATTTCAGAATTGCACCTTGCAATGCGGAGAAATTACTGTTTGTGCATTTACAATATTCATTGATTTTTGCCATTGAAAAACATGTAATTCATATACCAGAAATGTTTGAAGCTACTGACTGAATGAAAGGAGCTGGCACCTCACTCTCTTTGAATCTTCTTTATCATGCTAAGAGGAGCGGGAAAAAGCAAAAAATTTCAGAATTGCACCTTGCAATGCGGAGAAATTACTGTTTGTGCATTTACAATATTCATTGATTTTTGCCATTGAAAAACGTCCAGAAATGATTGAAGGTACTGACTGAATGAAAGGAGCTGGCATCTCACTCTCTTTGAATCTTCTTTATCATGCTAAGAGGAGCAGGAAAAAGCAAAAAATTTCAGAATTGCACCTTGCAATGCGGAGAAATTACAGTTTGTGCATTTACAATATTCATTGATTTTTGCCATTGAGAAACGTCCAGAAATGATTGAAGCTACTGACTGAATGAAAGGAGCTGGCATCTCACTCTCTTTGAATCTTCTTTATCATGCTAAGAGGAACAGGAAAAAGCAAAAAATTTCAGAATTGCACCTTGCAATGCGGAGAAATTACTGTTTGTGCATTTACAATATTCATTGATTTTTGCCATTGAAAAACATCATGTTATTTATATACCAGAAATGTTTGAAGCTACTGACTGAATGAAAGGAGCTGGCATCTCACTCTCTTTGAATCTTCTTTATCATGCTAAGAGGAGCAGGAAAAAGCAAAAAATTTCAGAATTGCACCTTGCAATGTGGAGAAATTACTGTTTGTGCATTTACAATATTCATTGATTTTTACCATTGAAAAACGTCCAGAAATGATTGAAGCTACTGACTGAATGAAAGTAGCTGGCATCTCACTCTCTTTGAATTTTCTTTATCATGCTAAGAGGAGCAGGAAAAAGCAAAAAATTTCAGACTTGCACCTTGCAATGCGGAGAAATTACTGTTTGTGCATTTACAATATTCATTGATTTTTGCCATTGAAAAACATCATGTTATTCATATACCAGAAATGTTTGAAGCTACTGACTGAATGAAAGGAGCTGGCATCTCACTCTCTTTGAATCTTCTTTATCATGCTAAGAGGAGCAGGAAAAAGCAAAAAATTTCAGAATTGCACCTTGCAATGCGGAGAAATTACTGTTTGTGCATTTACAATATTCATTGATTTTTGCCATTGAAAAACATCATGTTATTCATATACAAGAAATGTTTGAAGCTACTGACTGAATGAAAGGAGCTGGCATCTCAATCTCTTTGAATCTTCTTTATCATGCTAAGAGGAGCAGGAAAAAGCAAAAAATTTCAGAATTGCACCTTGCAATGTGGAGAAATTACTGTTTGTGCATTTACAATATTCATTGATTTTTACCATTGAAAAACGTCCAGAAATGATGGAAGCTACTGACTGAATGAAAGTAGCTGGCATCTCACTCTCTTTGAATCTTCTTTATCATGCTAAGAGGAGCAGGAAAAAGCAAAAAATTTCAGACTTGCACCTTGCAATGCGGAGAAATTACTATTTGTGCATTTACAATATTCATTGATTTTTGCCATTGAAAAACATCATGTTATTCATATACCAGAAATGTTTGAAGCTACTGACTGAATGAAAGGAGCTGGCATCTCACTCTCTTTGAATCTTCTTTATCATGCTAAGAGGAGCAGGAAAAAGCAAAAAATTTCAGAATTGCACCTTGCAATGCGGAGAAATTACTGTTTGTGCATTTACAATATTCATTGATTTTTGCCATTGAAAAACATCATGTTATTCATATACCAGAAATGTTTGAAGCTACTGACTGAATGAAAGGAGCTGACATCTCACTCTCTTTGAATCTTCTTTATCATGCTAAGAGGAGCAGGAAAAAGCAAAAAATTTCAGAATTGCACCTTGCAATGCGGAGAAATTACTGTTTGTGCATTTACAATATTCATTGATTTTTGCCATTGAAAAATGTCCAGAAATGATTGAAGCTACTGACTGAATGAAAGGAGCTGGCATCTCACTCTCTTTGAATCATGCTAAGAGGAGCAGGAAAAAGCAAAAAATTTTAGAATTGCACCTTGCAATGTGGAGAAATTACTGTTTGTGCATTTACAATATTCATTGATTTTTACCATTGAAAAACGTCCAGAAATGATTGAAGCTACTGACTGAATGAAAGTAGCTGGCATCTCACTCTCTTTGAATCTTCTTTATCATGCTAAGAGGAGCAGGAAAAAGCAAAAAATTTCAGACTTGCACCTTGCAATGCGGAGAAATTACTGTTTGTGCATTTACAATATTCATTGATTTTTGCCATTGAAAAACATCATGTTATTCATATACCAGAAATGTTTGAAGCTACTGACTGAATGAAAGGAGCTGGCATCTCACTCTCTTTGAATCTTCTTTATCATGCTAAGAGGAGCAGGAAAAAGCAAAAAATTTCAGAATTGCACCTTGCAATGCGGAGAAATTACTGTTTGTGCATTTACAATATTCATTGATTTTTGCCATTGAAAAACGTCCAGAAATGATTGAAGCTACTGACTGAATGAAAGGAGCTGGCATCTCACTCTCTTTGAATCTTCTTTATCATGCTAAGAGGAGCAGGAAAAAGCAAAAAATTTCAGAATTGCACCTTGCAATGCGGAGAAATTACTGTTTGTGCATTTACAATATTCATTGATTTTTGCCATTGAAAAACGTCCAGAAATGATTGAAGCTACTGACTGAATGAAAGGAGCTGGCATCTCACTCTCTTTGAATCTTCTTTATCATGCTAAGAGGAGCAGGAAAAAGCAAAAAATTTCAGAATTGCACCTTGCAATGCGGAGAAATTACTGTTTGTGCATTTACAATATTCATTGATTTTTGCCATTGAAAAACATGTTATTCATATACCAGAAATGTTTGAAGCTACTGACTGAATGAAAGGAGCTGGCACCTCACTCTCTTTGAATCTTCTTTATCATGCTAAGAGGAGCGGGAAAAAGCAAAAAATTTCAGAATTGCACCTTGCAATGCGGAAAAATTACTGTTTGTGCATTTACAATATTCATTGATTTTTGCCATTGAAAAACGTCCAGAAATGATTGAAGGTACTGACTGAATGAAAGGAGCTGGCATCTCACTCTCTTTGAATCTTCTTTATCATGCTAAGAGGAGCAGGAAAAAGCAAAAAATTTCAGAATTGCACCTTGCAATGCGGAGAAATTACTGTTTGTGCATTTACAATATTCATTGATTTTTGCCATTGAAAAACGTCCAGAAATGATTGAAGCTACTGACTGAATGAAAGGAGCTGGCATCTCACTCTCTTTGAATCTTCTTTATCATGCTAAGAGGAGCAGGAAAAAGCAAAAAATTTCAGAATTGCACCTTGCAATGCGGAGAAATTACAGTTTGTGCATTTACAATATTCATTGATTTTTGCCATTGAAAAACATCCAGAAATGATTGAAGCTACTGACTGAATGAAAGGAGCTGGCATCTCACTCTCTTTGAATCTTCTTTATCATGCTAAGAGGAGCAGGAAAAAGCAAAAAATTTCAGAATTGCACCTTGCAATGCGGAGAAATTACTGTTTGTGCATTTACAATATTCATTGATTTTTGCCATTGAAAAACATCATGTTATTCATATACCAGAAATGTTTGAAGCTACTGACTGAATGAAAGGAGCTGGCATCTCACTCTCTTTGAATCTTCTTTATCATGCTAAGAGGAGCAGGAAAAAGCAAAAAATTTCAGACTTGCACCTTGCAATGCGGAGAAATTACTGTTTGTGCATTTACAATATTCATTGATTTTTGCCATTGAAAAACATCATGTTATTCATATACCAGAAATGTTTGAAGCTACTGACTGAATGAAAGGAGCTGGCATCTCACTCTCTTTGAATCTTCTTTATCATGCTAAGAGGAGCAGGAAAAAGCAAAAAATTTCAGAATTGCACCTTGCAATGCGGAGAAATTACTGTTTGTGCATTTACAATATTCATTGATTTTTGCCATTGAAAAACATCATGTTATTCATATACCAGAAATGTTTGAAGCTACTGACTGAATGAAAGGAGCTGGCATCTCAATCTCTTTGAATCTTCTTTATCATGCTAAGAGGAGCAGGATAAAGCAAAAAATTTCAGAATTGCACCTTGCAATGTGGAGAAATTACTGTTTGTGCATTTACAATATTCATTGATTTTTACCATTGAAAAACGTCCAGAAATGATTGAAGCTACTGACTGAATGAAAGTAGCTGGCATCTCACTCTCTTTGAATCTTCTTTATCATGCTAAGAGGAGCAGGAAAAAGCAAAAAATTTCAGACTTGCACCTTGCAATGCGGAGAAATTACTGTTTGTGCATTTACAATATTCATTGATTTTTGCCATTGAAAAACATCATGTTATTCATATACCAGAAATGTTTGAAGCTCCTGACTGAATGAAAGGAGCTGGCACCTCACTCTCTTTGAATCTTCTTTATCATGCTAAGAGGAGCAGGAAAAAGCAAAAAATTTCAGAATTGCACCTTGCAATGCGGAGAAATTACTGTTTGTGCATTTACAATATTCATTGATTTTTGCCATTGAAAAACGTCCAGAAATGATTGAAGCTACTGACTGAATGAAAGGAGCTGGCATCTCACTCTCTTTGAATCTTCTTTATCATGCTAAGAGGAGCAGGAAAAAGCAAAAAATTTCAGAATTGCACCTTGCAATGCGGAGAAATTACTGTTTGTGCATTTACAATATTCATTGATTTTTGCCATTGAAAAACGTCCAGAAATGATTGAAGCTACTGACTGAATGAAAGGAGCTGGCATCTCACTCTCTTTGAATCTTCTTTATCATGCTAAGAGGAGCAGGAAAAAGCAAAAAATTTCAGAATTGCGCCTTGCAATGCGGAGAAATTACTGTTTGTGCATTTACAAAATTCATTGATTTTTGCCATTGAAAAACATCATGTTATTCATATACCAGAAATGATTGAAGCTACTGACTGAAGGAAAGGAGCTGGCATCTAACTCTCTTTGAATCTTCTTTATCATGCTAAGAGGAGCAGGAAAAAGCAAAAAATTTCAGAATTGCACCTTGCAATGCGGAGAAATTACTGTTTGTGCATTTACAATATTCATTGATTTTTGCCATTGAAAAACGTCCAGAAATGATTGAAGCTACTGACTGAATGAAAGGAGCTGGCATCTCACTCTCTTTGAATCTTCTTTATCATGCTAAGAGGAGCAGGAAAAAGCAAAAAATTTCAGAATTGCTCCTTGCAATGCGGAGAAATTACTGTTTGTGCATTTACAATATTCATTGATTTTTGCGATTGAAAAACATCATGTTATTCATATACCAGAAATGATTGAAGCTACTGACTGAATGAAAGGAGCTGGCATCTCATTCTCTTTGAATCTTCTTTATCATGCTAAGAGGAGCAGGAAAAAGTAAAAAATTTCAGAATTGCACCTTGCAATGCGGAGAAATTACTGTTTGTGCATTTACAATATTCAATGATTTTTGCCATTGAAAAACGTCCAGAAATGATTGAAGCTACTGACTGAATGAAAGGAGCTGGCATCTCACTCTCTTTGAATCTTGTTTATCATGCTAAGAGGAGCAGGAAAAAGCAAAAAATTTCAGAATTGCACCTTGCAATGCGGAGAAATTACTGTTTGTGCATTTACAATATTCATTGATTTTTGCCATTGAAAAACGTCCAGAAATGATTGAAGCTACTGACTGAATGAAAGGAGCTGGCATCTCACTCTCTTTGAATCTTCTTTATCATGCTAAGAGGAGCAGGAAAAAGCCAAAAATTTCAGAATTGCACCTTGCAATGCGGAGAAATTACTGTTTGTGCATTTACAATATTCATTGATTTTTGCTATTGAAAAACATCATGTTATTCATATACCAGAAATGATTGAAGCTACTGACTGAATGAAAGGAGCTGGCATCTCACTCTCTTTGAATCTTCTTTATCATGCTAAGAGGAGCAGGAAAAAGCAAAAAATTTCAGAATTGCACCTTGCAATGCGGAGAAATTGCAGTTTGTGCATTTACAATATTCATTGATTTTTGCCATTGAAAAACGTCCAGAAATGATTGAAGCTACTGACTGAATGAAAGGAGCTGGCATCTCACTCTCTTTGAATCTTCTTTATCATGCTAAGAGGAGCAGGAAAAAGCAAAAAATTTCAGAATTGCACCTTGCAATGCGGAGAAATTACTGTTTGTGCATTTACAATATTCATTGATTTTTGCCATTGAAAAACATCATGTTATTCATATACCAGAAATGATTGAAGCTACTGACTGAATGAAAGAAGCTGGCATCTCACTCTCTTTGAATCTTCTTTATCATGCTAAGAGGAGCAGGAAAAAGCAAAAAATTTCAGAATTGCACCTTGCAATGCGGAGAAATTGCAGTTTGTGCATTTACAATATTCATTGATTTTTGCCATTGAAAAACGTCCAGAAATGATTGAAGCTACTGACTGAATGAAAGGAGCTGGCATCTCACTCTCTTTGAATCTTCTTTATCATGCTAAGAGGAGCAGGAAAAAGCAAAAAATTTCAGAATTGCACCTTGCAATGCGGAGAAATTACTGTTTGTGCATTTACAATATTCATTGATTTTTGCCATTGAAAAACGTCCAGAAATGATTGAAGCTACTGACTGAATGAAAGGAGCTGGCATCTCACTCTCTTTGAATCTTCTTTATCATGCTAAGAGGAGCAGGAAAAAGCCAAAAATTTCAGAATTGCACCTTGCAATGCGGAGAAATTACTGTTTGTGCATTTACAATATTCATTGATTTTTGCTATTGAAAAACATCATGTTATTCATATACCAGAAATGATTGAAGCTACTGACTGAATGAAAGGAGCTGGCATCTCACTCTCTTTGAATCTTCTTTATCATGCTAAGAGGAGCAGGAAAAAGCAAAAAATTTCAGAATTGCACCTTGCAATGCGGAGAAATTACTGTTTGTGCATTTACAATATTCATTGATTTTTGCCATTGAAAAACATCATGTTATTCATATACCAGAAATGATTGAAGCTACTGACTGAATGAAAGAAGCTGGCATCTCACTCTCTTTGAATCTTCTTTATCATGCTAAGAGGAGCAGGAAAAAGCAAAAAATTTTAGAATTGCACCTTGCAATGCGGAGAAATTGCAGTTTGTGCATTTACAATATTCATTGATTTTTGCCATTGAAAAACGTCCAGAAATGATTGAAGCTACTGACTGAATGAAAGGAGCTGGCATCTCACTCTCTTTGAATCTTCTTTATCATGCTAAGAGGAGCAGGAAAAAGCAAAAAATTTCAGAATTGCACCTTGAAATGCGGAGAAATTACTGTTTGTGCATTTACAATATTCATTGATTTTTGCCATTGAAAAATGTCCAGAAATGATTGAAGCTACTGACTGAATGAAAGGAGCTGGCATCTCACTCTCTTTGAATCTTCTTTATCATGCTAAGAGGAGCAGGAAAAAGCAAAAAATTTCAGAATTGCGCCTTGCAATGCGGAGAAATTACTGTTTGTGCATTTACAATATTCATTGATTTTTGCCATTGAAAAACGTCCAGAAATGATTGAAGCTACTGACTGAATGAAAGGAGCTGGCATCTCACTCTCTTTGAATCTTCTTTATCATGCTAAGAGGAGCAGGAAAAAGCAAAAAATTTCAGAATTGCACCTTGCAATGCGGAGAAATTACTGTTTGTGCATTTACAATATTCATTGATTTTTGCCATTGAAAAACATCATGTTATTCATATACCAGAAATGTTTGAAGCTACTGACTGAATGAAAGGAGCTGGCATCTCACTCTCTTTGAATCTTCTTTATCATGCTAAGAGGAGCAGGAAAAAGCAAAAAATTTCAGACTTGCACCTTGCAATGCGGAGAAATTACTGTTTGTGCATTTACAATATTCATTGATTTTTGCCATTGAAAAACATCATGTTATTCATATACCAGAAATGTTTGAAGCTACTGACTGAATGAAAGGAACTGGCATCTCACTCTCTTTGAATCTTCTTTATAATGCTAAGAGGAGCAGGAAAAAGCAAAAAATTTCAGAATTGCACCTTGCAATGCGGAGAAATTACTGTTTGTGCATTTACAATATTCATTGATTTTTGCCATTGAAAAACGTCCAGAAATGATTGAAGGTACTGACTGAATGAAAGGAGCTGGCATCTCACTCTCTTTGAATCTTCTTTATCATTCTAAGAGGAGCAGGAAAAAGCAAAAAATTTCAGAATTGCACCTTGCAATGCGGAGAAATTACTGTTTGTGCATTTACAATATTCATTGATTTTTGCCATTGAAAAACGTCCAGAAATGATTGAAGCTACTGACAATGAATGGAGCTGGCATCTCACTCTCTTTGAATCTTCTTTATCATGCTAAGAGGAGCAGGAAAAAGCAAAAAATTTCAGAATTGCACCTTGCAATGCGGAGAAATTACAGTTTGTGCATTTACAATATTCATTGATTTTTGCCATTGAAAAACGTCCAGAAATGATTGAAGCTACTGACTGAATGAAAGGAGCTGGCATCTCACTCTCATTGAATCTTCTTTATCATGCTAAGAGGAGCAGGAAAAAGCAAAAAATTTCAGAATTGCACCTTGCAATGCGGAGAAATTACTGTTTGTGCATTTACAATATTCGTTGATTTTTGCCATTGAAAAACGTCCAGAAATGATTGAAGCTACTGACTGAATGAAAGGAGCTGGCATCTCACTCTCTTTGAATCTTCTTTATCATGCTAAGAGGAGCAGGAAAAAGCAAAAAATTTCAGAATTGCACCTTGCAATGCGGAGAAATTACAGTTTGTGCATTTACAATATTCATTGATTTTTGCCATTGAAAAACGTCCAGAAATGATTGAAGCTACTGACTGAATGAAAGGAGCTGGCATCTCACTCTCTTTGAATCTTCTTTATCATGCTAAGAGGAGCAGGAAAAAGCAAAAAATTTCAGAATTGCACCTTGCAATGCGGAGAAATTACTGTTTGTGCATTTACAATATTCATTGATTTTTGCCATTGAAAAACATGTTATTCATATACCAGAAATGTTTGAAGCTCCTGACTGAATGAAAGGAGCTGGCACCTCACTCTCTTTGAATCTTCTTTATCATGCTAAGAGGAGCAGGAAAAAGCAAAAAATTTCAGAATTGCACCTTGCAATGCGGAGAAATTACTGTTTGTGCATTTACAATATTCATTGATTTTTGCCATTGAAAAACGTCCAGAAATGATTGAAGCTACTGACTGAATGAAAGGAGCTGGCATCTCACTCTCTTTGAATCTTCTTTATCATGCTAAGAGGAGCAGGAAAAAGCAAAAAATTTCAGAATTGCACCTTGCAATGCGGAGAAATTACTGTTTGTGCATTTACAATATTCATTGATTTTTGCCATTGAAAAATGTCCAGAAATGATTGAAGCTACTGACTGAATGAAAGGAGCTGGCATCTCACTCTCTTTGAATCTTCTTTATCATGCTAAGAGGAGCAGGAAAAAGCAAAAAATTTCAGAATTGCGCCTTGCAATGCGGAGAAATTACTGTTTGTGCATTTACAAAATTCATTGATTTTTGCCATTGAAAAACATCATGTTATTCATATACCAGAAATGATTGAAGCTACTGACTGAAGGAAAGGAGCTGGCATCTCACTCTCTTTGAATCTTCTTTATCATGCTAAGAGGAGCAGGAAAAAGCAAAAAATTTCAGAATTGCACCTTGCAATGCGGAGAAATTACTGTTTGTGCATTTACAATATTCATTGATTTTTGCCATTGAAAAACGTCCAGAAATGATTGAAGCTACTGACTGAATGAAAGGAGCTGGCATCTCACTCTCTTTGAATCTTCTTTATCATGCTAAGAGGAGCAGGAAAAAGCAAAAAATTTCAGAATTGCTCCTTGCAATGCGGAGAAATTACTGTTTGTGCATTTACAATATTCATTGATTTTTGCGATTGAAAAACATCATGTTATTCATATACCAGAAATGATTGAAGCTACTGACTGAATGAAAGGAGCTGGCATCTCATTCTCTTTGAATCTTCTTTATCATGCTAAGAGGAGCAGGAAAAAGTAAAAAATTTCAGAATTGCACCTTGCAATGCGGAGAAATTACTGTTTGTGCATTTACAATATTCAATGATTTTTGCCATTGAAAAACGTCCAGAAATGATTGAAGCTACTGACTGAATGAAAGGAGCTGGCATCTCACTCTCTTTGAATCTTGTTTATCATGCTAAGAGGAGCAGGAAAAAGCAAAAAATTTCAGAATTGCACCTTGCAATGCGGAGAAATTACTGTTTGTGCATTTACAATATTCATTGATTTTTGCCATTGAAAAACGTCCAGAAATGATTGAAGCTACTGACTGAATGAAAGGAGCTGGCATCTCACTCTCTTTGAATCTTCTTTATCATGCTAAGAGGAGCAGGAAAAAGCCAAAAATTTCAGAATTGCACCTTGCAATGCGGAGAAATTACTGTTTGTGCATTTACAATATTCATTGATTTTTGCTATTGAAAAACATCATGTTATTCATATACCAGAAATGATTGAAGCTACTGACTGAATGAAAGGAGCTGGCATCTCACTCTCTTTGAATCTTCTTTATCATGCTAAGAGGAGCAGGAAAAAGCAAAAAATTTCAGAATTGCACCTTGCAATGCGGAGAAATTGCAGTTTGTGCATTTACAATATTCATTGATTTTTGCCATTGAAAAACGTCCAGAAATGATTGAAGCTACTGACTGAATGAAAGGAGCTGGCATCTCACTCTCTTTGAATCTTCTTTATCATGCTAAGAGGAGCAGGAAAAAGCAAAAAATTTCAGAATTGCACCTTGCAATGCGGAGAAATTACTGTTTGTGCATTTACAATATTCATTGATTTTTGCCATTGAAAAACATCATGTTATTCATATACCAGAAATGATTGAAGCTACTGACTGAATGAAAGAAGGTGGCATCTCACTCTCTTTGAATCTTCTTTATCATGCTAAGAGGAGCAGGAAAAAGCAAAAAATTTCAGAATTGCACCTTGCAATGCGGAGAAATTGCAGTTTGTGCATTTACAATATTCATTGATTTTTGCCATTGAAAAACGTCCAGAAATGATTGAAGCTACTGACTGAATGAAAGGAGCTGGCATCTCACTCTCTTTGAATCTTCTTTATCATGCTAAGAGGAGCAGGAAAAAGCAAAAAATTTCAGAATTGCACCTTGCAATGCGGAGAAATTACTGTTTGTGCATTTACAATATTCATTGATTTTTGCCATTGAAAAACGTCCAGAAATGATTGAAGCTACTGACTGAATGAAAGGAGCTGGCATCTCACTCTCTTTGAATCTTCTTTATCATGCTAAGAGGAGCAGGAAAAAGCCAAAAATTTCAGAATTGCACCTTGCAATGCGGAGAAATTACTGTTTGTGCATTTACAATATTCATTGATTTTTGCTATTGAAAAACATCATGTTATTCATATACCAGAAATGATTGAAGCTACTGACTGAATGAAAGGAGCTGGCATCTCACTCTCTTTGAATCTTCTTTATCATGCTAAGAGGAGCAGGAAAAAGCAAAAAATTTCAGAATTGCACCTTGCAATGCGGAGAAATTACTGTTTGTGCATTTACAATATTCATTGATTTTTGCCATTGAAAAACATCATGTTATTCATATACCAGAAATGATTGAAGCTACTGACTGAATGAAAGAAGCTGGCATCTCACTCTCTTTGAATCTTCTTTATCATGCTAAGAGGAGCAGGAAAAAGCAAAAAATTTCAGAATTGCACCTTGCAATGCGGAGAAATTGCAGTTTGTGCATTTACAATATTCATTGATTTTTGCCATTGAAAAACGTCCAGAAATGATTGAAGCTACTGACTGAATGAAAGGAGCTGGCATCTCACTCTCTTTGAATCTTCTTTATCATGCTAAGAGGAGCAGGAAAAAGCAAAAAATTTCAGAATTGCACCTTGAAATGCGGAGAAATTACTGTTTGTGCATTTACAATATTCATTGATTTTTGCCATTGAAAAATGTCCAGAAATGATTGAAGCTACTGACTGAATGAAAGGAGCTGGCATCTCACTCTCTTTGAATCTTCTTTATCATGCTAAGAGGAGCAGGAAAAAGCAAAAAATTTCAGAATTGCGCCTTGCAATGCGGAGAAATTACTGTTTGTGCATTTACAATATTCATTGATTTTTGCCATTGAAAAACGTCCAGAAATGATTGAAGCTACTGACTGAATGAAAGGAGCTGGCATCTCACTCTCTTTGAATCTTCTTTATCATGCTAAGAGGAGCAGGAAAAAGCAAAAAATTTCAGAATTGCACCTTGCAATGCGGAGAAATTACTGTTTGTGCATTTACAATATTCATTGATTTTTGCCATTGAAAAATGTCCAGAAATGATTGAAGCTACTGACTGAATGAAAGGAGCTGGCATCTCACTCTCTTTGAATCTTCTTTATCATGCTAAGAGGAGCAGGAAAAAGCAAAAAATTTCAGAATTGCGCCTTGCAATGCGGAGAAATTACTGTTTGTGCATTTACAAAATTCATTGATTTTTGCCATTGAAAAACATCATGTTATTCATATACCAGAAATGATTGAAGCTACTGACTGAAGGAAAGGATCTGGCATCTCACTCTCTTTGAATCTTCTTTATCATGCTAAGAGGAGCAGGAAAAAGTAAAAAATTTCAGAATTGCACCTTGAAATGCGGAGAAATTACTGTTTGTGCATTTACAATATTCAATGATTTTTGCCATTGAAAAACGTCCAGAAATGATTGAAGCTACTGACTGAATGAAAGGAGCTGGCATCTCACTCTCTTTGAATCTTGTTTATCATGCTAAGAGGAGCAGGAAAAAGCAAAAAATTTCAGAATTGCACCTTGCAATGCGGAGAAATTACTGTTTGTGCATTTACAATATTCATTGATTTTTGCTATTGAAAAACATCATGTTATTCATATACCAGAAATGATTGAAGCTACTGACTGAATGAAAGGAGCTGGCATCTCACTCTCTTTGAATCTTCTTTATCATGCTAAGAGGAGCAGGAAAAAGCAAAAAATTTCAGAATTGCACCTTGCAATGCGGAGAAATTGCAGTTTGTGCATTTACAATATTCATTGATTTTTGCCATTGAAAAACGTCCAGAAATGATTGAAGCTACTGACTGAATGAAAGGAGCTGGCATCTCACTCTCTTTGAATCTTCTTTATCATGCTAAGAGGAGCAGGAAAAAGCAAAAAATTTCAGAATTGCACCTTGCAATGCGGAGAAATTACTGTTTGTGCATTTACAATATTCATTGATTTTTGCCATTGAAAAACATCATGTTATTCATATACCAGAAATGATTGAAGCTACTGACTGAATGAAAGAAGCTGGCATCTCACTCTCTTTGAATCTTCTTTATCATGCTAAGAGGAGCAGGAAAAAGCAAAAAATTTCAGAATTGCACCTTGCAATGCGGAGAAATTGCAGTTTGTGCATTTACAATATTCATTGATTTTTGCCATTGAAAAACGTCCAGAAATGATTGAAGCTACTGACTGAATGAAAGGAGCTGGCATCTCACTCTCTTTGAATCTTCTTTATCATGCTAAGAGGAGCAGGAAAAAGCAAAAAATTTCAGAATTGCACCTTGCAATGCGGAGAAATTACTGTTTGTGGATTTACAATATTCATTGATTTTTGCTATTGAAAAACATCATGTTATTCATATACCAGAAATGATTGAAGCTACTGACTGAATGAAAGGAGCTGGCATCTCACTCTCTTTGAATCTTCTTTATCATGCTAAGAGGAGCAGGAAAAAGCAAAAAATTTCAGAATTGCACCTTGCAATGCGGAGAAATTACTGTTTGTGCATTTACAATATTCATTGATTTTTGCCATTGAAAAACATCATGTTATTCATATACCAGAAATGATTGAAGCTACTGACTGAATGAAAGAAGCTGGCATCTCACTCTCTTTGAATCTTCTTTATCATGCTAAGAGGAGCAGGAAAAAGCAAAAAATTTCAGAATTGCACCTTGCAATGCGGAGAAATTGCAGTTTGTGCATTTACAATATTCATTGATTTTTGCCATTGAAAAACGTCCAGAAATGATTGAAGCTACTGACTGAATGAAAGGAGCTGGCATCTCACTCTCTTTGAATCTTCTTTATCATGCTAAGAGGAGCAGGAAAAAGCAAAAAATTTCAGAATTGCACCTTGAAATGCGGAGAAATTACTGTTTGTGCATTTACAATATTCATTGATTTTTGCCATTGAAAAATGTCCAGAAATGATTGAAGCTACTGACTGAATGAAAGGAGCTGGCATCTCACTCTCTTTGAATCTTCTTTATCATGCTAAGAGGAGCAGGAAAAAGCAAAAAATTTCAGAATTGCGCCTTGCAATGCGGAGAAATTACTGTTTGTGCATTTACAATATTCATTGATTTTTGCCATTGAAAAACGTCCAGAAATGATTGAAGCTACTGACTGAATGAAAGGAGCTGGCATCTCACTCTCTTTGAATCTTCTTTATCATGCTAAGAGGAGCAGGAAAAAGCAAAAAATTTCAGAATTGCACCTTGCAATGCGGAGAAATTACTGTTTGTGCATTTACAATATTCATTGATTTTTGCCATTGAAAAATGTCCAGAAATGATTGAAGCTACTGACTGAATGAAAGGAGCTGGCATCTCACTCTCTTTGAATCTTCTTTATCATGCTAAGAGGAGCAGGAAAAAGCAAAAAATTTCAGAATTGCGCCTTGCAATGCGGAGAAATTACTGTTTGTGCATTTACAAAATTCATTGATTTTTGCCATTGAAAAACATCATGTTATTCATATACCAGAAATGATTGAAGCTACTGACTGAAGGAAAGGATCTGGCATCTCACTCTCTTTGAATCTTCTTTATCATGCTAAGAGGAGCAGGAAAAAGTAAAAAATTTCAGAATTGCACCTTGAAATGCGGAGAAATTACTGTTTGTGCATTTACAATATTCAATGATTTTTGCCATTGAAAAACGTCCAGAAATGATTGAAGCTACTGACTGAATGAAAGGAGCTGGCATCTCACTCTCTTTGAATCTTGTTTATCATGCTAAGAGGAGCAGGAAAAAGCAAAAAATTTCAGAATTGCACCTTGCAATGCGGAGAAATTACTGTTTGTGCATTTACAATATTCATTGATTTTTGCTATTGAAAAACATCATGTTATTCATATACCAGAAATGATTGAAGCTACTGACTGAATGAAAGGAGCTGGCATCTCACTCTCTTTGAATCTTCTTTATCATGCTAAGAGGAGCAGGAAAAAGCAAAAAATTTCAGAATTGCACCTTGCAATGCGGAGAAATTGCAGTTTGTGCATTTACAATATTCATTGATTTTTGCCATTGAAAAACGTCCAGAAATGATTGAAGCTACTGACTGAATGAAAGGAGCTGGCATCTCACTCTCTTTGAATCTTCTTTATCATGCTAAGAGGAGCAGGAAAAAGCAAAAAATTTCAGAATTGCACCTTGCAATGCGGAGAAATTACTGTTTGTGCATTTACAATATTCATTGATTTTTGCTATTGAAAAACATCATGTTATTCATATACCAGAAATGATTGAAGCTACTGACTGAATGAAAGAAGCTGGCATCTCACTCTCTTTGAATCTTCTTTATCATGCTAAGAGGAGCAGGAAAAAGCAAAAAATTTCAGAATTGCACCTTGCAATGCGGAGAAATTGCAGTTTGTGCATTTACAATATTCATTGATTTTTGCCATTGAAAAACGTCCAGAAATGATTGAAGCTACTGACTGAATGAAAGGAGCTGGCATCTCACTCTCTTTGAATCTTCTTTATCATGCTAAGAGGAGCAGGAAAAAGCAAAAAATTTCAGAATTGCACCTTGAAATGCGGAGAAATTACTGTTTGTGCATTTACAATATTCATTGATTTTTGCCATTGAAAAATGTCCAGAAATGATTGAAGCTACTGACTGAATGAAAGGAGCTGGCATCTCACTCTCTTTGAATCTTCTTTATCATGCTAAGAGGAGCAGGAAAAAGCAAAAAATTTCAGAATTGCGCCTTGCAATGCGGAGAAATTACTGTTTGTGCATTTACAATATTCATTGATTTTTGCCATTGAAAAACGTCCAGAAATGATTGAAGCTACTGACTGAATGAAAGGAGCTGGCATCTCACTCTCTTTGAATCTTCTTTATCATGCTAAGAGGAGCAGGAAAAAGCAAAAAATTTCAGAATTGCACCTTGCAATGCGGAGAAATTACTGTTTGTGCATTTACAATATTCATTGATTTTTGCCATTGAAAAATGTCCAGAAATGATTGAAGCTACTGACTGAATGAAAGGAGCTGGCATCTCACTCTCTTTGAATCTTCTTTATCATGCTAAGAGGAGCAGGAAAAAGCAAAAAATTTCAGAATTGCACCTTGCAATGCGGAGAAATTAGTGTTTGTGCATTTACAATATTCATTGATTTTTGCCATTGAAAAACATCATGTTATTCATATACCAGAAATGATTGAAGCTACTGACTGAATGAAAGAAGCTGGCATCTCACTCTCTTTGAATCTTCTTTATCATGCTAAGAGGAGCAGGAAAAAGCAAAAAATTTCAGAATTGCACCTTGCAATGCGGAGAAATTGCAGTTTGTGCATTTACAATATTCATTGATTTTTGCCATTGAAAAACGTCCAGAAATGATTGAAGCTACTGACTGAATGAAAGGAGCTGGCATCTCACTCTCTTTGAATCTTCTTTACCATGCTAAGAGGAGCAGGAAAAAGCAAAAAATTTCAGAATTGCACCTTGCAATGCGGAGAAATTACTGTTTGTGCATTTACAATATTCATTGATTTTTGCCATTGAAAAACATCATGTTATTCATATACCAGAAATGATTGAAGCTACTGACTGAATGAAAGAAGCTGGCATCTCACTCTCTTTGAATCTTCTTTATCATGCTAAGAGGAGCAGGAAAAAGCAAAAAATTTCAGAATTGCACCTTGCAATGCGGAGAAATTGCAGTTTGTGCATTTACAATATTCATTGATTTTTGCCATTGAAAAACGTCCAGAAATGATTGAAGCTACTGACTGAATGAAAGGAGCTGGCATCTCACTCTCTTTGAATCTTCTTTATCATGCTAAGAGGAGCAGGAAAAACCAAAAAATTTCAGAATTGCACCTTGAAATGCGGAGAAATTACTGTTTGTGCATTTACAATATTCATTGATTTTTGCCATTGAAAAATGTCCAGAAATGATTGAAGCTACTGACTGAATGAAAGGAGCTGGCATCTCACTCTCTTTGAATCTTCTTTATCATGCCAAGAGGAGCAGGAAAAAGCAAAAAATTTCAGAATTGCGCCTTGCAATGCGGAGAAATTACTGTTTGTGCATTTACAAAATTCATTGATTTTTGCCATTGAAAAACATCATGTTATTCATATACCAGAAATGATTGAAGCTACTGACTGAAGGAAAGGATCTGGCATCTCACTCTCTTTGAATCTTCTTTATCATGCTAAGAGGAGCAGGAAAAAGTAAAAAATTTCAGAATTGCACCTTGCAATGCGGAGAAATTACTGTTTGTGCATTTACAATATTCAATGATTTTTGCCATTGAAAAACGTCCAGAAATGATTGAAGCTACTGACTGAATGAAAGGAGCTGGCATCTCACTCTCTTTGAATCTTCTTTATCATGCTAAGAGGAGCAGGAAAAAGCAAAAAATTTCAGAATTGCACCTTGCAATGCGGAGAAATTACTGTTTGTGCATTTACAATATTCATTGATTTTTGCCATTGAAAAACATGTTATTCATATACCAGAAATGTTTGAAGCTCCTGACTGAATGAAAGGAGCTGGCACCTCACTCTCTTTGAATCTTCTTTATCATGCTAAGAGGAGCAGGAAAAAGCAAAAAATTTCAGAATTGCACCTTGCAATGCGGAGAAATTACTGTTTGTGCATTTACAATATTCATTGATTTTTGCCATTGAAAAACGTCCAGAAATGATTGAAGCTACTGACTGAATGAAAGGAGCTGGCATCTCACTCTCTTTGAATCTTCTTTATCATGCTAAGAGGAGCAGGAAAAAGCAAAAAATTTCAGAATTGCACCTTGCAATGCGGAGAAATTACTGTTTGTGCATTTACAATATTCATTGATTTTTGCCATTGAAAAACATGTTATTCATATACCAGAAATGTTTGAAGCTCCTGACTGAATGAAAGGAGCTGGCACCTCACTCTCTTTGAATCTTCTTTATCATGCTAAGAGGAGCAGGAAAAAGCAAAAAATTTCAGAATTGCACCTTGCAATGCGGAGAAATTACTGTTTGTGCATTTACAATATTCATTGATTTTTGCCATTGAAAAACGTCCAGAAATAATTGAAGCTACTGACTGAATGAAAGGAGCTGGCATCTCACTCTCTTTGAATCTTCTTTATCATGCTAAGAGGAGCAGGAAAAAGCAAAAAATTTCAGAATTGCACCTTGCAATGCGGAGAAATTACTGTTTGTGCATTTACAATATTCATTGATTTTTGCCATTGAAAAATGTC
This sequence comes from Phyllobates terribilis, assembly GCF_046119375.1. NCBI lineage: Eukaryota > Metazoa > Chordata > Amphibia > Anura > Dendrobatidae > Phyllobates > Phyllobates terribilis. The sequence goes on along the minus strand of NW_027364012.1, from coordinate 29,828 downwards.
CAGAAATGATTGAAGCTACTGACTGAATGAAAGGAGCTGGCATCTCACTCTCTTTGGATCTTCTTTATCATGCTAAGAGGAGCAGGAAAAAGCAAAAAATTTCAGAATTGCGCCTTGCAATGCGGAGAAATTACTGTTTGTGCATTTACAAAATTCATTGATTTTTGCCATTGAAAAACATCATGTTATTCATATACCAGAAATGATTGAAGCTACTGACTGAATGAAAGGAGCTGGCATCTCATTCTCTTTGAATCTTCTTTATCATGCTAAGAGGAGCAGGAAAAAGTAAAAAATTTCAGAATTGCACCTTGCAATGCGGAGAAATTACTGTTTGTGCATTTACAATATTCAATGATTTTTGCCATTGAAAAACGTCCAGAAATGATTGAAGCTACTGACTGAATGAAAGGAGCTGGCATCTCACTCTCTTTGAATCTTGTTTATCATGCTAAGAGGAGCAGGAAAAAGCAAAAAATTTCAGAATTGCACCTTGCAATGCGGAGAAATTACTGTTTGTGCATTTACAATATTCATTGATTTTTGCCATTGAAAAACGTCCAGAAATGATTGAAGCTACTGACTGAATGAAAGGAGCTGGCATCTCACTCTCTTTGAATCTTCTTTATCATGCTAAGAGGAGCAGGAAAAAGCCAAAAATTTCAGAATTGCACCTTGCAATGCGGAGAAATTACTGTTTGTGCATTTACAATATTCATTGATTTTTGCTATTGAAAAACATCATGTTATTCATATACCAGAAATGATTGAAGCTACTGACTGAATGAAAGGAGCTGGCATCTCACTCTCTTTGAATCTTCTTTATCATGCTAAGAGGAGCAGGAAAAAGCAAAAAATTTCAGAATTGCACCTTGCAATGCGGAGAAATTGCAGTTTGTGCATTTACAATATTCATTGATTTTTGCCATTGAAAAACGTCCAGAAATGATTGAAGCTACTGACTGAATGAAAGGAGCTGGCATCTCACTCTCTTTGAATCTTCTTTATCATGCTAAGAGGAGCAGGAAAAAGCAAAAAATTTCAGAATTGCACCTTGCAATGCGGAGAAATTACTGTTTGTGCATTTACAATATTCATTGATTTTTGCCATTGAAAAACATCATGTTATTCATATACCAGAAATGATTGAAGCTACTGACTGAATGAAAGAAGCTGGCATCTCACTCTCTTTGAATCTTCTTTATCATGCTAAGAGGAGCAGGAAAAAGCAAAAAATTTCAGAATTGCACCTTGCAATGCGGAGAAATTGCAGTTTGTGCATTTACAATATTCATTGATTTTTGCCATTGAAAAACGTCCAGAAATGATTGAAGCTACTGACTGAATGAAAGGAGCTGGCATCTCACTCTCTTTGAATCTTCTTTATCATGCTAAGAGGAGCAGGAAAAAGCAAAAAATTTCAGAATTGCACCTTGAAATGCGGAGAAATTACTGTTTGTGCATTTACAATATTCATTGATTTTTGCCATTGAAAAATGTCCAGAAATGATTGAAGCTACTGACTGAATGAAAGGAGCTGGCATCTCACTCTCTTTGAATCTTCTTTATCATGCTAAGAGGAGCAGGAAAAAGCAAAAAATTTCAGAATTGCGCCTTGCAATGCGGAGAAATTACTGTTTGTGCATTTACAATATTCATTGATTTTTGCCATTGAAAAACGTCCAGAAATGATTGAAGCTACTGACTGAATGAAAGGAGCTGGCATCTCACTCTCTTTGAATCTTCTTTATCATGCTAAGAGGAGCAGGAAAAAGCAAAAAATTTCAGAATTGCGCCTTGCAATGCGGAGAAATTACTGTTTGTGCATTTACAAAATTCATTGATTTTTGCCATTGAAAAACATCATGTTATTCATATACCAGAAATGATTGAAGCTACTGACTGAAGGAAAGGATCTGGCATCTCACTCTCTTTGAATCTTCTTTGTCATGCTAAGAGGAGCAGGAAAAAGCAAAAAATTTCAGAATTGCACCTTGCAATGCGGAGAAATTACTGTTTGTGCATTTACAATATTCATTGATTTTTGCCATTGAAAAACGTCCAGAAATGATTGAAGCTACTGACTGAATGAAAGGAGCTGGCATCTCACTCTCTTTGAATCTTCTTTATCATGCTAAGAGGAGCAGGAAAAAGCAAAACATTTCAGAATTGCACCTTGCAATGCGGAGAAATTACTGTTTGTGCATTTACAATATTCATTGATTTTTGCGATTGAAAAACATCATGTTATTCATATACCAGAAATGATTGAAGCTACTGACTGAATGAAAGGAGCTGGCATCTCACTCTCTTTGAATCTTCTTTATCATGCTAAGAGGAGCAGGAAAAAGTAAAAAATTTCAGAATTGCACCTTGCAATGCGGAGAAATTACTGTTTGTGCATTTACAATATTCAATGATTTTTGCCATTGAAAAACGTCCAGAAATGATTGAAGCTACTGACTGAATGAAAGGAGCTGGCATCTCACTCTCTTTGAATCTTCTTTATCATGCTAAGAGGAGCAGGAAAAAGCAAAAAATTTCAGAATTGCACCTTGCAATGCGGAGAAATTACTGTTTGTGCATTTACAATATTCATTGATTTTTGCCATTGAAAAACGTCCAGAAATGATTGAAGCTACTGACTGAATGAAAGGAGCTGGCATCTCACTCTCTTTGAATCTTCTTTATCATGCTAAGAGGAGCAGGAAAAAGCAAAAAATTTCAGAATTGCACCTTGCAATGCGGAGAAATTACTGTTTGTGCATTTACAATATTCATTGATTTTTGCCATTGAAAAATGTCCAGAAATGATTGAAGCTACTGACTGAATGAAAGGAGCTGGCATCTCACTCTCTTTGAATCTTCTTTATCATGCTAAGAGGAGCAGGAAAAAGCAAAAAATTTCAGAATTGCGCCTTGCAATGCGGAGAAATTACTGTTTGTGCATTTACAAAATTCATTGATTTTTGCCATTGAAAAACATCATGTTATTCATATACCAGAAATGATTGAAGCTACTGACTGAAGGAAAGGAGCTGGCATCTCACTCTCTTTGAATCTTCTTTATCATGCTAAGAGGAGCAGGAAAAAGCAAAACATTTCAGAATTGCACCTTGCAATGCGGAGAAATTACTGTTTGTGCATTTACAATATTCATTGATTTTTGCGATTGAAAAACATCATGTTATTCATATACCAGAAATGATTGAAGCTACTGACTGAATGAAAGGAGCTGGCATCTCACTCTCTTTGAATCTTCTTTATCATGCTAAGAGGAGCAGGAAAAAGCAAAAAATTTCAGAATTGCACCTTGCAATGCGGAGAAATTGCAGTTTGTGCATTTACAATATTCATTGATTTTTGCCATTGAAAAACGTCCAGAAATGATTGAAGCTACTGACTGAATGAAAGGAGCTGGCATCTCACTCTCTTTGAATCTTCTTTATCATGCTAAGAGGAGCAGGAAAAAGCAAAAAATTTCAGAATTGCACCTTGCAATGCGGAGAAATTACTGTTTGTGCATTTACAATATTCATTGATTTTTGCCATTGAAAAACATCATGTTATTCATATACCAGAAATGATTGAAGCTACTGACTGAATGAAAGAAGCTGGCATCTCACTCTCTTTGAATCTTCTTTATCATGCTAAGAGGAGCAGGAAAAAGCAAAAAATTTCAGAATTGCACCTTGCAATGCGGAGAAATTGCAGTTTGTGCATTTACAATATTCATTGATTTTTGCCATTGAAAAACGTCCAGAAATGATTGAAGCTACTGACTGAATGAAAGGAGCTGGCATCTCACTCTCTTTGAATCTTCTTTATCATGCTAAGAGGAGCAGGAAAAAGCAAAAAATTTCAGAATTGCACCTTGAAATGCGGAGAAATTACTGTTTGTGCATTTACAATATTCATTGATTTTTGCCGTTGAAAAATGTCCAGAAATGATTGAAGCTACTGACTGAATGAAAGGAGCTGGCATCTCACTCTCTTTGAATCTTCTTTATCATGCTAAGAGGAGCAGGAAAAAGCAAAAAATTTCAGAATTGCGCCTTGCAATGCGGAGAAATTACTGTTTGTGCATTTACAATATTCATTGATTTTTGCCATTGAAAAACGTCCAGAAATGATTGAAGCTACTGACTGAATGAAAGGAGCTGGCATCTCACTCTCTTTGAATCTTCTTTATCATGCTAAGAGGAGCAGGAAAAAGCAAAAAATTTCAGAATTGCACCTTGCAATGCGGAGAAATTACTGTTTGTGCATTTACAATATTCATTGATTTTTGCCATTGAAAAATGTCCAGAAATGATTGAAGCTACTGACTGAATGAAAGGAGCTGGCATCTCACTCTCTTTGAATCTTCTTTATCATGCTAAGAGGAGCAGGAAAAAGCAAAAAATTTCAGAATTGCGCCTTGCAATGCGGAGAAATTACTGTTTGTGCATTTACAAAATTCATTGATTTTTGCCATTGAAAAACATCATGTTATTCATATACCAGAAATGATTGAAGCTACTGACTGAAGGAAAGGATCTGGCATCTCACTCTCTTTGAATCTTCTTTGTCATGCTAAGAGGAGCAGGAAAAAGCAAAAAATTTCAGAATTGCACCTTGCAATGCGGAGAAATTACTGTTTGTGCATTTACAATATTCATTGATTTTTGCCATTGAAAAACGTCCAGAAATGATTGAAGCTACTGACTGAATGAAAGGAGCTGGCATCTCACTCTCTTTGAATCTTCTTTATCATGCTAAGAGGAGCAGGAAAAAGCAAAACATTTCAGAATTGCACCTTGCAATGCGGAGAAATTACTGTTTGTGCATTTACAATATTCATTGATTTTTGCGATTGAAAAACATCATGTTATTCATATACCAGAAATGATTGAAGCTACTGACTGAATGAAAGGAGCTGGCATCTCACTCTCTTTGAATCTTCTTTATCATGCTAAGAGGAGCAGGAAAAAGTAAAAAATTTCAGAATTGCACCTTGCAATGCGGAGAAATTACTGTTTGTGCATTTACAATATTCAATGATTTTTGCCATTGAAAAACGTCCAGAAATGATTGAAGCTACTGACTGAATGAAAGGAGCTGGCATCTCACTCTCTTTGAATCTTCTTCATCATGCTAAGAGGAGCAGGAAAAAGCAAAAAATTTCAGAATTGCACCTTGCAATGCGGAGAAATTACTGTTTGTGCATTTACAATATTCATTGATTTTTGCCATTGAAAAACGTCCAGAAATGATTGAAGCTACTGACTGAATGAAAGGAGCTGGCATCTCACTCTCTTTGAATCTTCTTTATCATGCTAAGAGGAGCAGGAAAAAGCAAAAAATTTCAGAATTGCACCTTGCAATGCGGAGAAATTACTGTTTGTGCATTTACAATATTCATTGATTTTTGCCATTGAAAAATGTCCAGAAATGATTGAAGCTACTGACTGAATGAAAGGAGCTGGCATCTCACTCTCTTTGAATCTTCTTTATCATGCTAAGAGGAGCAGGAAAAAGCAAAAAATTTCAGAATTGCGCCTTGCAATGCGGAGAAATTACTGTTTGTGCATTTACAAAATTCATTGATTTTTGCCATTGAAAAACATCATGTTATTCATATACCAGAAATGATTGAAGCTACTGACTGAAGGAAAGGATCTGGCATCTCACTCTCTTTGAATCTTCTTTGTCATGCTAAGAGGAGCAGGAAAAAGCAAAAAATTTCAGAATTGCACCTTGCAATGCGGAGAAATTACTGTTTGTGCATTTACAATATTCATTGATTTTTGCCATTGAAAAACGTCCAGAAATGATTGAAGCTACTGACTGAATGAAAGGAGCTGGCATCTCACTCTCTTTGAATCTTCTTTATCATGCTAAGAGGAGCAGGAAAAAGCAAAACATTTCAGAATTGCACCTTGCAATGCGGAGAAATTACTGTTTGTGCATTTACAATATTCATTGATTTTTGCGATTGAAAAACATCATGTTATTCATATACCAGAAATGATTGAAGCTACTGACTGAATGAAAGGAGCTGGCATCTCACTCTCTTTGAATCTTCTTTATCATGCTAAGAGGAGCAGGAAAAAGTAAAAAATTTCAGAATTGCACCTTGCAATGCGGAGAAATTACTGTTTGTGCATTTACAATATTCAATGATTTTTGCCATTGAAAAACGTCCAGAAATGATTGAAGCTACTGACTGAATGAAAGGAGCTGGCATCTCACTCTCTTTGAATCTTCTTTATCATGCTAAGAGGAGCAGGAAAAAGCAAAAAATTTCAGAATTGCACCTTGCAATGCGGAGAAATTACTGTTTTGTGCATTTACAATATTCATTGATTTTTGCCATTGAAAAACATCATGTTATTCATATACCAGAAATGATTGAAGCTACTGACTGAATGAAAGGAGCTGGCATCTCACTCTCTTTGAATCTTCTTTATCATGCTAAGAGGAGCAGGAAAAAGCAAAAAATTTCAGAATTGCACCTTGCAATGCGGAGAAATTGCAGTTTGTGCATTTACAATATTCATTGATTTTTGCCATTGAAAAACGTCCAGAAATGATTGAAGCTACTGACTGAATGAAAGGAGCTGGCATCTCACTCTCTTTGAATCTTCTTTATCATGCTAAGAGGAGCAGGAAAAAGCAAAAAATTTCAGAATTGCACCTTGCAATGCGGAGAAATTACTGTTTGTGCATTTACAATATTCATTGATTTTTGCCATTGAAAAACGTCCAGAAATGATTGAAGCTACTGACTGAATGAAAGGAGCTGGCATCTCACTCTCTTTGAATCTTCTTTATCATGCTAAGAGGAGCAGGAAAAAGCAAAAAATTTCAGAATTGCACCTTGCAATGCGGAGAAATTACTGTTTGTGCATTTACAATATTCATTGATTTTTGCCATTGAAAAACATCATGTTATTCATATACCAGAAATGTTTGAAGCTACTGACTGAATGAAAGGAGCTGGCATCTCACTCTCTTTGAATCTTCTTTATCATGCTAAGAGGAGCAGGAAAAAGCAAAAAATTTCAGAATTGCACCTTGCAATGCGGAGAACTTACTGTTTGTGCATTTACAATATTCATTGATTTTTGCCATTGAAAAACGTCCAGAAATGATTGAAGCTACTGACTGAATGAAAGGAGCTGGCATCTCACTCTCTTTGAATCTTCTTTATCATGCTAAGAGGAGCAGGAAAAGGCAAAAAATTTCAGAATTGCACCTTGCAATGCGGAGAAATTACTGTTTGTGCATTTACAATATTCATTGATTTTTGCCATTGAAAAACATCATGTTATTCATATACCAGAAATGATTGAAGCTACTGACTGAATGAAAGGAGCTGGCATCTCACTCTCTTTGAATCTTCTTTATCATGCTAAGAGGAGCAGGAAAAGCAAAAAATTTCAGATTTGCACCTTGCAATGCGGAGAAATTACTGTTTGTGCATTTACAATATTCATTGATTTTTGCCATTGAAAAACGTCCAGAAATGATTGAAGCTACTGACTGAATGAAAGGAGCTGGCATCTCACTCTCTTTGAATCTTCTTTATCATGCTAAGAGGAGCAGGAAAAAGCAAAAAATTTCAGAATTGCACCTTGCAATGCGGAGAAATTACTGTTTGTGCATTTACAATATTCATTGATTTTTGCCATTGAAAAATGTCCAGAAATGATTGAAGCTACTGACTGAATGAAAGGAGCTGGCATCTCACTCTCTTTGAATCTTCTTTATCATGCTAAGAGGAGCAGGAAAAAGCAAAAAATTTCAGAATTGCGCCTTGCAATGCGGAGAAATTACTGTTTGTGCATTTACAAAATTCATTGATTTTTGCCATTGAAAAACATCATGTTATTCATATACCAGAAATGATTGAAGCTACTGACTGAAGGAAAGGATCTGGCATCTCACTCTCTTTGAATCTTCTTTGTCATGCTAAGAGGAGCAGGAAAAAGCAAAAAATTTCAGAATTGCACCTTGCAATGCGGAGAAATTACTGTTTGTGCATTTACAATATTCATTGATTTTTGCCATTGAAAAACGTCCAGAAATGATTGAAGCTACTGACTGAATGAAAGGAGCTGGCATCTCACTCTCTTTGAATCTTCTTTATCATGCTAAGAGGAGCAGGAAAAAGCAAAACATTTCAGAATTGCACCTTGCAATGCGGAGAAATTACTGTTTGTGCATTTACAATATTCATTGATTTTTGCGATTGAAAAACATCATGTTATTCATATACCAGAAATGATTGAAGCTACTGACTGAATGAAAGGAGCTGGCATCTCACTCTCTTTGAATCTTCTTTATCATGCTAAGAGGAGCAGGAAAAAGTAAAAAATTTCAGAATTGCACCTTGCAATGCGGAGAAATTACTGTTTGTGCATTTACAATATTCAATGATTTTTGCCATTGAAAAACGTCCAGAAATGATTGAAGCTACTGACTGAATGAAAGGAGCTGGCATCTCACTCTCTTTGAATCTTCTTTATCATGCTAAGAGGAGCAGGAAAAAGCAAAAAATTTCAGAATTGCACCTTGCAATGCGGAGAAATTACTGTTTGTGCATTTACAATATTCATTGATTTTTGCCATTGAAAAACGTCCAGAAATGATTGAAGCTACTGACTGAATGAAAGGAGCTGGCATCTCACTCTCTTTGAATCTTCTTTATCATGCTAAGAGGAGCAGGAAAAAGCAAAAAATTTCAGAATTGCACCTTGCAATGCGGAGAAATTACTGTTTGTGCATTTACAATATTCATTGATTTTTGCCATTGAAAAATGTCCAGAAATGATTGAAGCTACTGACTGAATGAAAGGAGCTGGCATCTCACTCTCTTTGAAACTTCTTTATCATGCTAAGAGGAGCAGGAAAAAGCAAAAAATTTCAGAATTGCGCCTTGCAATGCGGAGAAATTACTGTTTGTGCATTTACAAAATTCATTGATTTTTGCCATTGAAAAACATCATGTTATTCATATACCAGAAATGATTGAAGCTACTGACTGAAGGAAAGGATCTGGCATCTCACTCTCTTTGAATCTTCTTTGTCATGCTAAGAGGAGCAGGAAAAAGCAAAAAATTTCAGAATTGCACCTTGCAATGCGGAGAAATTACTGTTTGTGCATTTACAATATTCATTGATTTTTGCCATTGAAAAACGTCCAGAAATGATTGAAGCTACTGACTGAATGAAAGGAGCTGGCATCTCACTCTCTTTGAATCTTCTTTATCATGCTAAGAGGAGCAGGAAAAAGCAAAACATTTCAGAATTGCACCTTGCAATGCGGAGAAATTACTGTTTGTGCATTTACAATATTCATTGATTTTTGCGATTGAAAAACATCATGTTATTCATATACCAGAAATGATTGAAGCTACTGACTGAATGAAAGGAGCTGGCATCTCACTCTCTTTGAATCTTCTTTATCATGCTAAGAGGAGCAGGAAAAAGTAAAAAATTTCAGAATTGCACCTTGCAATGCGGAGAAATTACTGTTTGTGCATTTACAATATTCAATGATTTTTGCCATTGAAAAACGTCCAGAAATGATTGAAGCTACTGACTGAATGAAAGGAGCTGGCATCTCACTCTCTTTGAATCTTCTTTATCATGCTAAGAGGAGCAGGAAAAAGCAAAAAATTTCAGAATTGCACCTTGCAATGCGGAGAAATTACTGTTTGTGCATTTACAATATTCATTGATTTTTGCCATTGAAAAACATCATGATATTCATATACCAGAAATGATTGAAGCTACTGACTGAATGAAAGGAGCTGGCATCTCACTCTCTTTGAATCTTCTTTATCATGCTAAGAGGAGCAGGAAAAAGCAAAAAATTTCAGAATTGCACCTTGCAATGCGGAGAAATTGCAGTTTGTGCATTTACAATATTCATTGATTTTTGCCATTGAAAAACGTCCAGAAATGATTGAAGCTACTGACTGAATGAAAGGAGCTGGCATCTCACTCTCTTTGAATCTTCTTTATCATGCTAAGAGGAGCAGGAAAAAGCAAAAAATTTCAGAATTGCACCTTGCAATGCGGAGAAATTACTGTTTGTGCATTTACAATATTCATTGATTTTTGCCATTGAAAAACGTCCAGAAATGATTGAAGCTACTGACTGAATGAAAGGAGCTGGCATCTCACTCTCTTTGAATCTTCTTTATCATGCTAAGAGGAGCAGGAAAAAGCAAAAAATTTCAGAATTGCACCTTGCAATGCGGAGAAATTACTGTTTGTGCATTTACAATATTCATTGATTTTTGCCATTGAAAAACATCATGTTATTCATATACCAGAAATGTTTGAAGCTACTGACTGAATGAAAGGAGCTGGCATCTCACTCTCTTTGAATCTTCTTTATCATGCTAAGAGGAGCAGGAAAAAGCAAAAAATTTCAGAATTGCACCTTGCAATGCGGAGAAATTACTGTTTGTGCATTTACAATATTCATTGATTTTTGCCATTGAAAAACGTCCAGAAATGATTGAAGCTACTGACTGAATGAAAGGAGCTGGCATCTCACTCTCTTTGAATCTTCTTTATCATGCTAAGAGGAGCAGGAAAAGGCAAAAAATTTCAGAATTGCACCTTGCAATGCGGAGAAATTACTGTTTGTGCATTTACAATATTCATTGATTTTTGCCATTGAAAAACATCATGTTATTCATATACCAGAAATGATTGAAGCTACTGACTGAAAGAAAGGAGCTGGCATCCCACTCTCTTTGAATCTTCTTTATCATGCTAAGAGGAGCAGGAAAAAGCAAAAAATTTCAGAATTGCACCTTGCAATGCGGAGAAATTACTGTTTGTGCATTTACAATATTCATTGATTTTTGCCATTGAAAAACATCATGTTATTCATATACCAGAAATGATTGAAGCTACTGACTGAATGAAAGGAGCTGGCATCTCACTCTCTTTGAATCTTCTTTATCATGCTAAGAGGAGCAGGAAAAAGCAAAAAATTTCAGAATTGCACCTTGCAATGCGGAGAAATTACTGTTTGTGCATTTACAATATTCATTGATTTTTGCCATTGAAAAACGTCCAGAAATGATTGAAGCTACTGACTGAATGAAAGGAGCTGGCATCTCACTCTCTTTGAATCTTCTTTATCATGCTAAGAGGAGCAGGAAAAAGCAAAAAAATTCAGAATTGCACCTTGCAATGCGGAGAAATTACTGTTTGTGCATTTACAATATTCATTGATTTTTGCCATTGAAAAACATCATGTTATTCATATACCAGAAATGATTGAAGCTACTGACTGAATGAAAGGAGCTGGCATCTCACTCTCTTTGAATCTTCTTTTTCATGCTAAGAGGAGCAGGAAAAAGTAAAAAATTTCAGAATTGCACCTTGCAATGCGGAGAAATTACTGTTTGTGCATTTACAATATTCATTGATTTTTGCCATTGAAAAACGTCCAGAAATGATTGAAGCTACTGACTGAATGAAAGGAGCTGGCATCTCAGTCTCTTTGAATCTTCTTTATCATGCTAAGAGGAGCAGGAAAAAGCAAAAAATTTCAGAATTGCACCTTGCAATGCGGAGAAATTACTGCTTGTGCATTTACAATATTCATTGATTTTTGCCATTGAAAAACGTCCAGAAATGATTGAAGCTACTGACTGAATGAAAGGAGCTGGCATCTCACTCTCTTTGAATCTTCTTTATCATGCTAAGAGGAGCAGGAAAAAGCAAAAAATTTCAGAATTGCACCTTGCAATGCGGAGAAATTACTGTTTGTGCATTTACAATATTCATTGATTTTTGCCATTGAAAAACGTCCAGAAATGATTGAAGCTACTGACTGAATGAAAGGAGCTGGCATCTCACTCTCTTTGAATCTTCTTTATCATGCTAAGAGGAGCAGGAAAAGGCAAAAAATTTCAGAATTGCACCTTGCAATGCGGAGAAATTACTGTTTGTGCATTTACAATATTCATTGATTTTTGCCATTGAAAAACATCATGTTATTCATATACCAGAAATGATTGAAGCTACTGACTGAAAGAAAGGAGCTGGCATCCCACTCTCTTTGAATCTTCTTTATCATGCTAAGAGGAGCAGGAAAAAGCAAAAAATTTCAGAATTGCACCTTGCAATGCGGAGAAATTACTGTTTGTGCATTTACAATATTCATTGATTTTTGCCATTGAAAAACATCATGTTATTCATATACCAGAAATGATTGAAGCTACTGACTGAATGAAAGGAGCTGGCATCTCACTCTCTTTGAATCTTCTTTATCATGCTAAGAGGAGCAGGAAAAAGCAAAAAATTTCAGAATTGCACCTTGCAATGCGGAGAAATTACTGTTTGTGCATTTACAATATTCATTGATTTTTGCCATTGAAAAACGTCCAGAAATGATTGAAGCTACTGACTGAATGAAAGGAGCTGGCATCTCACTCTCTTTGAATCTTCTTTATCATGCTAAGAGGAGCAGGAAAAAGCAAAAAAATTCAGAATTGCACCTTGCAATGCGGAGAAATTACTGTTTGTGCATTTACAATATTCATTGATTTTTGCCATTGAAAAACATCATGTTATTCATATACCAGAAATGATTGAAGCTACTGACTGAATGAAAGGAGCTGGCATCTCACTCTCTTTGAATCTTCTTTTTCATGCTAAGAGGAGCAGGAAAAAGTAAAAAATTTCAGAATTGCACCTTGCAATGCGGAGAAATTACTGTTTGTGCATTTACAATATTCATTGATTTTTGCCATTGAAAAACGTCCAGAAATGATTGAAGCTACTGACTGAATGAAAGGAGCTGGCATCTCAGTCTCTTTGAATCTTCTTTATCATGCTAAGAGGAGCAGGAAAAAGCAAAAAATTTCAGAATTGCACCTTGCAATGCGGAGAAATTACTGCTTGTGCATTTACAATATTCATTGATTTTTGCCATTGAAAAACGTCCAGAAATGATTGAAGCTACTGACTGAATGAAAGGAGCTGGCATCTCACTCTCTTTGAATCTTCTTTATCATGCTAAGAGGAGCAGGAAAAAGCAAAAAATTTCAGAATTGCACCTTGCAATACGGAGAAATTACTGTTTGTGCATTTACAATATTCATTGATTTTTGCCATTGAAAAACGTCCAGAAATGATTGAAGCTACTGACTGAATGAAAGGAGCTGGCATCTCACTCTCTTTGAATCTTCTTTATCATGCTAAGAGGAGCAGGAAAAAGCAAAAAATTTCAGAATTGCACCTTGCAATGCGGAGAAATTACTGTTTGTGCATTTACAATATTCATTGATTTTTGCCATTGAAAAACGTCCAGAAATGAATGAAGCTACTGACTGAATGAAAGGAGCTGGCATCTCACTCTCTTTGAATCTTCTTTATCATGCTAAGAGGAGCAGGAAAAAGCAAAAAATTTCAGAATTGCACCTTGCAATGCGGAGAAATTACTGTTTGTGCATTTACAATATTCATTGATTTTTGCCGTTGAAAAACGTCCAGAAATGATTGAAGCTACTGACTGAATGAAAGGAGCTGGCATCTCACTCTCTTTGAATCTTCTTTATCATGCTAAGAGGAGCAGGAAAAAGCAAAAAATTTCAGAATTGCACCTTGCAATGCGGAGAAATTACTGTTTGTGCATTTACAATATTCATTGATTTTTGCCATTGAAAAACATCCAGAAATGATTGAAGCTACTGACTGAATGAAAGGAGCTGGCATCTCACTCTCTTTGAATCTTCTTTATCATGCTAAGAGGAGCAGGAAAAAGCAAAAAATTTCAGAATTGCACCTTGCAATGCGGAGAAATTACTGTTTGTGCATTTACAATATTCATTGATTTTTGCCATTGTTAAACATCATGTTATTCATATACCAGAAATGATTGAAGCTACTGACTGAATGAAAGGAGCTGGCATCTCACTCTCTTTGAATCTTCTTTATCATGCTAAGAGGAGCAGGAAAAAGCAAAAAATTTCAGAATTGCACCTTGCAATGCGGAGAAATTACTGTTTGTGCATTTACAATATTCATTGATTTTTGCCATTGAAAAACGTCCAGAAATGTTTGAAGCTACTGACTGAATGAAAGGAGCTGGCATCTCACTCTCTTTGAATCTTCTTTATCATGCTAAGAGGAGCAGGAAAAAGTAAAAAATTTCAGAATTGCACCTTGCAATGCGGAGAAATTACTGTTTGTGCATTTACAATATTCAATGATTTTTGCCATTGAAAAACGTCCAGAAATGATTGAAGCTACTGACTGAATGAAAGGAGCTGGCATCTCACTCTCTTTGAATCTTCTTTATCATGCTAAGAGGAGCAGGAAAAAGCAAAAAATTTCAGAATTGCACCTTGCAATGCGGAGAAATTACTGTTTGTGCATTTACAATATTCATTGATTTTTGCCATTGAAAAACATCATGTTATTCATATACCAGAAATGATTGAAGCTACTGACTGAATGAAAGGAGCTGGCATCTCACTCTCTTTGAATCTTCTTTATCATGCTAAGAGGAGCAGGAAAAAGCAAAAAATTTCAGAATTGCACCTTGCAATGCGGAGAAATTGCAGTTTGTGCATTTACAATATTCATTGATTTTTGCCATTGAAAAACGTCCAGAAATGATTGAAGCTACTGACTGAATGAAAGGAGCTGGCATCTCACTCTCTTTGAATCTTCTTTATCATGCTAAGAGGAGCAGGAAAAAGCAAAAAATTTCAGAATTGCACCTTGCAATGCGGAGAAATTACTGTTTGTGCATTTACAATATTCATTGATTTTTGCCATTGAAAAACGTCCAGAAATGATTGAAGCTACTGACTGAATGAAAGGAGCTGGCATCTCACTCTCTTTGAATCTTCTTTATCATGCTAAGAGGAGCAGGAAAAAGCAAAAAATTTCAGAATTGCACCTTGCAATGCGGAGAAATTACTGTTTGTGCATTTACAATATTCATTGATTTTTGCCATTGAAAAACATCATGTTATTCATATACCAGAAATGTTTGAAGCTACTGACTGAATGAAAGGAGCTGGCATCTCACTCTCTTTGAATCTTCTTTATCATGCTAAGAGGAGCAGGAAAAAGCAAAAAATTTCAGAATTGCACCTTGCAATGCGGAGAAATTACTGTTTGTGCATTTACAATATTCATTGATTTTTGCCATTGAAAAACGTCCAGAAATGATTGAAGCTACTGACTGAATGAAAGGAGCTGGCATCTCACTCTCTTTGAATCTTCTTTATCATGCTAAGAGGAGCAGGAAAAGGCAAAAAATTTCAGAATTGCACCTTGCAATGCGGAGAAATTACTGTTTGTGCATTTACAATATTCATTGATTTTTGCCATTGAAAAACATCATGTTATTCATATACCAGAAATGATTGAAGCTACTGACTGAAAGAAAGGAGCTGGCATCCCACTCTCTTTGAATCTTCTTTATCATGCTAAGAGGAGCAGGAAAAAGCAAAAAATTTCAGAATTGCACCTTGCAATGCGGAGAAATTACTGTTTGTGCATTTACAATATTCATTGATTTTTGCCATTGAAAAACATCATGTTATTCATATACCAGAAATGATTGAAGCTACTGACTGAATGAAAGGAGCTGGCATCTCACTCTCTTTGAATCTTCTTTATCATGCTAAGAGGAGCAGGAAAAAGCAAAAAATTTCAGAATTGCACCTTGCAATGCGGAGAAATTACTGTTTGTGCATTTACAATATTCATTGATTTTTGCCATTGAAAAACGTCCAGAAATGATTGAAGCTACTGACTGAATGAAAGGAGCTGGCATCTCAATCTCTTTGAATCTTCTTTATCATGCTAAGAGGAGCAGGAAAAAGCAAAAAAATTCAGAATTGCACCTTGCAATGCGGAGAAATTACTGTTTGTGCATTTACAATATTCATTGATTTTTGCCATTGAAAAACATCATGTTATTCATATACCAGAAATGATTGAAGCTACTGACTGAATGAAAGGAGCTGGCATCTCACTCTCTTTGAATCTTCTTTTTCATGCTAAGAGGAGCAGGAAAAAGTAAAAAATTTCAGAATTGCACCTTGCAATGCGGAGAAATTACTGTTTGTGCATTTACAATATTCATTGATTTTTGCCATTGAAAAACGTCCAGAAATGATTGAAGCTACTGACTGAATGAAAGGAGCTGGCATCTCAGTCTCTTTGAATCTTCTTTATCATGCTAAGAGGAGCAGGAAAAAGCAAAAAATTTCAGAATTGCACCTTGCAATGCGGAGAAATTACTGCTTGTGCATTTACAATATTCATTTATTTTTGCCATTGAAAAACGTCCAGAAATGATTGAAGCTACTGACTGAATGAAAGGAGCTGGCATCTCACTCTCTTTGAATCTTCTTTATCATGCTAAGAGGAGCAGGAAAAAGCAAAAAATTTCAGAATTGCACCTTGCAATACGGAGAAATTACTGTTTGTGCATTTACAATATTCATTGATTTTTGCCATTGAAAAACGTCCAGAAATGATTGAAGCTACTGACTGAATGAAAGGAGCTGGCATCTCACTCTCTTTGAATCTTCTTTATCATGCTAAGAGGAGCAGGAAAAAGCAAAAAATTTCAGAATTGCACCTTGCAATGCGGAGAAATTACTGTTTGTGCATTTACAATATTCATTGATTTTTGCCATTGAAAAACGTCCAGAAATGATTGAAGCTACTGACTGAATGAAAGGAGCTGGCATCTCACTCTCTTTGAATCTTCTTTATCATGCTAAGAGGAGCAGGAAAAAGCAAAAAATTTCAGAATTGCACCTTGCAATGCGGAGAAATTACTGTTTGTGCATTTACAATATTCATTGATTTTTGCCGTTGAAAAACGTCCAGAAATGATTGAAGCTACTGACTGAATGAAAGGAGCTGGCATCTCACTCTCTTTGAATCTTCTTTATCATGCTAAGAGGAGCAGGAAAAAGCAAAAAATTTCAGAATTGCACCTTGCAATGCGGAGAAATTACTGTTTGTGCATTTACAATATTCATTGATTTTTGCCATTGAAAAACATCCAGAAATGATTGAAGCTACTGACTGAATGAAAGGAGCTGGCATCTCACTCTCTTTGAATCTTCTTTATCATGCTAAGAGGAGCAGGAAAAAGCAAAAAATTTCAGAATTGCACCTTGCAATGCGGAGAAATTACTGTTTGTGCATTTACAATATTCATTGATTTTTGCCATTGTTAAACATCATGTTATTCATATACCAGAAATGATTGAAGCTACTGACTGAATGAAAGGAGCTGGCATCTCACTCTCTTTGAATCTTCTTTATCATGCTAAGAGGAGCAGGAAAAAGCAAAAAATTTCAGAATTGCACCTTGCAATGCGGAGAAATTACTGTTTGTGCATTTACAATATTCATTGATTTTTGCCATTGAAAAACGTCCAGAAATGTTTGAAGCTACTGACTGAATGAAAGGAGCTGGCATCTCACTCTCTTTGAATCTTCTTTATCATGCTAAGAGGAGCAGGAAAAAGCAAAAAATTTCAGAATTGCACCTTGCAATGCGGAGAAATTACTGTTTGTGCATTTACAATATTCATTGATTTTTGCCATTGAAAAACATCATGTTATTCATATACCAGAAATGATTGAAGCTACTGACTGAATGAAAGGAGCTGGCATCTCACTCTCTTTGAATCTTCTTTATCATGCTAAGAGGAGCAGGAAAAAGCAAAAAATTTCAGAATTGCACCTTGCAATGCGGAGAAATTACTGTTTGTGCATTTACAATATTCATTGATTTTTGCCATTGAAAAACGTCCAGAAATGATTGAAGCTACTGACTGAATGAAAGGAGCTGGCATCTCACTCTCTTTGAATCTTCTTTATCATGCTAAGAGGAGCAGGAAAAAGCAAAAAATTTCAGAATTGCACCTTGCAATGCGGAGAAATTACTGTTTGTGCATTTACAATATTCATTGATTTTTGCCATTGAAAAACATCATGTTATTCATATACCAGAAATGATTGAAGCTACTGACTGAATGAAAGGAGCTGGCATCTCACTCTCTTTGAATCTTCTTTTTCATGCTAAGAGGAGCAGGAAAAAGTAAAAAATTTCAGAATTGCACCTTGCAATGCGGAGAAATTACTGTTTGTGCATTTACAATATTCATTGATTTTTGCCATTGAAAAACGTCCAGAAATGATTGAAGCTACTGACTGAATGAAAGGAGCTGGCATCTCAGTCTCTTTGAATCTTCTTTATCATGCTAAGAGGAGCAGGAAAAAGCAAAAAATTTCAGAATTGCACCTTGCAATGCGGAGAAATTACTGCTTGTGCATTTACAATATTCATTGATTTTTGCCATTGAAAAACGTCAAGAAATGATTGAAGCTACTGACTGAATGAAAGGAGCTGGCATCTCACTCTCTTTGAATCTTCTTTATCATGCTAAGAGGAGCAGGAAAAAGCAAAAAATTTCAGAATTGCACCTTGCAATACGGAGAAATTACTGTTTGTGCATTTACAATATTCATTGATTTTTGCCATTGAAAAACGTCCAGAAATGATTGAAGCTACTGACTGAATGAAAGGAGCTGGCATCTCACTCTGTTTGAATCTTCTTTATCATGCTAAGAGGAGCAGGAAAAAGCAAAAAATTTCAGAATTGCACCTTGCAATGCGGAGAAATTACTGTTTGTGCATTTACAATATTCATTGATTTTTGCCATTGAAAAACGTCCAGAAATGATTGAAGCTACTGACTGAATGAAAGGAGCTGGCATCTCACTCTCTTTGAATCTTCTTTATCATGCTAAGAGGAGCAGGAAAAAGCAAAAAATTTCAGAATTGCACCTTGCAATGCGGAGAAATTACTGTTTGTGCATTTACAATATTCATTGATTTTTGCCGTTGAAAAACGTCCAGAAATGATTGAAGCTACTGACTGAATGAAAGGAGCTGGCATCTCACTCTCTTTGAATCTTCTTTATCATGCTAAGAGGAGCAGGAAAAAGCAAAAAATTTCAGAATTGCACCTTGCAATGCGGAGAAATTACTGTTTGTGCATTTACAATATTCATTGATTTTTGCCATTGAAAAACATCCAGAAATGATTGAAGCTACTGACTGAATGAAAGGAGCTGGCATCTCACTCTCTTTGAATCTTCTTTATCATGCAAAGAGGAGCAGGAAAAAGCAAAAAATTTCAGAATTGCACCTTGCAATGCGGAGAAATTACTGTTTGTGCATTTACAATATTCATTGATTTTTGCCATTGTTAAACATCATGTTATTCATATACCAGAAATGATTGAAGCTACTGACTGAATGAAAGGAGCTGGCATCTCACTCTCTTTGAATCTTCTTTATCATGCTAAGAGGAGCAGGAAAAAGCAAAAAATTTCAGAATTGCACCTTGCAATGCGGAGAAATTACTGTTTGTGCATTTACAATATTCATTGATTTTTGCCATTGAAAAACGTCCAGAAATGTTTGAAGCTACTGACTGAATGAAAGGAGCTGGCATCTCACTCTCTTTGAATCTTCTTTATCATGCTAAGAGGAGCAGGAAAAAGCAAAAAATTTCAGAATTGCACCTTGCAATGCGGAGAAATTACTGTTTGTGCATTTACAATATTCATTGATTTTTGCCATTGAAAAACGTCCAGAAATGATTGAAGCTACTGACTGAATGAAAGGAGCTGGCATCTCACTCTCTTTGAATCTTCTTTATCATGCTAAGAGGAGCAGGAAAATGCAAAAAATTTCAGAATTGCTCCTTGCAATGCGGAGAAATTACTGTTTGTGCATTTACAATATTCATTGATTTTTGCCATTGAAAAACATCATGTTATTCATATACCAGAAATGTTTGAAGCTACTGACTGAATGAAAGGAGCTGGCATGTCACTCTCTTTGAATCTTCTTTATCATGCTAAGAGGAGCAGGAAAAAGCAAAAAATTTCAGAATTGCACCTTGCAATGCGGAGAAATTACTGTTTGTGCATTTACAATATTCATTGATTTTTGCCATTGAAAAACGTCCAGAAATGATTGAAGCTACTGACTGAATGAAAGGAGCTGGCATCTCACTCTCTTTGAATCTTCTTTATCATGCTAAGAGGAGCAGGAAAAAGCAAAAAATTTCAGAATTGCACCTTGCAATGCGGAGAAATTACTGTTTGTGCATTTACAATATTCATTGATTTTTGCCGTTGAAAAACGTCCAGAAATGATTGAAGCTACTGACTGAATGAAAGGAGCTGGCATCTCACTCTCTTTGAATCTTCTTTATCATGCTAAGAGGAGCAGGAAAAAGCAAAAAATTTCAGAATTGCACCTTGCAATGCGGAGAAATTACTGTTTGTGCATTTACAATATTCATTGATTTTTGCCATTGAAAAACATCCAGAAATGATTGAAGCTACTGACTGAATGAAAGGAGCTGGCATCTCACTCTCTTTGAATCTTCTTTATCATGCTAAGAGGAGCAGGAAAAAGCAAAAAATTTCAGAATTGCACCTTGCAATGCGGAGAAATTACTGTTTGTGCATTTACAATATTCATTGATTTTTGCCATTGTTAAACATCATGTTATTCATATACCAGAAATGATTGAAGCTACTGACTGAATGAAAGGAGCTGGCATCTCACTCTCTTTGAATCTTCTTTATCATGCTAAGAGGAGCAGGAAAAAGCAAAAAATTTCAGAATTGCACCTTGCAATGCGGAGAAATTACTGTTTGTGCATTTACAATATTCATTGATTTTTGCCATTGAAAAACGTCCAGAAATGTTTGAAGCTACTGACTGAATGAAAGGAGCTGGCATCTCACTCTCTTTGAATCTTCTTTATCATGCTAAGAGGAGCAGGAAAAAGCAAAAAATTTCAGAATTGCACCTTGCAATGCGGAGAAATTACTGTTTGTGCATTTACAATATTCATTGATTTTTGCCATTGAAAAACATCATGTTATTCATATACCAGAAATGATTGAAGCTACTGACTGAATGAAAGGAGCTGGCATCTCACTCTCTTTGAATCTTCTTTATCATGCTAAGAGGAGCAGGAAAAAGCAAAAAATTTCAGAATTGCACCTTGCAATGCGGAGAAATTACTGTTTGTGCATTTACAATATTCATTGATTTTTGCCATTGAAAAACGTCCAGAAATGATTGAAGCTACTGACTGAATGAAAGGAGCTGGCATCTCACTCTCTTTGAATCTTCTTTATCATGCTAAGAGGAGCAGGAAAAAGCAAAAAATTTCAGAATTGCACCTTGCAATGCGGAGAAATTACTGTTTGTGCATTTACAATATTCATTGATTTTTGCCATTGAAAAACATCATGTTATTCATATACCAGAAATGATTGAAGCTACTGACTGAATGAAAGGAGCTGGCATCTCACTCTCTTTGAATCTTCTTTTTCATGCTAAGAGGAGCAGGAAAAAGTAAAAAATTTCAGAATTGCACCTTGCAATGCGGAGAAATTACTGTTTGTGCATTTACAATATTCATTGATTTTTGCCATTGAAAAACGTCCAGAAATGATTGAAGCTACTGACTGAATGAAAGGAGCTGGCATCTCAGTCTCTTTGAATCTTCTTTATCATGCTAAGAGGAGCAGGAAAAAGCAAAAAATTTCAGAATTGCACCTTGCAATGCGGAGAAATTACTGCTTGTGCATTTACAATATTCATTGATTTTTGCCATTGAAAAACGTCAAGAAATGATTGAAGCTACTGACTGAATGAAAGGAGCTGGCATCTCACTCTCTTTGAATCTTCTTTATCATGCTAAGAGGAGCAGGAAAAAGCAAAAAATTTCAGAATTGCACCTTGCAATACGGAGAAATTACTGTTTGTGCATTTACAATATTCATTGATTTTTGCCATTGAAAAACGTCCAGAAATGATTGAAGCTACTGACTGAATGAAAGGAGCTGGCATCTCACTCTGTTTGAATCTTCTTTATCATGCTAAGAGGAGCAGGAAAAAGCAAAAAATTTCAGAATTGCACCTTGCAATGCGGAGAAATTACTGTTTGTGCATTTACAATATTCATTGATTTTTGCCATTGAAAAACGTCCAGAAATGATTGAAGCTACTGACTGAATGAAAGGAGCTGGCATCTCACTCTCTTTGAATCTTCTTTATCATGCTAAGAGGAGCAGGAAAAAGCAAAAAATTTCAGAATTGCACCTTGCAATGCGGAGAAATTACTGTTTGTGCATTTACAATATTCATTGATTTTTGCCGTTGAAAAACGTCCAGAAATGATTGAAGCTACTGACTGAATGAAAGGAGCTGGCATCTCACTCTCTTTGAATCTTCTTTATCATGCTAAGAGGAGCAGGAAAAAGCAAAAAATTTCAGAATTGCACCTTGCAATGCGGAGAAATTACTGTTTGTGCATTTACAATATTCATTGATTTTTGCCATTGAAAAACATCCAGAAATGATTGAAGCTACTGACTGAATGAAAGGAGCTGGCATCTCACTCTCTTTGAATCTTCTTTATCATGCAAAGAGGAGCAGGAAAAAGCAAAAAATTTCAGAATTGCACCTTGCAATGCGGAGAAATTACTGTTTGTGCATTTACAATATTCATTGATTTTTGCCATTGTTAAACATCATGTTATTCATATACCAGAAATGATTGAAGCTACTGACTGAATGAAAGGAGCTGGCATCTCACTCTCTTTGAATCTTCTTTATCATGCTAAGAGGAGCAGGAAAAAGCAAAAAATTTCAGAATTGCACCTTGCAATGCGGAGAAATTACTGTTTGTGCATTTACAATATTCATTGATTTTTGCCATTGAAAAACGTCCAGAAATGTTTGAAGCTACTGACTGAATGAAAGGAGCTGGCATCTCACTCTCTTTGAATCTTCTTTATCATGCTAAGAGGAGCAGGAAAAAGCAAAAAATTTCAGAATTGCACCTTGCAATGCGGAGAAATTACTGTTTGTGCATTTACAATATTCATTGATTTTTGCCATTGAAAAACGTCCAGAAATGATTGAAGCTACTGACTGAATGAAAGGAGCTGGCATCTCACTCTCTTTGAATCTTCTTTATCATGCTAAGAGGAGCAGGAAAATGCAAAAAATTTCAGAATTGCTCCTTGCAATGCGGAGAAATTACTGTTTGTGCATTTACAATATTCATTGATTTTTGCCATTGAAAAACATCATGTTATTCATATACCAGAAATGTTTGAAGCTACTGACTGAATGAAAGGAGCTGGCATGTCACTCTCTTTGAATCTTCTTTATCATGCTAAGAGGAGCAGGAAAAAGCAAAAAATTTCAGAATTGCACCTTGCAATGCGGAGAAATTACTGTTTGTGCATTTACAATATTCATTGATTTTTGCCATTGAAAAACGTCCAGAAATGATTGAAGCTACTGACTGAATGAAAGGAGCTGGCATCTCACTCTCTTTGAATCTTCTTTATCATGCTAAGAGGAGCAGGAAAAAGCAAAAAATTTCAGAATTGCACCTTGCAATGCGGAGAAATTACTGTTTGTGCATTTACAATATTCATTGATTTTTGCCATTGAAAAACGTCCAGAAATGATTGAAGCTACTGACTGAATGAAAGGAGCTGGCATCTCACTCTCTTTGAATCTTCTTTATCATGCTAAGAGGAGCAGGAAAAAGCAAAAAATTTCAGAATTGCACCTTGCAATGCGGAGAAATTACTGTTTGTGCATTTACAATATTCATTGATTTTTGCCATTGAAAAACATCATGTTATTCATATACCAGAAATGTTTGAAGCTACTGACTGAATGAAAGGAGCTGGCATCTCACTCTCTTTGAATCTTCTTTATCATGCTAAGAGGAGCAGGAAAAAGCAAAAAATTTCAGAATTGCACCTTGCAATGCGGAGAAATTACTGTTTGTGCATTTACAATATTCATTGATTTTTGCCATTGAAAAACGTCCAGAAATGATTGAAGCTACTGACTGAATGAAAGGAGCTGGCATCTCACTCTCTTTGAATCTTCTTTATCATGCTAAGAGGAGCAGGAAAAGGCAAAAAATTTCAGAATTGCACCTTGCAATGCGGAGAAATTACTGTTTGTGCATTTACAATATTCATTGATTTTTGCCATTGAAAAACATCATGTTATTCATATACCAGAAATGTTTGAAGCTACTGACTGAATGAAAGGAGCTGGCATCTCACTCTCTTTGAATCTTCTTTATCATGCTAAAAGGAGCAGGAAAAAGCAAAAAATTTCAGAATTGCACCTTGCAATGCGAATAAATTACTGTTTGTGCATTTACAATATTCATTGATTTTTGCCATTGAAAAACATCATGTTATTCATATACCAGAAATGATTGAAGCTACTGACTGAATGAAAGGAGCTGGCATCTCACTCTCTTTGAATCTTCTTTATCATGCTAAGAGGAGCAGGAAAAAGCAAAAAATTTCAGAATTGCACCTTGCAATGCGGAGAAATTACTGTTTGTGCATTTACAATATTCATTGATTTTTGCCATTGAAAAACATCATGTTATTCATATACCAGAAATGATTGAAGCTACTGACTGAATGAAAGGAGCTGGCATCTCACTCTCTTTGAATCTTCTTTATCATGCTAAGAGGAGCAGGAAAAAGCAAAAAATTTCAGAATTGCACCTCGCAATGCGGAGAAATTACTGTTTGTGCATTTACAATATTCATTGATTTTTGCCATTGAAAAACGTCCAGAAATGATTGAAGCTACTGACTGAATGAAAGGAGCTGGCATCTCACTCTCTTTGAATCTTCTTTATCATGCTAAGAGGAGCAGGAAAAAGCAAAAAATTTCAGAATTGCACCTTGCAATGCGGAGAAATTGCTGTTTGTGCATTTACAAAATTCATTGATTTTTGCCATTGAAAAACATCATGTTATTCATATACCAGAAATGTTTGAAGCTACTGACTGAATGAAAGGAGCTGGCATCTCACTCTCTTTGAATCTTCTTTATCATGCTAAGAGGAGCAGGAAAAAGCAAAAAATTTCAGAATTGCACCTTGCAATGCGGAGAAATTACTGTTTGTGCATTTACAATATTCATTGATTTTTGCCATTGAAAAACGTCCAGAAATGATTGAAGCTACTGACTGAATGAAAGGAGCTGGCATCTCACTCTCTTTGAATCTTCTTTATCATGCTAAGAGGAGCAGGAAAAGGCAAAAAATTTCAGAATTGCACCTTGCAATGCGGAGAAATTACTGTTTGTGCATTTACAATATTCATTGATTTTTGCCATTGAAAAACATCATGTTATTCATATACCAGAAATGTTTGAAGCTACTGACTGAATGAAAGGAGCTGGCATCTCACTCTCTTTGAATCTTCTTTATCATGCTAAAAGGAGCAGGAAAAAGCAAAAAATTTCAGAATTGCACCTTGCAATGCGAATAAATTACTGTTTGTGCATTTACAATATTCATTGATTTTTGCCATTGAAAAACATCATGTTATTCATATACCAGAAATGATTGAAGCTACTGACTGAATGAAAGGAGCTGGCATCTCACTCTCTTTGAATCTTCTTTATCATGCTAAGAGGAGCAGGAAAAAGCAAAAAATTTCAGAATTGCACCTTGCAATGCGGAGAAATTACTGTTTGTGCATTTACAATATTCATTGATTTTTGCCATTGAATAACATCATGTTATTCATATACCAGAAATGATTGAAGCTACTGACTGAATGAAAGGAGCTGGCATCTCACTCTCTTTGAATCTTCTTTATCATGCTAAGAGGAGCAGGAAAAAGCAAAAAATTTCAGAATTGCACCTCGCAATGCGGAGAAATTACTGTTTGTGCATTTACAATATTCATTGATTTTTGCCATTGAAAAACGTCCAGAAATGATTGAAGCTACTGACTGAATGAAAGGAGCTGGCATCTCACTCTCTTTGAATCTTCTTTATCATGCTAAGAGGAGCAGGAAAAAGCAAAAAATTTCAGAATTGCACCTTGCAATGCGGAGAAATTGCTGTTTGTGCATTTACAAAATTCATTGATTTTTGCCATTGAAAAACATCATGTTATTCATATACCAGAAATGTTTGAAGCTACTGACTGAATGAAAGGAGCTGGCATCTCACTCTCTTTGAATCTTCTTTATCATGCTAAGAGGAGCAGGAAAAAGCAAAAAATTTCAGAATTGCACCTTGCAATGCGGAGAAATTACTGTTTGTGCATTTACAATATTCATTGATTTTTGCCATTGAAAAACGTCCAGAAATGATTGAAGCTACTGACTGAATGAAAGGAGCTGGCATCTCACTCTCTTTGAATCTTCTTTATCATGCTAAGAGGAGCAGGAAAAAGCAAAAAATTTCAGAATTGCACCTTGCAATGCGGAGAAATTACTGTTTGTGCATTTACAATATACATTGATTTTTGCCATTGAAAAACGTCCAGAAATGATTGAAGCTACTGACTGAATGAAAGGAGCTGGCATCTCACTCTCTTTGAATCTTCTTTATCATGCTAAGAGGAGCAGGAAAAAGCAAAAAATTTCAGAATTGCACCTTGCAATGCGGAGAAATTACTGTTTGTGCATTTACAATATACATTGATTTTTGCCATTGAAAAACGTCCAGAAATGATTGAAGCTACTGACTGAATGAAAGGAGCTGGCATCTCACTCTCTTTGAATCTTCTTTATCATGCTAAGAGGAGCAGGAAAAAGCAAAAAATTTCAGAATTGCACCTTGCAATGCGGAGAAATTACTGTTTGTGCATTTACAATATTCATTGATTTTTGCCATTGAAAAACGTCCAGAAATGATTGAAGCTACTGACTGAATGAAAGGAGCTGGCATCTCACTCTCTTTGAATCTTCTTTATCATGCTAAGAGGAGCAGGAAAAAGCAAAAAATTTCAGAATTGCACCTTGCAATGCGGAGAAATTACTGTTTGTGCATTTACAATATTCATTGATTTTTGCCATTGAAAAACGTCCAGAAATGATTGAACCTACCGACTGAATGAAAGGAGCTGGCATCTCACTCTCTTTGAATCTTCTTTATCATGCTAAGAGGAGCAGGAAAAAGCAAAAAATTTCAGAATTGCACCTTGCAATGCGGAGAAATTACTGTTTGTGCATTTACAATATTCATTGATTTTTGCCATTGAAAAACGTCCAGAAATGATTGAAGCTACTGACTGAATGAAAGGAGCTGGCATCTCACTCTCTTTGAATCTTCTTTATCATGCTAAGAGGAGCAGGAAAAAGCAAAAAATTTCAGAATTGCACCTTGCAATGCGGAGAAATTACTGTTTGTGCATTTACAATATTCATTGATTTTTGCCATTGAAAAACGTCCAGAAATGATTGAAGCTACTGACTGAATGAAAGGAGCTGGCATCTCACTCTCTTTGAATCTTCTTTATCATGCTAAGAGGAGCAGGAAAAAGCAAAAAAATTCAGAATTGCACCTTGCAATGCGGAGAAATTACTGTTTGTGCATTTACAATATTCATTGATTTTTGCCATTGAAAAACATCATGTTATTCATATACCAGAAATGATTGAAGCTACTGACTGAATGAAAGGAGCTGGCATCTCACTCTCTTTGAATCTTCTTTATCATGCTAAGAGGAGCAGGAAAAAGCAAAAAATTTCAGAATTGCACCTTGCAATGCGGAGAAATTACTGTTTGTGCATTTACAATATTCATTGATTTTTGCCATTGAAAAACATCATGTTATTCATATACCAGAAATGTTTGAAGCTACTGACTGAATGAAAGGAGCTGGAATCTCACTCTCTTTGAATCTTCTTTATCATGCTAAGAGGAGCAGGAAAAAGCAAAAAATTTCAGAATTGCACCTTGCAATGCGGAGAAATTACTGTTTGTGCATTTACAATATTCATTGATTTTTGCCATTGAAAAACGTCCAGAAATGATTGAAGCTACTGACTGAATGAAAGGAGCTGGCATCTCACTCTCTTTGAATCTTCTTTATCATGCTAAGAATAGCAAGAAAAGGCAAAAAATTTCAGAATTGCACCTTGCAATGCGGAGAAATTACTGTTTGTGCATTTACAATATTCATTGATTTTTGCCATTGAAAAACATCATGTTATTGATATACCAGAAATGTTTGAAGCTACTGACTGAATGAAATGAGCTGGCATCTCACTCTCTTTGAATCTTCTTTATCATGCTAAGAGGAGCAGGAAAAACCAAAAAATTTCAGAATTGCACCTTGCAATGCGAATAAATTACTGTTTGTGCATTTACAATATTCATTGATTTTTGCCATTGAAAAACATCATGTTATTCATATACCAGAAATGATTGAAGCTACTGACTGAATGAAAGGAGCTGGCATCTCACTCTCTTTGAATCTTCTTTATCATGCTAAGAGGAGCAGGAAAAAGCAAAACATTTCAGAATTGCACCTTGCAATGCGGAGAAATTACTGTTTGTGCATTTACAATATTCATTGATTTTTGCCATTGAAAAACATCATGTTATTCACATACCAGAAATGATTGAAGCTACTGACTGAATGAAAGGAGCTGGCATCTCACTCTCTTTGAATCTTCTTTATCATGCTAAGAGGAGCAGGAAAAAGCAAAAAATTTCAGAATTGCACCTCGCAATGCGGAGAAATTACTGTTTGTGCATTTACAATATTCATTGATTTTTGCCATTGAATAACATCATGTTATTCATATACCAGAAATGATTGAAGCTACTGACTGAATGAAAGGAGCTGGCATCTCACTCTCTTTGAATCTTCTTTATCATGCTAAGAGGAGCAGGAAAAAGCAAAAAATTTCAGAATTGCACCTCGCAATGCGGAGAAATTACTGTTTGTGCATTTACAATATTCATTGATTTTTGCCATTGAAAAACGTCCAGAAATGATTGAAGCTACTGACTGAATGAAAGGAGCTGGCATCTCACTCTCTTTGAATCTTCTTTATCATGCTAAGAGGAGCAGGAAAAAGCAAAAAATTTCAGAATTGCACCTTGCAATGCGGAGAAATTGCTGTTTGTGCATTTACAAAATTCATTGATTTTTGCCATTGAAAAACATCATGTTATTCATATACCAGAAATGTTTGAAGCTACTGACTGAATGAAAGGAGCTGGCATCTCACTCTCTTTGAATCTTCTTTATCATGCTAAGAGGAGCAGGAAAAAGCAAAAAATTTCAGAATTGCACCTTGCAATGCGGAGAAATTACTGTTTGTGCATTTACAATATTCATTGATTTTTGCCATTGAAAAACGTCCAGAAATGATTGAAGCTACTGACTGAATGAAAGGAGCTGGCATCTCACTCTCTTTGAATCTTCTTTATCATGCTAAGAGGAGCAGGAAAAAGCAAAAAATTTCAGAATTGCACCTTGCAATGCGAAGAAATTACTGTTTGTGCATTTACAATATACATTGATTTTTGCCATTGAAAAACGTCCAGAAATGATTGAAGCTACTGACTGAATGAAAGGAGCTGGCATCTCACTCTCTTTGAATCTTCTTTATCATGCTAAGAGGAGCAGGAAAAAGCAAAAAATTTCAGAATTGCACCTTGCAATGCGGAGAAATTACTGTTTGTGCATTTACAATATACATTGATTTTTGCCATTGAAAAACGTCCAGAAATGATTGAAGCTACTGACTGAATGAAAGGAGCTGGCATCTCACTCTCTTTGAATCTTCTTTATCATGCTAAGAGGAGCAGGAAAAAGCAAAAAATTTCAGAATTGCACCTTGCAATGCGGAGAAATTACTGTTTGTGCATTTACAATATTCATTGATTTTTGCCATTGAAAAACGTCCAGAA